>NC_054495.1:6719711-7088786 GCF_017639515.1 Carcharodon carcharias | reverse complement strand
TGCTGTGGGACTGGACCTTAACCAGCCTAGAAAAGGACTGCAAATTAAGGACAGCATTAGCGAACCAGATGTTTTCTTCTTTTAAAGCACGAAAATGTTTTCATGGCCAACACGAGCTTTTAATTCCAGGTGTATTAATTGAAATTAAATTGCACCATCTGCCATGGTGGAATGTGAACCCATGCCCCCAGCGTGCAAATCTGGGCGCCTAGGAATACAGGCCCAATGCAGTTTCCACTACGTCACCATCACCCAGACGTCGCCTTATTGTACCACACAGTCACAGCTGGTCAAGATGACACACAAGCACCTGTTCATGGTATTGAGAAATGGGTGGTAAGTGCCAGCAATGCCTGCATCCTGAGACTGAATTGACAAAACAGAAAAGCACGGAAAAGCATTATAAATTGTCCCAATTGCTCCCCTCTCTTGTTAATATCAGGGGAAACAACCGAATTGGTTATTTCAGAAAAGATTTTCGTCTTTTATAGAACTGCCAAACCTATCAGATCATATCAATATAATTATTGTTGTATCAATCGCCCACATTGGATAGGGCAAAGTGGGCGACAGTAAATCGGCGGGAGCGATTCAACAGGTTAGGCCTACACCCACTCTAGTTTCGAAGATTGGGTAGTGGTCGTATTCAAACAAGTAAGATCCTGGGGGACGAGAGAAAGTGGGCACTGGGAGGCTGTTTCCACTGTGGGGGCTAAAACGAGGGGTCACAGTTTAAGAATAAGATCTCCCTTTTAAGACGGAGATGATGTGATTATATATTATATATTTGTGTGTTTACGTATATATTCTCTGTAAGTAAGTGTAAGCTGTGTCTGTATGTGTGCCTAGAGTTAATCAAAGGTGTGGTTGTTGGAGTCAGACTGCAGAATCTAAGGGATGTAAGACTAAAGGTGTTACCTTCCTGCATTTATGATGAAGCCTTCTGCTGGGTCTTCACCTACAAGTAAACAGTGTAGATCTGAAATTTGCATTTTGGAATTGGTTTGTAGCTGCTGCATTTCACAGGAGTCTGAAAAGTATGAAAGAACATTTGCAATTTACAGGAGATTCGTGAGTAAACAGAGGCAGGCGTTTTAAATTTTATTGGCCCAAAACGGAGATAAAATAGGAACATGAAAGCTTTTAATACTTGGAAATCTGAGTCTTAAAGGGATATTTAAAAACAATGGAGAACCAAGGTGAAAGGGTTCAAAAATGTATTTATGGAAAAGGGTTTTCAGCTGTGAAGGGTGGCTGTGGACAGAAGTCCCACTGAAAGCCTCCTCCGGTGCGGCGAAAAGCTGTGAAAGTCTTTTAATTAAAGAAAGCAACTCGGTTTTTGATTAGGACAATATTTGTCCTGAGGAACAGTGTGTTTCAAACCTTCCTTTTGGAAATAAAAACGCATCAGCATGGATTCATTATGAGAATCGTGGCTTGTACTTCTGTTTAAATTGAAAGCAATTTCTCATTTTGGGGGCCAGTTCCTGGATGTTATGGTTAAGGATCTATAAGTTTTATGTTTTATTATTTTACATAAGCACTTTTTCATTTTCGGTAGATAACAGAACAGTTTCATCAACTGTCATAGCATTGTGACAAGGTGGAACACAGCAAGCCCTCTCCAAATCCCTATTCTGCGCAGTTCGTTGTTTTTGTTTGATCTGCTTCAGCCACTACTTGCTTGAAGCGAGGGGCCACCACACCAGAGTGGTTAGCCCGGGAGGGGGAAGGCAAACAGTCTACGGGCGAGGTGACAAGGGGAAAGCCGCATTATAATTAAGGTCTAAATTCAGGACACTAATCTATCATGGGTGACCATGATGCATTTCATGATATTCAGAGCCAAGCGATCGGGGGAAAGTGGTACCTCAGTGCACACGAGAGAGAGGTCCGCCTGCTGGGAACATCCGCCAACTGGTCAATCATTCCTCAAGGGACTTCTTGAGCGGTGATGTAGAATTGTGAATTGATAAGTTTTCTCTTGGAGCTAGTGATGTGTTCGTCTATTTTGGACAGTGAGAAGTTTGCATGTTCTAGATTTTAGACCCTGGCCATAATGCAAAGGGACATTCTAACCCAAGGCTTCCAGGCATGACTAACCCCTGCTGCCACCCCCGACCATTTGCAAGGATTGCCTCATAGCGCTACAATGGCTTGTGCCGATCACTTGCATGGCATGACCGTGGACTATTGTTAGGTGTGCAGACGGAAGAAGTTGCATATGGGGGGTATCATTATATGGGTGGATTGATGCAATAATTAGAGGAAGGAAGAGCATCAAACCTCCTCAATTGTGGTGGCGACAGAACGATATGGAATTGGACTCAATGCAACAACACTTTGGGAATGCGCTAGCGCCTATTTCACACAATCTCAGAATGCATTCATAGAGATCAAAAGCACGAATGTGATGCTGAATCTTTATCATTCACAGGTTATACCTCGCCTAGAATACTGATTCCAATTCAATGCAGCACATTACATGAATAACATTGCTCTGAGAGAGAGGGAAGGTGCGGTTCAGATTGACTGGAATGATGCTACCGAGGAGAGATTTCGATTCTGCGCAAAGACTAGGAAGTTTGGCCTGTTCCCTTTGGAGCAAAGAAGGTTGAGGGAACATTACTTGGAAGCAGGCAAAATTATGATAATGTTTTTGGAGAGAAAAAGTGGCACCTCCACTTTTGGGAACTTTTGGGAAGAGTATTGGGAACTGGAGGAAGGCACATTTATGGTCATTGCCTTGAGAAGCAGATGAAGAGATTTAGTTTGCTCGGTGAGTTGTTATGAAGTGGGAACATATTAAATGGTTACTTATTATGAGGAAAGTAATTGGACGCAATTATCAAAAGGAAGAACCTGTGGGTGCAGGTATGTGGAATTAATTGGATCGCTCACTCAAAGAGCAGACATTGTCACCATGTGAACCCTTCCATGCTGAAATGTACAATGTGGACACCATAATGTGGGTGGTATCACATTCACCACTACGAAAATTTGGAGTCTGTGAACTTGTTTGGACTTTTAAAACAATCTGTTCATGGGATGTGGGCATAGCTAGCTAAGCATACATTTATTTCCCACCCCTAATTGCCCTTGTTCAGAGGGCATTTAAGAGCCAACCACATTGCTGTGGGTCTGGAGTCACCATGTAAGGACAGCAGGTTTCCTTCTCTAAAAGAACATTGGTGAATCAGACGGTTTTTTTTTACGACAATCGACAATTGTTTCATGGTCACCATAAGGCTTTTCATTCCAGGTTCTTAACTGAATTCAAATTCCACCAAATGCCATGGTGGAGACATGGGTCCCCATAGCATCCGCCCTGGTTCTCTGGATTACCAGTCCAATTATAATACCACTCTGCCACCACTTTCCCATTTGAACATCCGGGGCAGTGTAGTCACCCCTTCCACGCTACTGCCAATGAAAACTTCCATCCCTTTGACACTGTGTTTCTGCCCCTCTGTCGTGGACTGAAAATTTTGCAGGACCATTTGTTTAAACTATGGCTGCACTGTGTTTCTTATTCTTGCGTGAGATCCCTATATATTCAATATTAAAGTGAGCATTTGAGTGGAACTCAGTGTCAATATTAGCAAGTCTCTATTCCTTCTGCATTATTTCAAGAACTGATGAATTAGCACCAGTGGATATGTCAGTATTTTTTTCAGCTCACTTCTATACCTGGCCTGGGTTACTGCATAGACACATGTGTTGGTGCAACAGCTGAAAAGGAGAAGGGCATACCCAGCTTCTTGGAGAATATATATGGGATCATTGGTACCTGTATAGTTATAAGTGTTTGTAATCCGATGGTATATGTAATGCACGGCAAAAGTCATCCAGAAGAGTATAAAACTACCAGATATTGTGAGAAGCAAAATAATGGATCTTCTTCGATTCTCCATTTCCAGGTCATTCTCCCTTTTACTGTGTCTCTTGCCACGCAGAGCCTTGCGGGTTCTATTGGCCACTAAAATATGCTTCACTGTTAGTGCATTAAACAACGATATGAAAATCAATGGAATGAATGGGGTTAAAATATGGTTAAGAAACGAAAATGCTCTCCATAGCGGGGCGGAATAAAAGGTGGATTCGAAGATACAATACCAGGGTACGTTGTTGATAAAATACAAAGGTTTAAATGCAAAATACCAGGGGATGTTTCTTAAACAGCTCAGTGCAAACACAATTCCTATAACCACTGCTGCCGCATCCTCCATGCAGTATTTCGTTTTCAGCTTCCTGCAACAAATAGCCACATACCGATCAAAGGTGAAAGCCATAGTTAACCAGACTGAGCTGTCTTTGGCAGCATAAACGAGGGCAACTTTGAGCCGACACAGCGGCGTAATGTACAGGAAGCTGGCTGGAAAATACACATCAATTATGCGGCTCAACACCACACTGGTGAGAATGACCAGAAGATCTGCCACTGCCATGGCTACCAGGTAGTGGGTGATGCATTTGGAGAGACCACACTTCCCTCGAGACATTATCACAATCGTCACTACATTAACTGTAGGAAGGGGAAAAACATAGTTCAATTAATGACCAGTTGGTCAGTGAGTTCTTCTATCAGGGATAAATTCAGTTGCATGTTATTGTTCGATTTCTACGTGGAGCAATGCCCAGGATTACTTAAACACAAGAGCGTTTGTAAATGAAAGCAAACTTTCAACAGGAAAAAAAAAAACAGAATTAATAATCATTTGGTACTACAAAGCTTGAATATTGCTAAAAAAAATACATTTTGTCGAAGCTTTTCGTCTTGCACTCGTCAGGACAATCGCAAGAATACCTATGTCAGGGGAAGCAACAACGTTATATTGAATGAGAAGAGGGTGCTGACTGGTGGGAAGTGGACTCTGGTAGAGGCACTGCCAAAGAGGGTAAGCCTGTTAATGGTGACTAACTGTTAATTGCCAAGCATTGTTTGAAATTTGAACCAGGCTGCTTGATTCTGACCAGTCAAAGAATGAACCAGCGGATGTCTGTCGCTTGTTTTGTTTAGCTGAAAGAGGCGTAATGTATGTACATCTCCTTCTTGTTTGCAAAGTATAGGGCCCTGTGTATTAATATATGTAGCTTCCAGTACGCACAAACGTTCCACACTGCGAGTTGTTGCTTGCCCTGAGATTGGTAGCCTTGCGATTGTCCAGGTGAGTGCATAACGAAAATCTCCGGCAAAATGTATTTTTTTCAGCACTATTTAGAATTAAGGCCGCATTATCCCACCAAGCGACTTAATATAATGTTTAAAATTTTGCAAAATACTGTTCAGGAATTAATTTGAATAAATTACAGGAAAGAGGCTTATGTGGAGCACAATTGTCTGTTTCGGTCAAATGGCTTGTTGCTGTGCTGTGGAACCCTATATCACCTGTGCCATTAATAAAACGAAAACCGTCAAATCGCTGTGGTCGCAAGGGGGCTGAAATAAATTTTGGCAATGAGCAGCGAAAATCTGCAAAAAGATGACTGTGAGGCGGTAAACAGGACGAATCAGCTGCTCAAATTCATTATTGAGAACAACTTGGTTGCTATGGGATGCGCACATCGAATAAAGAACACGTTTAACATTAAAGCTGCCGACGAATAATACAAATGCACTGCGACATAGAAGGATTAGCACAGGATAAGAGTGGGTGGGGGGTGCACTTTGTGCGGATGGGAGCTCTAGAACAGAAATGACTGATTTGTGATGTTGCCCCCAGGAAGGATGCTAAATTGGCTCAGCGGCTCTGGAGGGAATGCCCAGTTGATTGGCCATCTCGGCCACGTGTTAAGTGCTGCTGAATGCGAACGGGTTTTGCGTCATTGCAAATTGCTTGTGCTGCCAAAAGCAGATCAGGCAGCTCGTCAGAAGTAAAGAATGGGTAAAGTTGCCAATGGCTCAGTGACGTATTGGGAGCGCAGATCTTCCAGGGGGTTGGAAGAAGGGATGGATTTCCGGGGGATGAGGGCAGGCGTGAAATAAAGGATCGACCCAGTGACTGGGCAACAGAAAAGCGCGAGGTGTTACAGTGATGGTGATCTATATGTTTCCCCACCTTTGAGGGCCACTCATCTCCGACTGAGCTTTTGACTTTTCGCCCACATTCGTCCTTATGCGGCATGGCCTCCAATCCTGCTTATCCCGTAAAGCGCCTTGGGGCATGTCACTAATTTAAAGTCGCAACAGAAACACAAGCCCTTGTTGTTGTGTTGCAGTCTGTTTCAGCTGTCGTGTTGACTAAATTTGAGAAGATATGCATTCTGCTTGTTTATCCCAGATCAGCGGAATTTCAATTTAAGGAGTGGACTCCCGCCATGCGGAAGTGCTGCTCTGCAATGGGTAGCGTCCCTGCCTGTGGACCAGAAACCCCGGGTTCGAGTCCTACTCAAGGACTTACGACCACCGATAAGTGCCTTCATAAGATGGTCAACTTGCAAATCCTCACGGCGCCCGCCAATGGCAGGCAGTAAGAGCGGTAGAGACCCCTGTTTAGCCATGTGATGGAAAGAATCATTGAAGCTTCCATTATCACTATCCATAGCTCCAGACTACGACTGAGCATGTGAAAGTGCGTGTAACCCTGACTTGAGCACCTTGCAACATACCATCACCACATGACGCTATACAAGTGAAGAAAATAAAACATTGGTAATGTTGAAGCGATAAATGCGTCATCAAATCACTTTAGATGTAATTGAAAACAAGCCCGTTAATTAATATTAAAATAACAAATCAATACTTTACTAGAAAGGAGATGATCATTCAGGTTGTTGTTGGGGATAATGCAATAAAAGTGACAATATCATGACTTACATGAGATACCGACAGCGGCAAGAACGGGATAGAAAACCAGATAGACCCGATCCGTTACTGGTTCATGCATTGTTTTGAGGAGAGGGTTCTGTCGGCGCTAGAGACAGAAATTTCACTTGCTCTGCCTGACAGCCCATGGAACCTTCACATATACTTGAGGGAGGTCTCCGGTGAGGCAATTAGGTGGCATCATTACTGAGATTAGTTCGGCACTCGAGGGACCAAGTCAACATGATATTAGAGTTTCTCACAGCGATGTCCATGAGCCATGCAGAGCCACAGGGTTTTCTTTTTCCTTGACTTGTGGTCATCCCATGTCAGCCTCTTGAGTATATTAAGCACGGACCCAGCCAGATGAAAGAGGGGCGCTTTCTGCAGACATCCGTCACCACTCCTCTGTCATAAATACCGCCAAACAAACGGATGGTTAAACCGATGACTCACTCAATTTTCCATCCTGGGCCCTACGCTCTGGAATTCCCTCCTTACACCTCCTGGTTTCTCCAGCTCACTTTCCTCCTTTGAGTCATTCCTTCTAAACCAAGCCTTAGGCCAGGATTTTGTTCATTTGCCTAATAATCCCTAATGTGTTTTGGTGTCATATTTTGTTTTATAATGGGATGATTTAACGACATATGAAGATAAGAAATAGGAACAAGAGTAGGCCATTCGGCCCATTGAGCCTGTTGCCCATTCTGTAAACTCGTGGCTGATTTGATCTTGGCTATAGATTCACCCCCTGCCTGACCCGAATGTCTCTTGACACCCCCATATTTAATAATTCTGTCTACCTTAAAATTAATTAATTTCAATAACTTTCAACGTCCACAGCTCTCTGGGGTATAGGTTTCCAAAGATTCACAACCCTCTGAGGGAAGAACATCCTCCTCATCTGCATCGCACATAGGGTGACATCTTAATCTGAAATTTTGCTCACCAGCCCTGGATTCCTCTCAGCCTCTACCCTGAGAACACCCCTTCAGTAAAATCACCTCTCATCCTCCTAATCTCCAATGAGTATTTTGCTAACCTGCAGAACGTTAAATAAGACACCCCCTTTATCACAGGAACCAACCGAATAAGCCCTCTGTGAACAGTCTGCAATACAAAAATGTTCCTCCGTAACTACGACTGACTCTGTTCACTAGTACTCTAGCGGTAATCTCACCTATGCCCAGTGCAGTTGTTCGGGTGAGACCAGTGTGTGGTAATGCACCATCAATGTTACTGGACTAGTAATCCGAAAGCCCAAGCTAATGCCTTGGGAACATGGGTTTAAGTCCCACCACAGAAGTAGGTCGAATTTAAATTCAATCAATAAATCAGGGATATAAAGCCGGTCTCAGTAATGGTGACCACAACATATATCATCGGTTGTCGTAAAAACCCATCTGAATCACTAATGCCATTTAGGGAAGGGTAACTGACTCCCTAGCCCGGACTGGCCTGTATGTGAATCCAGACGCATAACAAAGTGGCTGACACATAACTGCCCTCTGAAATGGGCTAACAAGCCTCTCAGTTCAAGGGTAATTAGGGATGGGAGACAATTGCTGGCCCTGTCAACGGCGTCCACAATCCTCCATTTATAATCCATCCCTCTTGCAACAGACCTTCCTAATTATTGTACTTCCGTACTAAACTCTTTGATTTCATGCAAGAGGACACCCATATTCCTCTGCACCACAAATTTCTGCTGTCATCTCAATTTAATAACATTTCGCTTTTCTATTCTTCCTACATGTCCATAATTTTGCTTTTCATCATATCCGGTGGTTTGATACTTTTGTGAATAACTGAATACATTCTTGTACGAGCGAACCACAAATGCCTATCTTTACAGGAGTTACTATGATCCTGTGTTTATCACTTAGTGAGTTTTTTTATTCATTCACCGGATGTGGGCTTCTCCGGCTGGGCCAGCATTTATTTCCCATCCCTAATTTCCCTTGAGAAGGTTGTGGGGAGCTGCCTTCTTGAACCGCTGCATTCCCTGTGGTGCAGGTACACCCACAGCGCTGCTAGGAAGAGGCTTCCAGGATTTTGACTCAGTTGGATATATGCTCCTGCAGCAAAAGGTGCATTCTGTGCAGCGACTCGATGCAAATTCATGGATGAGTTGAAAACGTTCGTGAAATGTCTGCTAATATCGATTTTTGAATATCTTAAACAATAAGAACCACAAGAGTCTTCCCAAGAGTGGAACCCAAACACTGCATCGCTGTTTTTTAAATACGAAATGGAAGGCATGTTGTTTGGAAGCTATACATTAGAACTAATATTGCTTTCCTGCTGGTTGATCAGTGACAACTTAACTTCATGCCCCAATAGTCCAGGTACTGACCATCTACCAATAGAGAGAATCTAATCACCTGCCCTGGACAAGCGGATCGAATCACAGCTTAGTGAGAGCACAAGAAGACAGCTTACTCCCTATCATGCACCATGCAGCTCCTGCCACTGCCCCGTCCAGTTCTTTGGCCAAATCACCTGGAAGGCCGTCTCTTGATCTCTACCCTTCTGCCAAACGAAACAGTTTCTTACTGCCTACCCTGTGTACTTGCCTCATGATTTTCGAAGCCTCTATCGCATCTCCTTTCACCTCACACTTCTCCAAGCAGAACAATCCCAACTTCCTTGGAAACACAGCTAAATCTTCCCTACACCCTCTCCGATGTCGTCACATTCGCCCTGACTTGTGGTGCCCAGAACCGGACACAGTGCTCTTGCTGAGGCCAAAACAGAGTTTTTTGAGGCTTCAACATGTTCCTTGCTTTTCTATGTATGTCTTTGTTTATAAAGGCCTGGATCCTGTCTGCTCTTGTGCACATAGACCATAGCTCATTTGCATTTGATGAACTGTAACAGGTGCATTTCCACAAGGATCAGTGCTGGGGCCTCGACTATTTACGGGCTACATTAATGTCTTGGATGAGGAAATAGAGAGTATTACAGCCTAATTTGCTGACGATATGAAGATAGATAAGAAAGCAATTGCGAGGAGGAGACAAAGAGTCTGCAAAGGGATGCAGACAGGTTAGGTTAGTGGGCAAACATTTGAGGGATGCAGAGTGATGTGGTAAAATGTGAGCTACTGTGCACTGGAAGAGGCTCTAGCACTTATAGTCTTTTCAAACACCTCCCAGGCCAACATGCTAACTGTCGCTAGTGTCCTACCTAATTGTTGCTATTAGTATATAGACACTTCACCTCCATCTCATTGAGGGTGTGCATTGAAGAATTCAGCAATAAAGTTATAACATCTCCCCTTCTCAGCTATATATGGAGCTGTCATCTTCTTTATTATAAGATAACTTTTTTTTAACAAACTGTTAATTACTTTGCACACCTTTGTTCAAACCTTTAGCTTTCCTTTCCTCAGCTTTTTCCAAATGGTCCATTGCACTTTGCCTTATCTTCGTAAACGTTTTTTTTCAACTTTAAGAAACGGTTTCAAGCTTTATCAAGTCTTTCCAAGTTTTCTATCAGTGTTCTTTAAACTGACCTCTCAGTCTCCACACTGAACGTGTGCCTGTGTTGATGTTCCCGTCATTTCTTACAGATGCTGCATGATCCTTCTCACCTATTGAATCGCTGAAGAACCACCAGCACATGGGAACACCACCACTTGAAAGTTCCCTTCCAAGTCACTCACCATCCTGACTTGGAATTATATCGGCCTTTCTTTCACTGTCGCTGGGTTAAAATCCTGGAACTCCCTTCCTAAGAGCACTGTGGGTTTACCTACACCATATGGACTGCAGTGGTTCAAAGAGGCAGCTCACCACCTCCTTGTGAAGGGCAATTAGGGATGGACAATACATGTTGGTCTATCCAGCAATGCTCTCCTCCGGTGATCGAATAAATAAAAATGATTCCCCTCCGTTTGTGTAGTAGCGTCTCTCCACCTGAAGGGGGACCTTAATCACAAGATCGAGAAACAGGTTTGATAAAGAGATGATCTGACCATTTTTATTTCATTCATTCTTTCTGAGACATAAGAAATAACATTGCAGCAGTCAGCTGCTTCTGAAATGACTTTAGGCTTTTCAATCCCACTCTCAAATCAGCTCCTGAAGTGATCTTTTCCTTTTAATCTCCGACTCTCCTTGATCATCCCCTGTATTTTTCTTTCACTTTAAGTATTTATGCAATTCCCTTTTGAAAGTCAATGTTGACAGCAGCAGCTGAAAGAGAATGCACTTGTACAGGTGAGTGAGGTTTCCCGAAAGCCTAGGATGTGCCTCGGCGCTCTGAGGTTGAATAGGTGGTCCTCGCGGTGTGAGGGGGAGAGGGTAGTGCGGGATATTATACCTGGACAGGTGAGCGAGGCTCCCCAACAGCCCAGGCTGTGCCTGCCCCATGTCACCTGGTCTATCAATGACAACAGCAACTGGTTCAGAGTGGGTGGCAGGAGGAGTTTTCCGACACCCTCCTGAAGTGTTCCTCATTGAAAGTGGACAGGTTTTGGGAGTCAGGAGATGAATCACTAGCCTCATATTTTCCTTCTTCTGACTTGTTCCTGTTACCACTGCATCTATAGGATGGTCCAGTTCAGGTTATGGCCGCTGGTAACCCCCAGAATGTTGATAGGGGTATTCGGCGAAGGTAATGCCACTGAAAATTAAGGGGAGGTTAGTCTATGTGATCAAATAAGACTTTTTTTATCGTTACAAAAGCTTGCCTAACCATCCAATTTGTCCACGGCGCCCTTCCGAGGAGCCTCATGATGTTTGACTAAACACAGTGAATATAGGTCAGCGGGGGAAAACATGCCTTCCCCGTGTGTTTTGTGCTGGGCGTTTTGGTGACGATCGAATTATTATTAACAACACGAACGTGCTACGAAAGAGCATATCTGGAACTGTTTCATCTTCGTTCGGAAGTGTCTGAAAATCCAACAGTTAAGGCTCTCTGAATATATTCTGAGATTGACGTCTATAGTCCAGTTTGTTTACATTGGCTAATTGACAAATGGCAACCTAAATTTTCACACGAAGAACCGCTGGAAGCAGGCAAGGATATTATTAGTTGCAGAAGATTCTACCTGGTGTCTGGCAAGCTGCCTTGTGGCAATCAGCCAATCCAGCTCTTCAATTGAGTCAAAAAGGAAACAATTTGATTCACCGGGTACATGATCATTTTCGTTAGCTCTGCTCTGAACTGAGTCTGGGTCACTGTATAAATAAACGTGTTCGTGCAGCAGCTCAGAAGCAGGAGCATGTAAGCGGTTTCCTGAAGGATGTAAACGGGGTCATTGTAACCCGTGTAAGAATAAATATCAGTAATTCGATAATACAAGTAATGGATCGTGTACGGCAGCCACAGCAGTAGGAAATTTCCAGATATACTAAAGAGTAAGATGAAGGATTTTCTCCGGTTGACCATCTCAGGATCAAGGTTGTTTACAGAGCCGGCGCTGCCCCGCAACGCCCTGCGCACCCTGCTGGCCACTAATATATATCTCACGGTCAGAATATTGAGCAGCAAAATGATAAAGAATGGCAGAAAAGGGGTCGCGATGCAGCCGAAGTAAGAAAAGGCTAGCCAAAAGGGTGATATATAAAAATTTGGCGTGATCAGGCAATACCATGGCAACTTATTAAATATATAGAGCGGGTCATATACGAAATACCAGGGAATGTTTTTTAAACAGCTCAGGGTGAACACAGTACCTACAATCGCAGCTGCTACTTTCTTGGTGCAATATGTAGTTTTCAGCTGCGGCCAGCAAATGCATGTGAAACGATCAAAGGTAAATGCGACGGTTAGCCAGACAGAGATGTCTCTGGTTGCATACACTAGGGCAGTCCTGACCCGACACGCTGGAGTAAGCAACAGATAATTACCGGGAAAGTAAATGTCAATGATCCGATTGAGTATAACGCAGGTGATGACAGCCATTAGATCCGCCGCTGCCATGGACGCAAGGTAGTGAGTGATACATTTGGATAGACCACAGTTTCTCCGGTTCAGGATCACAATCGCCAGGAGATTAACTGTTGGGAAGAGAAACGAGCAAAACAATTAAATGTTGTCAGATTTTAAGGGGAAGTTTCAGTTTGTTACCATTGTGTGTTCAAATCTGAGCTTTGTTAAAGTGCTCTGCATGGAAAACAATAGCCAGAATTCCCTAGTACCCATAAATTTAAAATTAAAACAATGCTAACTGATGCTTATTGAGTAACACACTCGCATCTAGGGTCATATATTTCTCCTTCCTTGTCTCATTTCAAAGTTAATAGCACATTATCTCAGATGGCATTTCAATGTGGCACAATTGAGTGCTGCTCCCCCTGATGTGCTGGCCACTATTTCTTCCTAAAGGAACATCACTAAACCGCTGATCTGGAATAATTTCTATTGGTAGCAGTTTCCTGTGGGCGAATTAATGCAGTGTGTGCACATATTACAAAAGGTGATTCCATTACCAAATTGGCTGTAGAATATTTTGGCTCAATCTAACGTGATGATTGGCACTATATCGACCTGATTTTTTTTCAATTCAAGCAAGAAACGTGTTAATGAAACATAATAGTTGGAAGTAATAAGATGCAGGATTCATTGAATGCTACAATAGTTGGGCCTGCAGTGCTTTATTTTAATTTTCAAGTTGGTTGATGGTTAATGAGTATGCAACATGGGAGGCCGAGAACCACGACCAATATATATTTTTGAAAGATTGGTAAGAAGCAACAGTTTAGAGATGATGCCAAAGTTAAATACGTATGGGGCACATATAACCTGTGACAATTGAGAGAAGTTTTCTGATCCCAGAGGACAAATGGATAGTGAGTGTTGATCTCCACAGCTTGTGGCAGCAGCCATCTTCTCACTAGCCAAAATGTTAGGATGATCTTCCCCTGGTCATCCTCCATCTTCTCTGTTCTTTCCACGCTGAAAATGGCAGCCACCTGCCGAGAACTGCCCCAGCATCCGGACACCCATTAGTACACCTGATTTCGAGGGCTAGTTGCGTACTCTATGCAATTCACCCGTTCAGATAGATCTGGCCAATGATCGCAGGACAGTTTCCCAATGTTTTGGGGCGGGAAAGTCACTTCCCTCTTGCCAATCACTTTAGCCCAAAGTCACATTTTAGCCTATCACATGCTGGGAGCCAGTTGTTAGCCCTTACCAAACACTTATATGGGTAAGTGGGTACACAAGGCACCAGAAAGCTATCAGTTCAGGAATACCAGTGCCGACTAGTTCCCACTATTGGACCCTCTTGAGGGCGCAATCATGGTGGCTTTTATCTCCATCATACCTTACCCCCTGACTACTCAGGAAAGTTTCTGTGCAGAGAACAACTTTCCCTGGTGCTCACAATAGGCTGAAAAGTATTGTACGTTAAAGGTTGCATTACTTAGATGATTTCAGTGCCATAAACTAGTTTAAATAAGTAATTGACATATCCGTAATCGTATACGCAAAAGTAGTGAGCTGAAAGGCATTACGCCAATGAATTATAATACATTTAGGTAAGTTCTGGGCGCCATAATAGGAAGGATGTGAACACACTGGAGAGAATGCCAAAGAGTTTTGCGAAAATGGTTCCAGGGATGAAGAACTTCATTTACGAAGATAAATATTTAGAGTTTGGGACTGTTCTCCTTGGAGAGAAGAGGGCTAAGAGGATATTTGATAGAGCCATTCAAAATCATGAGAAGGCTGGGCAGAGTAGTTGGGGAGAAGCTTTTTCCGCTCGTAAAAGTCTCAAGAACTAGAGGGAAAAGATTTTAAGTAATTTGCAGAAAAAGCAATGTGACGTGAGAAAAAAAAACTTTTTCACACAGCGAGTGGTTCGGGTCTGGAATGCACTGCCTGGAAGTGTGGTGGAGGCAGGATCAATCGAGGCATTCAAGAGGGCATTGGATGTGCAGTGGCATGTGGAAAAAGCAGAGCAATGGCAAAAGGTCATAATGCTCATTTGATGGACGGAATGGCCTCCTTCAGCACCCTTAAAATTCCGTGATTCTGTGATTCTGAGTTTGGGATTAATAAGGAAACTGATGCTTAATGACGCAGTAAGACCAAAATTAATTCAGAACAAAGGATACGCACAGGGATCCGTTAAAAACTCATGGTTGGATTCGGCGGGACAGGCTGGATCGAGTGAATTTGGATTGTATCTGCAAATCAGGCAGGGGGTGTATGGGAGGATGAAAGCGTCGCTGATTGACCACTCGTGCCTTGGAGTATTTCCACATCACAGAGAGACCAGTTGTCCGTTGTCATGTTAAAGCTATTTAATTAATCCAATTGACGTCAATAGCTTGCATATTCGCCCGAGTTTCCCTTTGCAATTAAATTTCATACTTTGCCTGTCACATTGTAAATGAGCTTATGCCCACGTGCGTTACCGATGGGGCAAGTGGGAAGGTGCGGGGTTGTATGTTGCCCTGAGTTGGGTACTTATGGAATATTATAGATTCTTTCTCGCCGAATGCGCCCTTAACTCTCAGAGTTTGTGATGTGGGCAGGACAGTCTCACAGAGATCGCACGGTCAATAACAGTGCT
Source organism: Carcharodon carcharias (assembly GCF_017639515.1). Taxonomy (NCBI): domain Eukaryota; kingdom Metazoa; phylum Chordata; class Chondrichthyes; order Lamniformes; family Lamnidae; genus Carcharodon; species Carcharodon carcharias. The sequence continues at coordinate 7,073,445 of NC_054495.1, read as the reverse complement.
TCCTTTGACGAGCAGGTCTCGTCAGCCACCCTCCCCCGCCCTCACCCAATTGTAAGAGTTAAGACACGACTTAGCTGGTCAGCTAAACAAAATACCTCAGCGATCACTATAAGTTTCTTAAACTTCCTATCAGTGTGGCGCATGGATAACAGAGCAGCCATTTCCGGGCCAGTTAAAGATAACATTGAAAAGAATTGTTTAATATCATTAATATCTATCACAGGCCCTCTATCCAGCTTCACCTTGTCCAACCCCCCGAAACAGCTTATATTTCACCACATTTCTATTTAGCTTTAGTTTTGATGAAGAGACATACGGACTCGAAACATTAACTATGTCATCCTCTGTACAGATGCTGTCAGACCTGCTGAGCTTTTCCAGCAATTTTTGTTTTTTGTTTAATATCATTGACTGGATTCGTGAATTGGGCGCATGTAGGCGGCAAATCCACATAATTAGCGTTTGCATTTGCGCAAATCGCCCCGTGACTTTACACAATTAAAGACTGTTTGGATGAAATGACTAATCCTCATATGTCAGCCGACTTGTGTCAGGGAAATAATGATCAGGTGAAGCCCGCTTTTTCGATCAGGTCTTTCGCAAAACGTGACCGCGGGACAAACTCGATCCTTATCCGTTCCCTGTAAGTAGTTAACTCGCGTTTGGGCTGAAATATTCTTATAAAGTCAACACGTTTTATTTTTCAATTCGCGTTGCTATGCAATTAATGTGCAATGGCATCAACTGCAAGCAAGTGTGGAAGGGAGAGAGGGAGAAAGAAATTTCAAGAGACAGAGGTAGAGAAGGATACGAAAGGCCAGAAGAGAAAGAGGTAAGAAGAGATATGGCAGCTCCAGTCAAATAAATACGTCCATTGTACTATTTCCAAATATTTGGAATCAATAATGTACAAAAGCAACTGAATCTATCATTCATTTTGTTTCATATATGCATCAAATGAAAGCACACTTTTAGTTTTACTTTATTTATACCGTTGGATTATGACTAGCATCACACGGGAATATTTATATAGAGATCAATTTTTCTCCCACATGTTGACACAGTCCAAAGCACAATATTGCTCAGCCCTTATGTTGGGAATCTGAAGTGATCGGTGCCCATTAGACGTTTAAAGCGAGACATGGCATTCTACAAAGTTAAACGCTGTTGCCATGTTAGTTTCTGGCCATGAAATAGCAGGTCGTGTTATTTGGAAATATGTCCTACATTGGAGCGGGAGTAATTATAATATCAAAGGAAGGCTATGTTGGGTAAATAATGCAAAATCACGATAGCTAAACAATCGAGCGCTTTGCACAGACGATGTCACTGTTTAGCAAGCCCCTTTATGCAAGCCGATCGAATATAATCAGCACATATTAACACAGATTTGCGGAACTGGGAGGATCACAACTTACCCGGAATACCGATGGCGGCAAGAATTGGATAGTAAATAGCATACACCTGACCAGTAACTGGTTCGTGCATTTTCCCTCAAGCGATCACCTCTCAACAGTTTCAACTCCTGGTTTGTGGCTGGTTCAATATATAGACCAGGGAAGTCCCCAGTGGCACAATTGGGCGACATCATAACTGATGGGATTTGCACTCCTTTCCACAATGGTACTCAAAATGTTATTTTCATTATAATCCTGCGATTGAAGCGATAAGTGATTGTCCAGTCACAGCAAAGGAGTCAAAAAGAAAAATGCGGCCTGTTCGAAGGGGCAGAACGAAAAAGGTCAAAATTATAAATAACAATGAAAGGAACCTTGGCAACATAATTAAATAAAAACAGAAAATGCTGGAAAAACTCAGAAGGTCTGACAGCATCTGTGGAGAGAGAAATAAAGGTAAAGTTTCGAGGGCTTAAGACTCATCAACAATTATATTTTAAGTATATGACAGAGACCCACACACCGACATACCCCCCACCCCACCCTGCCCTTTTTAAGGAATGACACGAGCACAAACGTGCAAAGCAAAATGAATGACCTAAGCCCCAACCAATTTAAATAATGAATGTTTTCTGCTTAACCACATTGTTAAGGTCCTCCAGTGCCCACCCGCCACGGAAACGTAATGGTGACCAGGAAACCATTGCTGTAGCCCATCTGGTTCACCAGTGTCCTTTAGGGAAGGAAATCTGCCGCCGTTGTCAGGCATGAGCTACATGTAGCTCACCGTTAGCGGCCAATGATATGAAAAACCCCGCTCGCCCAGTCCGGGTGTATGTTGCACCAACATTTAACGACCCACTCTTTATCAAATTGTACTGTAGTTAATACAAATACAGCATCTGTCTTTACCGCAATTTGTATGAGTGCATTTATTTTTATTGAGTCAGATGTTGGGTCTAGTCAGTCGGGTCGGGCGGTAGTCGTGGGTGAGGGTGCAGCCGGGATTCAGTTGAGTGAGACTGGGTGCGTGCCTGTTCTCCAGCTGTGTGGATCTCTGTGCTGGGACTGCATGAGTTTCTGTGCAGGAACTGCGTGAGTTTTCGTGCTGGAACTGTGTGAGTTTTGGCGCTGGGACTGTGTGAGTTTCTGTGCTGGGACTGTGTGAGTTTCTGTGCCGGGACTGTGTGAGTTTCTGTGCCGGGACTGTGTGAGTTTCTGTGCCGGGACTGTGTGAGTTTCTGTGCCGGGACTGTGTGAGTTTCTGTGCCGGGACTGTGTGAGTTTCTGTGCCGGGACTGTGTGAGTTTCTGTGCCGGGACTGTGTGAGTTTCTGTGCCGGGACTGTGTGAGTTTCTGTGCCGGGACTGTGAGTTTCTGTGTCGGGACTGTGAGTTTCTGTGTCGGGACTGTGAGTTTCTGTGTCGGGACTGTGAGTTTCTGTGCCGGGACTGTGTGAGTTTCTGTGCCGGGACTGTGTGAGTTTCTGTGCCGGGACTGTGTGCGTTTCTGTGCCGGGACTGTGTGCGTTTCTGTGCCGGGGCTGAGTGGGTTTCTGTGCCGGGGCTGAGTGGGTTTCTGTGCCGGGGCTGAGTGGGTTTCTGTGCCGGGGCTGAGTGGGTTTCTGTGCCGGGGCTGAGTGGGTTTCTGTGCCGGGGCTGAGTGGGTTTCTGTGCCGGGGCTGAGTGGGTTTCTGTGCCGGGGCTGAGTGGGTTTCTGTACCGGGGCTGAGCGGGTTTCTGTGCCGGGGCTGTGCGGGTTTCTGTGCCGGGGCTGTGCGGGTTTCTGTGCCGGGGCTGTGCGGGTTTCTGTGCCGGGGCTGTGCGGGTTTCTGTGCCGGGGCTGTGCGGGTTTCTGTGCCGGGGCTGTGCGGGCTTCTGTGCCGGGGCTGTGCGGGTTTCGGCCCTGGGGCTGTGCGGGCTTCGGCCCTGGGGCTGTGCGGGCTTCGGCCCTGGGGCTGTGCGGGCTTCGGCCCAGGGGCTGTGCGGGCTTCGGCCCAGGGGCTGTGCGGGCTTCGGCCCAGGGGCTGTGCGGGCTTCGGCCCAGGGGCTGTGCGGGCTTCGGCCCAGGGGCTGTGAGGGCTTCGGCCCAGGGGCTGTGCGGGCTTCGGCCCTGGGGCTGTGCGGGCTTCGGCCTTGGGGCTGTGCGGGCTTCGGCCCTGGGGCTGTGCGGGCTTCGGCCCAGGGGCTGTGCGGGCTTCGGCCCTGGGGCTGTGCGGGCTTCGGCCTTGGGGCTGTGCGGGCTTCGGCCCTGGGGCTGTGCGGGCTTCGGCCCTGGGGCTGTGCGGGCTTCGGCCCTGGGGCTGTGCGGGCTTCGGCCCTGGGGCTGTGTTTCTTTCTGTGCTGGAACTGTGTGAGTCTCTGTGCTGTGACTGTGTGTGCTGGGGCTCTGTGGGTTTCTGTCCAGGAATGGCGTGACTCTCTGTTCTGGGACTGTGTGTTCCTCTGTGCTGGGGCTGTGTGACTTTCTGTGCTGGGACTTTGTGAGTTCCTGTGCTGGGACTATGTGAGGTTTTTGTGCTCGGAACCTGTGAATATCTGTGCAAGGGCTGTTTGAGTTTCAGCCCTGGGACTCGGTGAGCCTCTGTGCTTGGACTGTGTGAGCTACTGTCCTGGGGCTATGTGAGTTTCTGTGCTGGGTGCCTTTGCGTTTCTGTGCCGGTACTATGTGTTTTTGTGCTGGGACAGCACGAATTTATGTCCTGGGGGCCCTATGCTGGGACTGTGAGTTTCTGTGTTGGATCGTTGTGTGCCTGTGAGATGGTATGGTGTGCGTCTCTGTGGAGGTACACCTTGTTTCTCTGTGTCTGTGCCCTGTGCTTTGGGACTGTGAAGATGTATCTGGTCGGTCTTTGTTTGCATGAGGGTCCAAACTTGATCTGACCCTCCAGCTGGTTAACTCCCTGTTTCTTGCTACATCTGGCCCTGGTTAGGTCGTGTGTCTCTTGGATCTGTGACGTGCTGTGAGAGACAAATTGCCAAAGCTGTGGGATGTTAATCATTGGGAAAATGGTGGAGCTGGATGGCGTTTGAGAAGGAGAATGCAGTCTGTTGCTAGAGCCTCCTTGAAAGGGAATTCAACCATCCTCCAATCGCGCAGTGACCACACGAGACTCAAGCTTCTTTTAACCAATCTGCTGCCAGAGCCTCCTTGTCTCTCTTTGTTCTTGGAACATCATCTGTTTCTCTCATGCCTCTCAATTTTAATTCTTGTTACCTCATATTTTCCTTTTCCCAATTCTTTTATCTGTTCATTTTTGTGTCCACCTTTTGCTGCCTCTCTGCCTCTTTGTCTAAGCCCCTTTGCCTTTATTACCCTTGAGTCTATCGTTTCCCTTATCTCTATCCCTTTGCAACTGTGTATGACAGTGACCCCAAGTTCAGGTGTTTTATTTCTCCAGCCTCCAAACCTCAATTCTTTGCAACATTTTTCAATATTTACACCTCATCAGTCTGTATCCATATGCAGGCAGCTCCTGATGTAGCTCCTGAAATTCTGAGGCCCTCCAACCAGCGCTTGTAGTAGCTTCCAACCACCAACAGAGGGTGGGGTTGTATCACTTTGAACACAAGGTAAACAGGTTTCAGGATTTGATCGGATTTGACCCTTTTTAATCCATTCATCCAGAGGCAAGGGATCACCCATGCAGAAGCCAGCTAAATGAAAATTGGCACCAGGCAGAACATTCATTGCTCTGGGCGGGGATGGGCTCCCAATTGAATGTAGTCACCTGGACAGACTTTTAAAGTTTCCCTACAGAGCGATCTGAAAGCTGTTGCCGCCATGAAGCTGGGGATCAAGGTTAAACGGTTCTCTTGCACTACAGAGCACAGGAATGTAACCCAAGGAAGTTTCTGAATACAATTCTCTGTTCCTCATGGTAAGAACTGACCCATGCTGTCAATGACATTATGACCTTAGGCTAGTGTCCCATTAAACATGGATTCAAATCCAACCATGGCAGTTTAATATTGTGAAGAACCGTTTTCACAAATCTGGAAATAAATAAAAATCACTGATTTCCGTAAAAGTGGCCACGAAGCTGATGTCGTGGTTATTTCACACGTCCCTTTCAAAATGTGACTCCAATCCCAAATCAAATGCTTAACTACGCTGACTGGTTCCCAAACCGATCCCATCATATCAAACTCAGGGCAGGGAAGACTGAGGCGTTAAGTGTGGAACTTGCATTTTAATCCTCTGTAGTCAACAATGTGTCTGAAAGTTACATTGATCTTTAGAGAGCCACCCCTACCCCAGTTCAGCAGTATGTGGGGAGTGGAAAGAGATTTGGGACTGTAGGTGAAATCTAACCACAGTGAGATTTTAAAATGTAAGCAAATAATTTCTGATAGATCACCACTTTCAAAACACTTTCTACACTATGAACTTTCTGTTCTAAATCATTAAACAAGTTGTGTTTAGTTATTGATGAGCTCTATTTGTGTGAATGGGGTGAGTACACCAGCAGCACATTTGCGTTTAATTACAACGTATTCACTGGATTCCTGAATCTGGAGATGATTTGCAGGTTTGTGAAAGTTTGCGAAACTGAGTGCCACTTACAGAGTCTTCCCACTTGGAGCGGGTTTGGATGTAGTCTCTCGGACATAAACATTAATGTCCGGGCCATGGCTCTCTAATGGAAAGCTGTGTATTAGATATAGAGCGAGTGGAATGGATGGGATTGTCACATCATATATAGATAGTGGTGATCTATCAGAAATTAATTGCTTACATTTTAAAATTTCACTGTGGTGAGATTTCACCTACAGTCCCAAATCTCTTTCCACTCCCAACATACTGCTGAAATGGGGTAGGGATGGCTCTCTAAAGATCAATGTAACTTTCAGACACATTGTTGACTTCAGAGGATTAAAAGGCAACTTCAGCACTTAACGCCTCAGTCTTCCCTGTCCTGAGTTTGATATGATGGGATCAGTTTGGGAGCCAGTCAGCGTAGTTAAGCATCAAGGTTTTGATTTGGGATTGGAGTCACATTTTGAAAGACACGTGTGTAATAACCACTACATCATAATCTCTTTCCTTGTATCTCTGATACCAATCTACTGTTCATACTCAATTGGAAAAGGTACTTTAAATTCTACAGTTTAATTCCAATAGAAATCTGCTAGACAGGAAAGGTGCATGACATATTCACTGGGACAATGTCCAGTGCATCACCTCCAGTCAGGGTATTGGGGCGGCCTGTCCATTATTAAAATGCTCAGTCAAACAAGGTTTCACAACACTCGTTAAATGGTTGAATTGCACTTTTGGAGTTGTTCACATTGGTTGCAAACAGATTAATAATCAGGTCGATATATCCTTTCGATATTGGTCAATTTCCTTCCACTCACTAACCTGGGTTGTCCAGGGATGTTGCACCACAGCTTAAGTCAACACATCGCTGTTGGTCATGGGGACACAAGCGATGTCACTTTTCATCTTCCTGATTATTAAATAAAAGTAAGATTAATCTCACAGCTGTTTAGAATGAACTTCATAAACCTACTAGTGCCAGTTTGTTCAGTTATAGCAACAATAACAGAAAATTCTGGAAAAACTCAGCAGGCCTAGCAGTATCTGTGGAGAGAAAGGCAGGGCTAACTTTTTGAGTCCACATGACTCTTCTTCAGAGCTGTTTTCAATTATAGCTGCCTGCTGTACCATCAGGAACTTTGCCCTCTGTCGATTCCTGATTAACACTGACCAAGTTTGGTTCCTGTTTACTTATTGCTCGTAAGCATGCACCTTATTATGTGAAGGTTTCCCTCTACCTCAGAAAGTTTATCAATGACTTAAATTCTGCCAGTGCTGGCGGGTCCATCAGTCAGCAGAGAGTTTCATCCCCTGTGTAGAGAGCTTGTAACACTTGGCCAAATATCAGGCACAGTCATTCCACACATTAAGTTAACATTATTTAAAATATAAATGAATTAATTTTTAAATAAAACGTGTGCACACCTAACACATGTAAGGGAGTGTTACTGTTTGTTAACACTAAGTTAGAGAGGTGATTATGAGTTTCATGCAGAGCCTTAATATGTAAAGTAGCAAACAAATGTTTTCTGCGGCCAGTTCACACATTGTTAATAGGCAGGAGTTCCCGATATTGGTTTAACACGTTGGGTGCAAGGCTGACGGGAGATATTAATGTTATATCAAAAAATAAACTTCTGAAATAGCAGGTAGAACTTCCTGTTGAAAGAAACGAAAATGACGAGCAAAAGAAAGTGGCGATCAGGGGGCCAGTCACAGGGTTAAACCATCAGGATTGTACTTCCCTGGCAAACGGTTCCTCCAATTACAGTCTCCCCTTTCCTTCCTCACACTCCCTCCTGCAGGCTCCAGGGGGAGGTAGGAAGGGTTCTGGGAATAAGACTAACATTATGATTTGAAGTCCCTCGCAGATTCCGTCAGGTTGCCTAAACCAATCCCGGAGACAACCGGGAGCAGGTGTTACCTGTGACAACACTGATGTTCACTGTGATCCACCTCTGCCCCAGCAAGAAACTAATGCCATTTCCTATTGAAGGCAGGACTAGAGTCGATAACCCATCACACCAGAAGGAAGTGTATTCCAGTATTGTACTCAAACATCAATGGCTGACGTTGCACAGATTAAAAGCGATTTGGTGGAAATTGGGCTTAAACGATCAATTTAGTTCTTCGCGTTCGGTTTGGAAACCTGGACTGTGTTTTGTTTTCAATTCTAAATGACTTTTGTCAAATGTAATTTGCTCACTGTTTCTTCTTTAGGCGCTGGAGAACTGGGGACGACAAACTATTTCAATCCCACATGCATGTGAGAATATATTCAGATGTACCTGATGTCCTGTCTGGAGTTGCTACCATGCACGAGGCTGAGGGGAGAACCAAGTCTTTCTTTGCAAATACAAACTTTCGTGAAGTTACTTTGAATGTAACCTCTTCTGAGTTATCGAGTTCATTCAATTCGCTTGGCCCCAGTTGCATTTTTGCAGATTTTAGCAGTCCGTTATTTTTGCAAATTCAGAAATTCGGGCAATATACTTCTAGGAAGCAGATTGAAACTAAATATCTGTAGTAGGAAGGCACCAGAAAAAATAACGCCTTGGCCCTATCATATTCTCCCAGAATACATGTATTAATTACCATGCGACTATCCGCACTCTACAATTAGTTAGATAATTACATTTTTATGAAGCCATCCATACATTCTCCCCGATTTGCCGCCGTCACTGCTCCTTGCCCTAAAACAATCCCAAAGTTTCTGAGCCTCCCTATCTTATTTTCAGCTTCCAGTTCTCCTCTTCGCTTCGTCTTCCACTGCTGGTCACAACTTCAGACATTCAGTCCCCACACTCACTGGTATTAACCCCTCTTACCCGCCGCCTCCCCAGATCCCTCTTCACCATGAAGGCCCTCCATAAACAAACGTCTTTGCCGAGGATCAGCATCGCTCCTATCTCCTACCCTGTCTCCTAGCCCTATCTGCAGTTTTGAATTCGTGTCCGAGTTATGCTTCATTTTACCTCTGTGAAGCTCAGGGAAGAACAAGGCGCTTCAGCAATGCAACTTGTTGCATGATTATTAAAGTCGGGGGTAACAATTATGGAGCTGCAATCATATAATGCATTTACTTAAGCATGTCTCCAAATCATTTCTCAGCCAATTAATCAGATTTGAAATTGACATAAGCTGTTTCTAACAGACGAGTGGAAGCCATTTAATGCAGGGGAGATCCCATAAACAGCAACTGGTCACTTATTCTGTTGTCGTGGGTTAACTGGGGTAGATATTTGGAATGGCAGTGAGAACTTCACTCCAGTTGCACCGAGGTTTCCATGTGAGTTTTCCCGCCGGTTTGTGCAGATAGATATTGTTCCACATGACATGCCTCTAACCAAAGGCAGTGTCTCTCACTGCAGTGTTCCGGAAGACCCCGTTGACATACTTTATTCTGAATTCTGAACCTACAATTGTGAGATATAGAAGGGAAAGGCTCCAAACCACGTTCTAAAGCACAATCATTCAGTTATCGTTGCTGGCAGAGGAGGTAAATGATCAATAGCCCAGTCCGGGATTGACCAGGGGGCGTGAGCCTTTGTCATTCCTGTCTTTTCATTGCACAACGGCCTGGCTTCCATTAACAGACCCTTCAAAACTCTTAGCTCAGTTTCAGGATGAGGAATTTCAGGGCAAACCCTGTAAGCAATAACTCCGCCGATGCAGAAATCCTGATGCCCCGCACCCTTTCAAATCTGTGTTGAATTATTTATGCAGCACACACATACCTGTGTACCTTCACCGCGATCGGGATCAGAGTGATAACTGCAGCGACTGTTCCAACTGGGCTGACAATTATCCAGGGGAAGGTTCCTAAAATAATCAAAAATATCTTCTTGTTCATTATTGGCCTAAGTTACAACTTAGTTGCAAGGCAAATTTTCTTTCTGAATGTAAATTCACATTTCATATATATTGACGTTGAAGAATTCGAAGTCTGATTAATTCTGCCATTTCCTCAAACTCAGCACGTAATCTCATTAAAAATGCTTGTTGTGGTTCTGTTATTGTGTTGTGGCCTCTTCACCCCAGAAGGATCTGGCAGCATTTGAACCCATTCCTCCTAGTAGGATTTGGAACTTGATTTCAGGCACATGTATGGCCCTGTTTTGTGTCCTGCGTGAAGCTGCAATGCTTACATCAATCTTGGTTTCATTTACGGCAAGCTCATGTGAAAGTAAAACTAATGGAGTGCCCGGATACAATGTCATCTACACCTCTCAGCCTCGGTAACAGGTTGTGAATCTCTCAGTGCAGAGAAGATGCTTTATCACAGCAGTAACTTCTGACCCTAGCAAACTGCCATGGCCCAATATTTCCTGAACTTCATTTTTGTTTGCACATTTTAAAACTGATCACAAAAGGCGTCAAAAAGATGAAGCCTGAGGGCCACCGTAATTTTCTGGATTTGACCCCACTTCCCTTCTCAAGAGGGACAAAAGGAACCTTCCAGAGTGATGTTGAATCAATGTCCTTTCCTTAAGATAATTCAAAACCTTAATCAAATTCATTGGGTCACTAAGATACAAAATCATTGAAATGACAACTTTGGGCTTGTAAACAACATACCACCCAATTTATATACCACCGAAATTGTCCAAGTCACATGATGAGAAAGCCGCATTGTCGTCTACTTTTTTTAAAAAAGGAATGCGTTTTCTTGCAGACATGGTTCCAACTGTAGTCTTCAAACTACCTGGAAACCATCCCAGAAGATAAAGAAATGGACAGCAATACCGTGAAACTTGGGGATGGGCTCCACCTAACTCGTTCCATCTCCGAGGTCACCTGAGATCCAAGAACCTATCTCCTGGAAATATCACCACAAGAAGCCTTACAGCTTACAAAAAATAATTTGCTTCACAAGACCTTCACTTCAACACAAGCATCAATTCATCTCAGAAACTATAGGACTTCCACGAACGGGACTGGGAAAGTTATGAGCTGCAACCATATTGTTTTATCTTCATCGGTGTCCTTTTTTGTGTTTACGGTAGTGTGTGTAAAACAAGTTAATGGGTCGTGAAGTTCTTAAACATCTGGACTAAGTGCGTGATAATAAATGGCCTCCTTTATTTTAGATCTCACAATAATCTTGATGCTGCAATTATTTATTCGGGGCAATCTCTTTGAGGGCATGTAAACACACACCCCATATATAGGAACTTATTGTTCAGGTTCAGTAAAAGGGTACCCATAAATTCTGTCCGTGACACATCTCATGTGAACCACTCTTAGAAAGTAGTGTTTGCATCACCATGGTGATATCAAAGTTCACAGCATGGGGTTAAGTTAGATTACATCCCCAGGTATAACCTCTATATATCCATATTATACTCAAACTTGGTCGCTTCCTATTCAATGTATCATTACAATCTCTACACGCCTTTTCAATTATCCCTAATATCCTTCTTCAAATTTCAAGAATAACTCGTTTCGTGGTCTTCCCTTGGAATGTACAAATAGGTTGGGGTTGGACTAGTGTCAGGCTGTGAGGCCGAGCAGTTAAGGCTAAAAGGAGAAAATTCTAAACTCAGAGGGTTGCAAACCTTTGAAGCTCTCTATCCCGGAGAGCTGTGAATGCTTTGCCACTGAGCGTATTCAAGGCTGACATATGTTTCAGACCAGAGGGGAATTAAAGAATGTGAGGGACTCGCGACACGGTTGAATTGAGGTCAAAGATCAGTTACGACTGGATTGGATGAGGAGTAGTCTCCAGATAGACACGCAGGAACAGAATAAATAGGAACAGGCCATTCGGCCCTCGAACCTGCTCCACCATTCAATAAGATCATGGCTGCTCTGATTGTGGCCTCAACCCCTTATAGATTACTATAAGTTTGGTAGGGAACTGCATTTAAGCAATTTGGCAAAGGAGGACAGTTGCTCGAGCGATTGTTTTTGGATGCCGAAGATGAAGGTCAAGGCGGCTGAATATATGACCCCTAATCGGGGTAAATGTCTCTGATGAGCAAGAGACTAAAAAGTTGAGGGGTGCAGATTTCTCGGAAGTTAACAGAGACAGGGAAGTGAGAACTCATGAAGGGATTTGAAATCAAGAACATTTCTCTGAATCGCGCCATTGCTGGGCCGGGCGTCCTGTGCATTTTAATTTGAATGAAACTGTGTTGCATTCGTTTGATGGTTCATCAGGTTTTCAATTTTCCAGAATTTATCAAACCAGTAACGCAGTTGTTTGGCCTGTTTGTTCCCTTCCTGACATTGACCACGGGTAAATTTTTTATCTTTTTTATTAATTTCAGTTTCAGACGATTTATAGCCCCTGGAAAGTGAACACAGAGCGCAAAATAGACTTAATTTTGGTGGTTTATTCGAAAACTGGCGAGCAGTGATAATGTGTTCAGCTTGTGATTTACAAGTGTTTTATCGTCTTTTGTTGCCTATTCATACAATACTTAAATATTGGACATCTCACATTACATTTGACGAGCATTATAATGCACTTTTGTGGAACACTGATTCGTGTTTATTGAGCATTTCGATTGATAGACAATAACTATGTAATGTTCATTTCAATTAAACGTGTTTGAATGTATATTTCATAAATGTTGTTATTGAAGATTTATTTAGGGAGCAACGTGTACGCTTTTAGCTGAGGATTGAATATATTACTGGGTAGCTCATTAGCATTAATCAAATTGATGTTCCAATAATCATTTTAAAAGTTGTGATTGGTATTTGCTTAGCACTTTATTTGATCTGAAAACGCATTAAATGATATATAAATTGCGATTCTAATGGGCAAGTGTTTGTCAATCAATACAATTTTTAATTGGTATTAAAGCTGATGCAATGGACTTTGAATGAATAGTTAAAGGGTATCTAATGTTTGTTTTTTCTCTCTCAGTCATTCGTAGCGTGATGCCTGAAAATGTGTCGGCCACGGTGGGTTCAACTGCAATGCTCCCGTGTAGGATTGATATTACTGAGTACAGCAGCCAATTAGAGGGAAAATGTTTAAGGATACCTCTGTTCCTGGTAACCTCGATGGTTTCACTATCTGTGATTCGAAAAACCCAGACAGGCAGCGTAATAACTTCCGTGGGAGAGCTGAACTCAGTGGCAACCTTCAAACAGGGCGATGCTCCCTCCTGAAGAAGGACATTAACATGAGTGATGAGGGGACATGTCAATTCATCGCGAAAATCACCTCCAAGTGGCCTTATTCTAAGTTTCGCACTGAGAATTCTGAAGTCCGGGTTCCTGTTTTAAGTGAGTGGTTATTTTGTTCCTTTGTATACTGTCACTCCAGTGAATGAACCAAGGTAAATGTTACCACTTGTTACCAAATGTGGGCAAATGTTACCATTTCTTCGGCTGAGTGTTCAGGATAGTTGAAACACACGTTGGAGAGTCACTCATAATAAACGCGATAGTTACTCCACTAAAGGCAATGCCAAATGGAAATTACCCCAGTAAAACTGACCGCCCGTGATATTGCTTATCCTCCGTTTGAGGAATGTTCCGAATCACATGTAGCCGTCCAGTTCACTTATCAAAGTTGGGGACTCCACATGTTAGGTGTTTATGATTCTAGTGGGTTCCAGTGATGCTCTGAGTTTAGTCAGTATTAAGTGTATTATTACAATCAGCATCGACAGCGGCTCTCTTCAATGACGTCAGATGTCATCGCTGGTTTGACTTCAGAATTGGCCTGAAAGAGCGAAGAGTGCTAACGTTGACGTACCAACAAGTAGCCGAAATGGGAAGAGGAGAAAATGCCCGAGGAAGATAGATTCTTCTTGTCCTTTCAGACTACGTGACAAATAAATTCGGAGGTTCCCAAATCAGACAGGAGCACTGAAGCCAACAAAATGACTTCTCTAGGAGCCGAATGACATGACTCGTCATTCATGTTTTGCATTTATGCCTGTTTTAGGTGATTGGTAAAACCAACAGTCAATTCCTCTGTCGTGGAAGGCAACTCCTCATTGTTATACTGCACCGTCAGGGGAACATCGGCCAACAGTTTAAGATGAGAGAAAAATGGTGAAGAAATCAACAGCTCTTCCACTGGTGAATTAAAACAGATGTTTCTCAGCATGACTTCTGAAGATGACGGTTAATATTGGTGCGTGGCTGAATATAACCTGGGCACCATAAACAGTTCCACACAGATTTCTGTGCAGCGTAAGTGTGCATAATCTTCTCAATTTGACACTTGCCTTTCATCTCACGAACTATGCGTTAAATTCCAACTTTCCCTTATACCCTTGCTGGAAGGCTGCAAATTGAATGATGCTGGGACAGAGGTAGTGGCAGGGCCTTTTGTGCAGGCAGGGCTGGGCATAGCCTCGATGGCTCCAATCATAGAAATAAACCTGGCTTTGGCTCAGGCTGGCAGGAATGGAATATGGCTCACTGTGACATTAATTCAGCGGATGGTATCTTTATGAGTTTGGCCCACAAGCAAACTTAATGCAGACAATATTCTGCATCCAATTCTTCACAAGTAATGCTGGTTTTCTGACGGAATTATTTTTTCATTCCAGAGAATTAACATTTCACATTTTGACGAGCATATATTCTCCAAATATATCGGATTAGTGATGGCAACCCTCATAGTGATCTGTCGTATAGTTATAAATCACTCATGGTGGAGAATGATGAGATTCAGCCAATTGGGTCCATGCCATCTCTCTGTCGAGCAATCCAAACGGACCCATCCCTTTGCTCCTTGCTGGCAACAAAGCGAATTTATTTCTTCCAAGAGTCCAATCAGTTTCATTTTGAAATCATTCATTGTCTTCACTTCGTCCATCTCGTATACATTGAGTTCCAGGTCGTTTACAAGTGAGTTCTTCCTCATAATCCCGCAGCCTCTCCTGACCAAAACCTTAAATCATGTCTGTAAGTCCTTGTCCCATCATCAGCTCATGGGAACATATTTTCTTTGCTTCCTGTTATAATCTCGTACACAATATGAAATATTCCACAAATTTGACTAATGTAGAAAGACCCTAGTTTCTGTGAACTAACGTTGCAACGAAAATCCCCAATCGCTGGAACCATTCTGGCAAATCGCATCTGCAGCCCCTCCAGGACACTCACATCCATCATAAAGTGTGGTGACCAAAGCTGGACACAATCTTCTAACTGTGACCTACCTGGATCTGTATAGGGTTCCAGCATAACTTCCCTGTATTTAGTGTCTCAAGATCCCACAAACTTTGCCTCCTTTGAGTCCTGCCACTTTCAAGGATCTAGACACAAACATCCCCAAGTCCCCCTTGCTCCGTACCCACTTTGGAACTGTGCCATTTATTCAATGCAGCCTCTCGCTTTTTTTCTACCTAAATACATCACCCAACAGTTCCTTGTATTCATTTCAATTTGACGCTTGTCTGCCCACCCTTGTTAGTTATCCATGTCCAATTGTCTCTTGTTACTGGACATCTGAAGAATCACGGCAGCCCTCAACAAGGGGAAAGGTATTAAAGTGAAGAACTAGGGAATACGTTGAAATAAACTAACTTTTTCCCCCAAATACTGACAGATAACACACATTATGGGAATATTATAAATTATTAACATTCTTCATTAGCTCTGCATGAGGAATCTCCCAGAACGTCTCTCAAGACAAATATGTTTTTGACGAACATTCATTAGACTAAATATGATATTGTCCCTAAGGACTAACCCGACCTAAGTAAATATAAAAACACGCCATTAAAATCACAATAGGTACAATTGGTACTATTTCCTAGTTTGAAAAAAAGATAAGATGCCAAATCTATTGCATTTACTTCAAAAAACAAATTAATTATTTTTGGAAACTGCAATTGTTAAATATAATAATTGTTTTAGATCAACCCAGAATAATAGGGGGGCCTGTCTGAATCATCTCTGAAAATTGGACTAACTGCCCCTGCAGGATAATATAGAATCCACCTGCAAACATTACATGGGGCCTCCATGGGAGCATCCTCCTTGGGATCAGGTCAGGTGTGGAAGTCATCTCCCGGGCGGTGAATAAGTCCCTGGTGCAGAGCTCGCTGAGACTGGGCCTACCAACGGGAACTGGAAATCTGATTTCATGTAAAGCAGCAAATAACCACGGCGATTCTATCAGCAAAGCTAGCTCCACACTGACGGTAGATGTTTAACCTTTTTGATTACTATAATGGAGTCAAAGCTCGGTCACTGACTCAAAGATAATAGTGTCAGCAAATACTAGCTCTGCACTGAGGGTATATGTTTTATCTGCTGAATATTATACTGGAATCACGGCTCAGTCACTAACTCAATTATAATAGTGTCAGCAAATGCCAGCTCCATTCAACAGCTCCATACTGAATCTACCTCCAGTTAATACACGGTGCACTTTCTATTAATGACCAATAGCCAATGAACAGAGTCATTAGTACTTTCTGAAACTCGCTGCATAAACGAAAGGCAAAGTTGGAGGAACAGAAGAAGTAAACGATGACATTAAAAATGTTTGTTTTCTGAATAAGATAAACACTTTAAAAAGTCAGATTCCCTTTCACAATCTGATAGCATTTGCAGTCTACTCCGTCTTGCCTAGATTTATACCTCGTTCAGTCCCATCTGGATAGATTATCCTCGCATTTATTGATGCTAAATTGAATTATCTGCCTAGAGTATAGCTTGGAGTCTATATGACCTCTCCCTACCCCTTCAGCCAAATACGTCACTGCACACTTCCCGGTAATCAATGCCATCTGAAACATGTCTGCCAATGATGGTAACTTATGCCCAGCTGAATAAGATTAGAATCATTGCCACTGTCCACCACTTTCTCTAGTTTCCTACCTATCTAGTTCTAAATGTGAGAACATTTTGAAATTTTATTCATTATTGGAACATAGAAGTCGGTTATAAATATCAAAAAAATAATTGTGCTCCTAGAAAGAAGATTGGGGAGCACCAACGTCAACCATCCAGCTGTCTTAAAAACAACCATTCACCAAGATTGGATGTTTTCTTTCTTTAAGCTACTTTTTTTTAAACCAAGCTGACACACCTCCCTACTCCATGAGCCTTAATTTAGGTAACCAGACTTTTATGTGGTAATTCGTCAAACTCTTTATTAGACGCCATATAGGCAGCACTTATTGCTTCCCCCTCATCAACCTCCGAGCTGGGTGTCCTCAATTAACTCAAGCCTCTCCAAATATGTATCAATGTTGATTTAACAATTTAATATTTAGAGCCTGCACCGTTTGATTTGTCACATTGTTAGCCTAACAGCTGAAGAAATAAATCAGTCTACCACAAAGGAAGATGTTAAAAGGAGCAAAATTAGGGAAGTTATTTGACTTTTTTCACCAAAAACTGGCAGTTAAAGCACATTTTTGGGAACATTAAACGTTTAAATATCAGCTGTATTTCCTCTTCTCAGAGCAATCTCCCAATCCATCTCTCAGGAGAAGTCTGGTTGGGATGGACATTCCTGAGGTTAACTATAATTTTTCTTCTTAGTGGTAACCTGATTTGTTTGAAAATATAGCATGCTGTTGAGCTGGTGCTATGTCGATTGTTTTCATTATTTTATCTTTTTTAAATGTGTTTCTTTTTCAGACTCTGCCACAACTATTGTGGTTCTTTCAACATATAAATTAGCTTTTTTTACGAAAATGCAACTGTTAACTATAATTGGTTATCTTTTCCCCCTCTTTTAAGTTAAACCCAGAGTAATAGTGGGTCCGATCTGCACTACCTCTGCAGATTGGACTAATTATACCTCCAGAATTAGAGCTAATCCACCTGCAAACATTACGTGGGGCCTCAATGGGGGAATCCTCCCTGGGATCATGTCAGATGTGGAAATAATCACCTGGGTGGTGAATAAGTCCCTGATGCAGAGCTCGCTGAGACTGGTCTTACCAACGGTAACTGGAAACCTGACTTCATGTAAAGCTGCAAATAAGCACTGTGATTCTGTCAGCAAATACCATCTCCACGCTCAGGGTTCATGTTTAACCTGCTGAATACTATAATAGAGTCACTGCTCAGTCACTAACTGAAATGTATTAGTGTCAGCAAAGGCCAGCTGCATTTAACAGCTCAATGCTGAATCTATCTCGAATTGCACTTTCCATCCAAGACCAATCAGCAAATAAACAGTGCGATCAGAATCATCCATTTTAAAATTCAGTCTCCTAAAACTTGCCAATTATCTTGAAAATGACATTTTATTTCCGAATTAAAATAAACAATTAAGAAACTCCAGTTTTCTTTTCAGAATCTGTTACTAAACCGTACTCCACCCTACCACAGGCCCCACTATTAACCCCTCCCCCAGATGCCCATCTGTATCTCGTCCAGGCCAATAAGTGTTTATAAAGTTCTTTTGAATTAATCCAAGCTCAATTAATGCAGTCAACCTGATCGAGCCATACAGGCATAGAATGCAGACTGGAAAATCCAGTAGTCAGATTGCAGCAAACAAACCTATGAATCGTGTGGGTTTTGCAGAGTCAACAATTCATTTTGGGGCAGATTAAGGTGCAGATAGTGATATCACTGGTCCGGATTCAGGAGACTTAGCCTAATGCACAGGGGATATAGGTTGAAATCCCACCATAGCAACTGGTGGAATTTAAATTCAATTTATAAAGCCGGGAATTGAGAACTTGTCTCAGTAATGGTGACCATGGAACTATTATCGATTTTTGTAAAGACCCATCTGACTCACCGATGCCCTTTAGCGAAGGAAATCTGCCGTCCTTACTTGGTCTGACCTAGACGTGATTGATTCTTAAATGCGTCCATGGGATGTGGATGCATTAATGGCCCTTGCTCACAAGGCATTTTTAAGAGCCAGCCACAGGTAAGGATGACAGGTTTCCATTCGGAAAGGATAATAGTGAATCCATGTTTTTACAACAATACTTTTATGGTCTTCATCAGCCTTGATATTCAGAAATAGATTACTCAGTTCAAGGGAAATTTAAGATGCTCAACAAATGCTGGGCTTCTTAGCAACATTCACGTCCCATGACAGAATAAATAGAGAAAACGGAACACTGATCCTAGCGATGCTTGAATAGAGACGTGGATTAGTATATTTCTACATTAAATACTTAAGGCTCTTTGAGGTGTTTCGGTGGCAACTAAACTGAGGGAAGGTACTTGTCTGTGACAATTGAGGAATTTTACGACATTAGATATAGAGAGCAAGCAGATTGAAACCTATTGAGATGTTCATCTGAACTGATAGATGCCGTGATTTAGTCTGGGAAGGTTCAGAATTTGCATCTCAGGAATAGCGCAGAAAAACCCGGACTGTTGTGGTTGACCTGACTGCTTGTTGGCGCGGGGTGAAATTGCAGCTGAGTTACTTGTTTGATAAATTCTGGAAAATTGAAAGCCTGATGAACCATCAGACGAATGCAACACAGTTTCATTCACAATAAAATGCACGGGACGCCCGGCCCAGCAATGGCGCAATTTGGAGGAAAGTTCCTGATTTCAAATCCATTCATGAGCACTCACTTCCCTGACTCTGTTAACTTCTGTAGACCCAGAAACTTCCGAGAAATATGCACCTCCCAACATTTGCTCTCTGGCCGCATCCGGGACATTTATCCCTGATTAGAGGCCATGCCTTCAGCCGCGTTGACCTTCACCCTCGGCATTCCCAACCTAGAACAATCGCTGGAACAACTCTCCTCCCTTTGCCATCCTGCTTAAAACCAGTTCCCTACCAAACTTTTGATCATCTACAATTTCCCTCAATCTCTAGATTCTGGAAAGGTCTCAGCGGATTGGAAAATCTCAATTGTACCACATCTATTCAATAAAAAAGGGAGACAGAATGGAGGAAACCATCAGCCAGTTCGCTTAATATCTGCCATATGGAAAATGCAAAAGTTCATTATGAAGGAAGCAGCAACAGGACATTTAGAAAATCATAATGCCATTAAGCAGAGTCACCATGTTTTCAAGAGAGCAAAAAGAGTCTACAAAGGGACATAGACAGGCTATGTGAGTGGGGTAAAATGCGAAATTGCAGGTGGAGTATAACGTGGAGAAATGTGAACTTGTCCACTTCGACAGGAAAAGGAAAAAAATGCATGTTATTTTAATGGAGAAAGATAGCAGAACTTTACGGTGCAGAGGGATCTGGGTGTCCTGATACATGGGGTCACAAAAAGTTAGCATGTAGGTACAGCAAGAGATTGGGAAGGCACATGGAACGCTGGCCTTACTTGCAAGGGGGAATCGGGCATAAGAGGAGAGAGTTGTTGCTACAGCTGTACAAGGCCGTAGTGAGGCCACATCTGCAGTATTGTGTAGCGTTTTGGTCTCCTTACCTAATAAAGGATATAATTGCAATTGAGGCAGTTCAGAAAAGGGTTCACTCGTCTGATTCTTTGAGCGAAGAGTTATCTCATGAGGAAAGGTTGAGTACTTTGGGCCAATGCCCCCTTTGTAGTTGAAAATAACGAATACTGATGTCATTGAATCATATAAGATCCTGAGGTAACGTGACAGAGACGAAGCTGAGAAGATGTTTCCACTTGTTGGTCTTTCTGGACCTGGGTCACAGTTTAAAAGCTAGGGGCTTCAGAGTTTAACACTGAGATCAGGTTTGTTTTTCTCCCCCAGGGTCGTAAGTCTATGCAATTCACTTCCCCAAAGAGGAGTCAAGGCAGGGTCTTTGATTATATTCAGGGCTGAGTTAGACATATTTTTGATCGACAAGGGAGTCGACGATTATTGGAAGAGACATGAAAGAGGGGTTGAGATCACAGTTAGAGCAGCCATGATCTTATTGAATGGTAGAACAGGCTCGTGGGCCCGAATGGCCTTCTTCTCGCTCCTCTTTCTTGTGTTCTTGTGTCTCTGCCTTGAGGCTACTCCTCATCCAATTAGGTCATAGCTGACCTTTGACCTCAATTCCACTGTGTCACGGGTTCCTCACACCCCTTGATTCCCCTCTGTGCCGAAACATATCTCAACCTTGAATGCACTCAGTGGCTAAGCATTCACAGCTCCCCAGGACAGAGAGCTACAAAGGATTGTAACTCACTGAGGTTAGACATTTCTCCTTTTAGTCCTAATAGTTCGGCCTCATAGCTTGAGATTATTCCAGCCCGAAATTATTTGTGGATTCCAAAGGAAGACTACGAAATGGAATATTCTTGAAATTTGAAGCAGAATATTGGGGATAATTGAAAAGGCTTGTTAGAGACTGAAATGATACATTGAATAAGAATCTACCCATTTTGAGCATATTATGGATATATAGAGATTATCGAGGTTATACCTGAGGATGTAATCTGGGTCGGATCATTAACCCCATGCTGTGAACTTTGATATTATCATGGTGATGCAAACATTGCTGTCTCTCTATGTTTCACTTTAGTTGTGCCACGGGTAGAACTTATGGGTTCGTTTTTACTGCTCTTGATCAACAATTTCTCATCTAAGGGGCGCGTGTTTCTTTTCGTAGCCTCGAAGAGATTACCCCAATTTAATAATTGCAGTATTCAGGTTATTGTGAGGTTTAAAATAAGGAAGGTCATTTATTATGATGCACTTAGCCCGGGTGTTTAAAAACATGATGAGTCGCTCACCAGTCTCACAAAGACTATCACACACACAAAATAGACACATCACAGAGTGTGGAAGAGGCCCTTCGGCCCATCGAGTCTGCACCGACACTTGAGAAACACCTGAGCTAATTACCTAAATAATAAAAAAAACCTAATCCCATTTACCAGCACTTGGCCCATAGCCTTGAATGTTATGTTGTGCCAAGTACACATCCAGGTACTTTTTTTAAAGGGTGTGAGGCAACCCGCCTCCATCACCCTCCCAGGCAGCGCATTCCAGACGGTCACTACCCTCTGGGTAAAAAAGTTTTTCCTCACAGCCCCGCTAAACCTCCTGCCCCTCATCTTGAATTTATGTCCCCTCGTGACTGACCCTTCAACAAAGGGGAACAGCTGCTTTCTATCCACCCTGTCCATGCCCCTCATAATCTTGTACATCTCGATCAATGCAGCCTAGTGCAATGAAAGATCTGCTTGGTGCCAATTTTCACTTAGCTGACTGCTGCAGTTGGTGATACCTTGCCCCTGGATGAATGAGTTAAGAAGTATCAAAGCTTACCTCCTCCTGAAACCTGTTTATCAAATACTTAATGTAGAAAGTGATGCAACCCCACCCTCTGCTGGCAGTTGGAAGCTACTACAGGCGTTGGTTTGAGGGTCTCAGTATTTCAGTCGTTAGATCAGGAGCTGCCTGCATCTGGATACAGTTTGCTAAAGTGCAATTAGTGAAAACTGTTGCAACGAATTGAAGTTTGGAGGCTGCATAAATAAAACATTTGTCAAGTTCACGTGAACGTGGGGTCACAGTGATACTCAGTTGCGATGGGATAGTGAGAATGAAACCTATCGATTCAAGGATAATAAATACAAAATGGCTCAGAGAAAGAGGCAGAAAGGCAGCAAAAGATGGACTCAAAAACGAGCAGATAAAAAATTAGAAAGAGGAAAATATGAGGTGAGCAAAAAGTAAAATTGGGAAGCATGAAAGAAGCAGATGAGATTCCAAGAACAAAGTGAGACAAGGAGTGAAGGGGGAGGCGAAAGGGTTAAAAACCAAATACAAATGACAAAGAGGTAGCTTTGAAAAATCACAAGTCATAGCCTGGACCAGACAGGAGTTAAAGCCCATGTGTACGTGTCTTGAATCTGATTGGATAATACAACCATGGATATGTTTGACTGGTATAATCATGTATACATATTTTGAAATGATTGGATAAACATAGGCACATGTATACGAAGTCAATAGGGCACAGATAGTAGAGCATCAATGTGTCAGGCACTGATTTGATGTATTCAAAAGTATTGAACTGTATTGTTTTCAGAAAATAGTACAAAAATAGAGGAATATAATTAATCAGGGAGCTGGGTCGCCATATTATGGAATGGTTGCGGTTCCCTTGCATATGCTTGAATAAAACCAGTCAAAAGAAACTTGAGTCTTGTGTGGTCACTAAGCGATCGGAGGATGCTTGAGTCCCTTTCAAGGAGGCTCTGGCAGCAGACGTCATTCTCCCTCTCAGACTTCATTTAACTCCTCCATTTTCCCAATGATTAACATCACACAGCTTTGGGAATTTGTCCCTCACAGCAAGTGCACAAATCCAAGACACACAGCTCAACCAGGGCCAGATATAGCAAGGAACAGGGGGTGGACCAGCTGGAGATTCACGTCAGCTTGAGACCCTCACACATACACAGGGCGACCAGGTACTGCTTCACAGTCCCAAAGCACCGGGTACAGACGTACAGCATCCCAGAATCGAGTTCCAGCACAAAGATGCACAACGTCCCATCTCAGAGACACACATAGTACCAGCACAGAAACGCACACAGTCCCAGCACAGAGATTCAAACAATCCCAGGGCACAAACACATGCAGTCCCAGTACAGAAAAACGCAGTCCCAGCAAGAGAGACAGACAACCCCAGCACAGAGACACACACAACCCCAGCACAGAAGCTCACACTGCCCCAGCACAGAGACTCATACAGCCCGAGCACATAAACTCACACTGTCCCAGCACAGGAACTCTCATTGCCCCAGCATAGAGACTCATACAGCCCCAGCACAGAAACTCACAGTGTCCCAGCACAGAAATCCGCACAGTCCCAGCATAGAGACTCACACAGTTCCAGCACAGAAACTCACTCAGCCCCAGCACCGAAACTCATATAGCCCCAGCACAGATATTCACACAGTCCCAGTACAGAAACTCACACAGAGCCAGCACAGAAACTCACAGTCCCAGCACAGAAACTCACACAGTCCCAGCAGAGAGACTCACACAGTCCCAGCACAGAGACTCACACAGTCTCAGCACAGAAGCTCACCCAATCCCAGCAGAGGGGCTCAACACAGCTCACAGTCTCACACAGTCCAATCACAGAAACTCATACAGTCCCAGCACAGAAACTCACACAGTCCCAGCACAGAAAGTCACACAGTCCCAGCACAGAAACGCACACAGTCCCAGCATAGAAACTCACACAGCCCCAGCACAGAAGCTTTCACAGTCCCAGCACAGAAACTCACACAGCCCCAGCACAGAAACTCACACAGTCCCAGCACAGAAACTCACACAGTCCCAACACAAATGCTCACGAAGTGCCAGAACAGAGAATCACACAGTCTCAGAACAGAAACTCACACTGTCCCAGGACAGAGATTCACACCGTCCCAGCCCTGAACCAAAGATACCACCTCACCCATGGTTACCGCCTGACCCGACCGACTAGGGCCAACATCGGACTCAATACAAGTAAATATACTAATACAAATTGCGGTATAGGCAGATGCTATATTGATATTCAGTACAGTAAAATTTGAAAAAGGATGGGTTGTTTATATGTTTGCAGGGCATTCATCTGGACTGGATGAGCGGGGTCTTCAATATCCTTGGCCGGTAACGGTGAGCTACATGAAGTTCAGGCAAGGTAATGACGGCATATTTGCTTCCCCAAAGGGCACTAGTGAACCAGATGGGTTACAGCAATGGTTTCATGGCCACCATTAGATTTCCGTGGTGGGTGGGCACTGGAGGACCTGGACAATGTGGTTAAACAGAAAACATTCATTATTTAAATTGGTCGGGGCTTATGTCATTCTTATGGTTTGGGCGTTTATCCTCGTGTCCCTCCATAAGAAAAAGGGAGGGGGGGGGGGGGGCGTCGGCGGTCGGTGTGTGGGTCTGTGTTCAATTTATTTCCTTGGGTTGTTAACCCAATTTGCCCTCAATGCCTAACTGAACTAATTATAATGAAAGTCACATCGGCTCATTCTGTAGGCATGACCGAGTGGACGGAAATAAGGAACTTTATTGTGTTGGTCAATGGGTTAAAATCTTCCACAATGGATGAGCAACAGAGTTTGTAGAGAATGTCGTCATTATGGGAAATTATATATATATATAATATAATAAAGCATTTAATTATAATATAATTGTAGAAGTGTCATACGGACTCGAAACGTTAACTCTGTCTTTCTCTCCACGGATGCTGTCAGACCTGCTGAGTATTTCCAGCATTTTCTGTTTTTCATATAATTATTTATGTTGCCAAGTTCCAATTTGTTTTTATTTATAATTTGCATCTAATTCGTTCTGCCCCTTCGAACAGGCAGCATTTTATTTTTACTTCCTTGTTTGCTGAGACTGGACAAATCCTTATCGCTTCCATTACAGGGTTGCAATGAAAGTAACATTGTGAGATCCATTGTGGAAAGGAGTACAAACTCCCATCAGTTATGATGTAGCCTAATTGTGCCACTGGGGGCTCCCCTGGTCTATATAATGAACCAGCCTCAAAACAGGAGTTGAAGCTGTTGAGAGGATATCGCTTCTGGGAGAAAATGCACGAACCAGTTACTGGTCAGGTGTATGCTATTTACTATCCAATTCTTGCCGCCATCGGTATTCCGGGTAAGTTGTGATCCTCCCAGTTCCGCAAACCTGTGATAATATGTGCTTGCTTATATTCGATCGGCTTGGATAGTTGGGCTTGCTGAAAATAACGTAGTCAGTGCTAAACGCTTAATTGTTTAACTATGGTGATTTTGCATTATTTACCCAACACGACTTTTCTTAGATATTATAATTACTTCCGCTCCAATGTAGAACATATTTCCAAATAACACGATTTGCTATTTCTTAGCCAGGTTGTGACATAGCAAACAGCATTTAACTTTATAGAATGCCATGTCTCGCTTTAAACTTCTAATGGGACACGATCACTATTCAAACTCCCGACGTAAGGGGTAGCCAATATTGTACTTTGGACTGTGTCACCACGTGGGAGTAAAATTCATCTCTAAATAAATATACCCGTGTGGTGCTAGTCATAATCCATCGGTATAAATAAGATAAAATTAACAGTGAGCTTTCAATTGATGCATATCTGAAACACAATTTATGAGAGATTAAGTTGCATTTGTCCATGACTACTTCAAAATATTTGGAAATAAGACAATGGATCTATTTATTTGACTGGAGCTGCCATATCCTTACTTTGCTTTTGTCTTTTGACTTTTCGTATCCTTCTCTACCTCTGACTCTTGATATTTCTTACTCCCTCTCTCCCTTCCACACTTGCTTGCATTTGATGCCACTGCAGACTAATTGCATAGCAACGCGAATTGAAAAAAAAACGTGCTGACTTTCTAAGAATATTTCAGCCCAAACGCTTGTTACCCACTGTCAGATGACGGATAAGGATCGACTTTGTCCCGCGGTCACGTTTTGTGACCGACATCAGCGAAAAAGCGGGCTTCACCTGATCATTATTTCCCAGACACAAGCCAGCTGACATATGAGGATTAATCATTTCATCCAAACAGTATTTAATTGTGTAAAGTCATTGGGCGATTTGCGCAATTGCAAACGCTTATTGTGTATCCTTGCCGCCTGCATGCACCCGATTCACAGATCCAGTCAATGATATTAAACAATTATTTTCAATGTTCTCTTCTACACTGGTCCGCAATTGCTTCTCTGTTATCCATGCGCCACAGTGATAGGCAGTTTAAAAAAGGTAGTGATCATCGAGGTCTTATGTTTTACTTATCAGCTAAGTCATGTCTTAACTCTTCCAAACTCTTCTGCACGTCAAAGCAAGATCAGGTTTTGACCTTACGATCTCTGTTGACATCTCAGAGTGAGACTGTGCTTGCCCACATCACAAACTCTGAGATCAAAGGGCGGACTCGGCGAGAAAGAATCTATAATATTCCATAAATACCCAATTGAGAGTAACACACAATCCCGCACGTTCTCACTTGCTCCCATGGAAAACACTCATGGGCATCAGCTCATTTACAATGTGACAGGCGAGTAAAGTGTATTGCAAAGTGTGAAATTTAAGGTATTAATTGCAGAGGGGAACTCGGGCGGATGCAAGTTATTGATGTCACTTGGATTAATTAAATAGCTTTAGCATGAGAACGGACAACTGTTCTCTCTGTTGAAATAATCTGTGAGTGGAAATGCCCCAAGGCACAGTGGTCAACCAGCGACGCTTTCATCCTCCCATACACCCTCTGCCTTATCTGCAGATACAATCATTCGATCCAGCCTGCCTCACATAATCCAACCACGAGTTGTCAGCGGATCCCTGTGAATTTATTTTGGTTTTACTGCGCCATTAATCACATCAGTTACCTTATTAATCCCAAATTTAGAACCACAGAATCACGGAATTTTAACGGCGCAAAAGGAAGCCATTCTGTCCATAGTGTCTGTACCGGCTCTCCAAATGAGCATTATAACCGGGTGCCATTTCGCTCCTTTTCCACCTACCCTGGCATATCGTTTATATTAAAATAATCATGTTATGCTCTATTCAATGCTTCGAATGCACGTGCCTTCACCGCACTTCCAGGCCGTGCATTCCAGACCCCAACCACTCGCAATGCGAGAAAGTTATGTTTTTCTCACGTCATAATCACTTTTTTTTGCAATTCACTTAAAATCTTTTCCATCTCGTTCTTGATCCTTTTACAAGGAGGACCAGTTTCTCCCTATCTAGTCTGTCCAGTCCCCTCATGATTTTGAACGTCTCTATCAAACGTCCTCTTAGCCTCCTTCTCTCCAAGGAGAACAGTGCCAACCTCTCCTATCTATCTTCGTAAATGAAGTTCCTCATCCGTGGAACCATTTTTGCAAACCTCTCCCGCAATATCTCCAAAGTGTTCACATCCTTCCTATCTGTGGCACCCAGAACTTTCCTAAATGAATTGTACTTCATTTGCGTAATGCATTTCAGCTCACTACTTTTGCTTATAGGATTACTGATATGTCATTTACTTATTTACCTTACTTTATGGCACTGAAATCGTCTAAGCAATGGAACCTTTAACGTACAATACTTTTCAGACTATTGTGCAGTTCATACGGAATTAGTAGGCACACCATGGGAGCACCAGAAAAAGGAGTTATTCTCTCTCCCCTTCTACAGCCCCCCCTCCCCCCCCCCCCCCCACCACCACCACCCCCCGACCCCCATCTGAAAAAATACATCAGAGAAGCTTTCCTGAGTAGTCAGGGGCTAAGGCAAGACGGACATAAAAGTCACGAAGATTGTGCCCTCACGAGAGTCCAATAGAGGGAGCTAAACGGCACTGGTATTCCTGAACTGATAGCTTCCTGGCGCCTTGTTTCCCCACTTACCTATATAAGTGTTTGATAAGTACTAACAACTGACTCTCAGCATGCGGTAGATTAAAATGTGACTTTGGGCTGAAGTGATTGGCAAGAGCGAGGTGACCTCCCCACCCCAAATCATTGAGGAACTGTCCTGCGATCATTGGCCAGATCTACCTGAATGGGTGATTGGCATAGGATACGCAACCAGCCCTCGAAATCAAGTGTACTAACGGGTGCCCAGATGCTGGGGCAATCTGCGACAGGTGGCTGCCATATTCAATGTGGAAAGACCAGAGAAGATGGAGAACGAACAGGGGAAGATCTTGCTAACATTTCGGCTTAAGAGCAGAAGGCTGTTGCCACAAGCTGCAGAGATCAACATTCAGTCTGTGCCATCTATCCATTTGTCCTCTGAGATCAGTAAACATCTCTCAACTCTCACAGATCATATGTTCCTCCCATTTATTTAACTTTTGCATCATCTCTAAACTGTTGCTTCTTACCAAACTTAAAAAAAAAACGCATAATATCAGTCGTGGCTCTCGACCTCCCATGTTGCATACTGGTTGACCTTCAAAACTCAATATTTGCAATTGGCATTCCTAAACCAACCTGAAAATTAAAAAAAAAGGAAAGCATTCTGGCCGAAGTACTGTTGCATCCAATGACTCTTATGACTTCCAACTATTATGTTTCATTAACGCGATTCATGCTTGAATTGAAAAGAAAATCAGGTTGATATAGTGCCAATCATCACGTTAGATTGAGCCAAAACATTCTACTGCCAATTTGGTAATGGAATCACCTTTGGTAATGTGTGTACAAATTGCATTAACTCGCCCACAGGAAACTCCTACCAATAGAAATGATTCCAGGTCAGCGGTTTATAGATGTTACTTTAGGAAGAAATAGCGGCCAAAACATCAGAGGGGCGCAGCACTCACTTGTGCTGCATTGAAATGCCATCTGAGATGACGTGCTCTTAACTTTGAAATGAGAAAGGAAAGGACAAATATATGACTCTAGAGGCGAGTGTGTTACTCAATGAGCATCAGCTAACATTGTTTTAATTTTAAATTTATGGGTACTAGGGAATTCTGGCTATTGGTTTCCATGCAGAGCACATTAACGAAGCTCAGATGTGAACACACAATGGTAACAAATTGAATCTTCCCCTTAAAATCCGACAATGTTTAACTGTTCTGCTCGTTTCTCTTCCTAACAGTTAACATCCTGGCGATTGTGATCCTGAACCGGAGAAACTGTGGTCTCTCCAAATGTATCACTCACTACCTGGTGTCTATGGCAGCGGCGGATCTAATGGTTGTCATCACCTGTGTTGTATTTAATCGGATCATTGATACTTACTTTCCCGGCAATTATATGTTACTCACTCCAGCGTGTCGGGCCAGAACTGTCCTAGTCTATGCAACCAGAGACATCTCTGTCTGGTTAACCGTCGCATTTACCTTTGATCGTTTCATATCCATTTGCTGTCAGCAGTTGAAAACTACATATTGCACCAAGAAAGTGGCAGCTGCAATTGTAGGCACGGTGTTTACCCTGAGCTGTTTAAAAAACATTCCCTGGTATTTCGTATATGACTCTCTCTATATATTTAATAAATTGCCATGGTATTGCCTGATCACACCAAATTTTTATATATCGCCCTTTTGGTTAGCCTATTCTTATTTCGACTGCATTGCGACTCCTTTCCTGCCATTTTTTATCATTTTGCTGCTCAATGCCCTGACCGTGAGATATATATTAGTGGCCAGCAGGGTGCGCAGGGTGTTGCGGGGCAGCGCCGGCTCTGACAATAATCCTGATCCTGAGATGGTCAACCGGAGAAAATCCTTCATCTTACTCTTCAGCATATCTGGAAACTTTCTGATCCTGTGGCTGACGTACACGATCCATTACTTGTATTATCGAATTACTGATACCTATTCTTACACGGGTTACAATGACCCAGTTTACATCCTTCAGGAAACCGCTTATATGCTCCTGCTTTTGAGCTGCTGCACGAACACGTTTATTTATACAGTGACCCAGACTCAGTTCAGAGCAGAGCTAACGAAAATGGTCATGTACCCAGTGAATCAAATTGTTTCCTTTTTGACCCATTTGAAGAGCTGGATTGGCTGATTACCACAAGGCATCTTGCCAGACAGAAGGGAAGGTCTTGTACAACTAATAATATCCTTGCCTGCTTCCAGCGGTTCCACGTGTGAAAAATTAGGTTGCCATTTGTCAATTAGCCAATGTAAACAGACTGGACTATAGACGGCAATCTCAGAAAATATTCAGTCTTCAATGTTGGATTTTCAGACACTTCCGACCAAAGATGAAACAGTTCCAGATATGCTCTTTCATAGCACGTTGGTAATGTTAATAATAATTCGATCGTCACCAAAAAGCCCAGCACAAAACACGGGTACAGGAGGTGATTTTTTTCCCCTGCTGACACTATATTCACTCTGTCTAGTCAAACATCATGAGGCTCGTCGGATGCCAACACAGGTGTCAACACATCTGCGGGGTAAAGCAATTCCAAGTGAAATGCCTGATAAATGTGTACTCGTATTTAAATTTGCACTCGCCTCTCTTGGTTCCCTCAAACCAGCATATCCGATTTAAATTAACTTACGCGAGGCTTGGTAAGTTTCATGGTGAATTTGCCCTCTGGATTAACAGATGTTGTCCCTGATGCAACTGTCGGAAACCAAGATGGAACACTGCCTATTTGTCGATACACAATCAAGTCATAAACAATGGTCCGTAAATGATTAACGGGCGCTATGGACAAATCAGCTAGGTAGTCAAGCCAGTGATTCACCTCCTGACTCCCCAAAGCCTGCCCATCATCAGTGAGGAACACTTCAGGGAGGCGACGAAATACTCCCCCTACCACCCACTCTGAACCAGTTCCTGTTGCCGTTGCTAGACCTGGTGACATGGGGCAGGCACAGCCTAGGCTGATGGGGAGCATCACTCACCTGTACAGGTGCAATATTCCGTACGCCCCTCTCCCCCTCACTCCCTGCGAGAACCACTTATTCAGTCTGACAGCCCCGATGCATACCCTGGGTTACTGGACTTTGGGGAAACCTCACTCACCTGTACAGGTACATTATCTGTCAGCTCCACCCAAACTCATTCTTTGACACAGCTGCTGCTGTCAACATTGACTTTCAAAAGGGAATTGAGTAAATATTTAAGGTGAAAATTAATTACAGGAGATGATCAAGGAGAGTTGGAGAAAAAAGTGTAATATCATTCCAGGAGCTGATTTGAGAATGGGAATGAAAAGCCTAATGTCATTTCAGAAGCAGCTGATTGTTGCAATGTTTTTTCTTATTTCTCAGAAAGAATGAATGAAATAAAAAGGTCAGATCCTCTCTTCATCAAACCTGTTTCTCAATCTAGTGATTGAAGTCCCCCTTCTGGCGAAGAGACGCTACTACTGAAATGGATGGGGAATTATTTTTATTCATTCCTTCACCGAAGGTGAGCATTGCTGGGTAGCCCATCACTCGTGGCCCTACAGAAGGTGGTGGTGAGCTGCCTCCTTGACCCGCTGCAGTCCATGTGGTGTTCTGGGATTTTGACCCTGCGACAGTGAATGAATGGCGATATATTCCCAGGTCAGGATGGTGACTGACTTGGAAGGGATCTTCCAGGTAGTGGTGTTTCCATGCGCTAGAGTTTCGTCAGTGATTCAATAAGGGAGAAAAATCACGCAACATCTATTAGAAATGATAGGATCATCAACACAGGCACACGTTCAGTGAGCAGTGTTTTTGCAGAGCACCAATAAAACACCTGGAAGTACTTTGCTAAAGTTTAAAGCCATTTCTAAAAGTTCAGAAAACGTTTCCGAAGTTATGACAAAGTGCATTGGACCATCCGTCAAAAGCTGAGGAAAGTAAAGCAAATATTTTGATAAAAGTGGGTAAAGCAATTAACAGTTTAGTAAAAAGACAAAGCTCTCCTACAGTAAAGAAGATGGCAGGCAATAGATGGTTGAGAAGAGTAGATGTTATAACTTTACTGCTGAATCCCTCAATGCACACCATCAATGAGATGGAGGTGAAGGGGCTATATATTAATAGCAAGTTTTAAGTAGGACACTAGCGACAGTCAGCATGTTGGTTTGGGAAGGGTGTGAAAAAAAACTAAATGCTAGCAGCCTCTTCCAGTACACATTATCTCTCATTTTACCACATTATACTGCACCCCTCAAATTTTTGCCCACTCACCTATCCTGTCTGCAGACTCTTTGCATCCTACACACAATTGCTTTCTTACCTATCTTTATATCTTCAGCAAATTTGGCTGCAATACCGTCGGTCTCCTCATCCAAGACATTAAGATAGTCCTTAAATAGTCGAGGCCCCAGCACTGATCCTTGTGGAACTGCACAAGTTACAGTTTATCGAATTACAAATGAGCACAGGAGCAGACAGTATCCTGGGCATTTTAAACAGAGGCATAGAATAGAAAAGCAAGGAACATGTTGAAGCCTCACAAAACTGTATTAATCCTATTTTTTTCCTTTCCAAAGTTTGCTTTCATTTCCAAATGCTCATGTGTTTAAGCCACCCTTTGCGTTGTTCCACGTAGCAATCGACAACTAACAGTGTATAATTTAAGTATGTTTTTTCCCTTTCCGACAGTTAATGTAGTAACGATTATGATAATGCCACGAGGGAAGCATGGTCTCTCCAAATGCATCACCCACTACCTGGTGGCCATGGCAGTGGCAGATCTCCTGGACGTTCTCATCAGTGTGATGTTGAGCCGCATAATTGATATGTGTTTTCCAGCCAGCTTCCTGTCCATTACGCTGCTGTGTCAGCTTAAAGCTGCCCTCATTTACCCTGCCAAAGACAGCTCAGTCTAGTTAACTTTGGCTTTCACCTTTGATCGGTATGTGGCTATTTGTTACAGGAATCTGAAAATGAAATACTGTGCGAAGGCTATGGCAGCAATGGTTGTAGGAATGGTGTTTGCACTGAACTGTTTATGAAACATCCCCTGGTGCTTCGCATTTAAACCTTTGTATTTTATCGACAATGTGCCCTGGTATTGTATCTTCGAATCTACCGTTTATTCCGCCCCGCCATGCAGAGCATTTTCATTTCTTAACCATATTTTAACCCCTTTCATTCCATTGATTTGGATTTCGTTGTTTAACGCACTGACAGTGAAGCACATTTTAGTGGCCAATAGAACCCGCAAGGCTCTGCATGGCAAGAGACACAGTAAAAGGGAGAATGACCTGGAAATGGAGAATCGAAGAAGATCCATTACTTTACTTCTCACAATATCTAGTAGTTTTATACTCTTCTGGTTGACCTTTGCCACATATTACTTATACCATCGAATTACAAAAACTTATAACTATACATATACCGACGATCCCATATATATTCTCCAAGAAGCTGGGTATGCACTGCTTCTTTTCAGCTTTTGCACCAACACATGTATCTATTCAATGACCCAGGCCAGGTACAGAGAAGAACTGAAAAAAATTCTGGCACAACCATTGGCGTTAATTTGTCAGTTCCTGAAATAATGCAGAATGAATAGATACTTGCTAATATTCATATTAAGTCCCACTCAAATGCTCTCTTTAATATTGAATATAAAGGGATCTCGTGCAAGAATAAGAAGCACAGCACCTCTATCTTTTAAGCAAATGGTCCTGCAAAATCTTCAGTCAATGAGAGAGGAGCAAGATCAGTGTGTCAAAAGGATAGAAACTCTTCATTGGCAGTAGCGCGGAAGAGATGACCAAATGTTATACACTTCCTCAGATGTTCAAGTGGGAAGGCAGTGGCGGAGTGGTATTATAACTGGATTGTTAATCCAGAGACCCAGTGGAATGATCTGGGGCCCCATGGCTCCACCATGGATGAAGGTGGAATTGGAATTTGATAAAAAAATCTTGGAATGAAAGACTAATGGTGACCATGAAACCATTGTCAATTGTCGTTAAACTGGTTCACGAATGTCCTTCAGGGAAGGAAATCTGCCGTCCTTACCCGGTGACTCCAGAAACAAAGCAATGTGGTTGACTCTTAAATGCCCTCTGAACGAGGACAATTGGGGATGGAAATAAATGCTGGCCTAGTCAGTGATGCTCACATCACATGAACAGATTTGTTTAAAAGTCCAAACAATTTTATAGAACTCCAAATTATCGTAGCGGTGAATGTGATACCGCTCAAATTATGGTGTCCACATTGTAAAGTTCAGCATGGAAGGGTTCGCATGGTGACGATATCTGCTCTTTGAGTGAGGATGCACTTAATTCCACACATCTGCACCCACAGATTCTTCCTTATGAAGACTGCATCCAATTACTTCCCTCAAAATAAGTAAGCATAGAATTTGGTTCCACCACATAATAACTCGCCGATCAAAATAAATCTCTTCATCTGCTTCTTCGGGCAATGACCATAAGCGTGCCTTACTGCAATTCCCAATAATCTCTGATGCTGGCCCCACTTTCTCTCTCCATGAACATTATTATTTCGTCTGCTTCCATGTAATGTTCCCTCAAACTTCTCTGCTCCAACGGGAATAAGCCGAATTTCCTAGCCTTTGTGCAGAATCGAAATCTCTCCTCAGTAGCTTCATTCCAGTCAATCTGCTCCGCACCCTTTCTCTCTCTCAGAGAAGCGTTATTCATGCAATCTGCTGCATTGAATTGGAATCAGTGCTCTAGGCGAGTTGTAACCAGTGAATGATAAAGATTGAGCATCACGTCCTTGCTTTTGATCTGTATGAGTGCATTCTGCGATTGTGTAAAATAGGTGCTAGCGTATTCCCAAAGTGTTGATGCATTGAGTCCAATTCCATGTCGTTCTGTTGCCACCTCGATTGAGGAGGTTTGGGTACCCTTCCTTCCTCTAATTATTGCATCAATCAATCCCATATGCAACTTCGCCCGTCTGTACAGATAACAATAGTCCATGGGCATGCCACACAAGTCATCAAATGCAAGGCATTGTTGCACTACGAGGCAATCCTTGCAAATGGTCGGGGGTGGCGGTAGGGGTTAGTAGTCATGCTTGGAAGTCTTGGGTTAGAACGTCCCTTTACATTGTGACCAGGGTCTAAAATCTAGAAAACCCAAACTTCTCAATGTCCAAAAAGGCAAACACATCACTATCTCCAAGAGAAAACTTATCAATTCACAATTCTGTATATCCTGATTTACACTAGATTGCTCCTCAATGAATGACTGACCCGTTGGCAGATGTTCCCACCAAGCGGAACTAATTGCGTGTGCTAATGCAGCCAGTTTCCCCTCATCACTTGGCTCTGATTTCCAAGAAATGCATCATGGTCTCCCATAATAGATTAGTGCCCTGAATTTGGACCATTAGTAAAATGCCGCTTTCCTCTTGTCACCTCACCCGTTTGGGGTGTTTGCTAACCCCCTCCGGGCTAACCGCTGTGCTGTGGTGGTCCCTCGTTTCGAGCAAATAGTGGCTGAAGCAGATCAACCAAAAACAACCAAGTGCTCAGAATACGGGTTTGGGGAGGGCTTGCTGAATTCCACCTTGTCACAATGCTGTGACGGTTGATGAAATCATTCTGATATCTGCCAAAAACCAGTAAGTGCTTCAGGTAAAATAATTATAAAAAAATGAAACTTATTAAAACTGTCTTGATCCAGCAGGGCGACTTGACAGTTGATGCCGCAATTTATCGAAATATTGATTTGTAAATATACAAACTGACCTGAAGACCTGATCTGACATTTAATAGTTACACGGAACAATAGAATACACGAGGTCCTGGTTGGGAAAACGTTCACAATGTTTTTGGGCTAACGCCACCTGTTTCAGAATTAAACTGTGCAGATACGAATGAAGTGTGGTTGGAAATTTAAGGTTTTATTTTAAGAGAAAACACGAAACACTGAAAGGTTGTAGTTGTCCAAAATCTCTTTCATTGCTGCGTTTGGACATGGACTGCTTCAGTATCTGAGGAGTCATGAATGGTGCTGAACATTGTGCAATCATCAGCCAAAATCCCCACTTCTGACCTTATGATGGAAGGAAGGTCATTGTTGGAACAGCTGAAGGTGGTTGGGCCGTGGACACTACCCTGAGGAACTCCTGCAGTGATGTCCTGGAGCCGAGATGACTGATCTCCATCAAACACAACCATCTTCCTTTGTGCTAGGTATGATTCCAACCAGTGGAGAGTTTTCCCCCTGATTCCCATTGAAACCAGATAGTAATAATTCAAATTGAGCTGGTCTAAATAATGTGAATTATTATGGATTTGACAAGAGTAATTTTGAATACCCAAGAAGCTCATAACATCAAATAAGGAATGACATTCAGGAAGCTATCATCATGAAATGTTTCCACAAGCTTTTCCAACTGTGTTTTGCATATTCGAATAAAATATTTTGCAGTTACAACTAAAGACATTGCCTTGTAATAAATTAGATTCCTGTATTAATTCGACGGTCATGTCCATTTTATTCTCCTCTTGATTATGGAGTCAACTCAAATCAATGTTAATGACAAGCCATTTTCACACCAGAATCTGTTCTCAATTGCTTTTTGATACCTCACCCAATAAAGGAAAGCATTCAGTATGCTTTCTTTACGACGTTATCCAATTGTCCTGTCACCTCTCGGGACCTATGGGCATGCACCACAAGATGTCTCACTTTTTCTGTCCATGACAATGTGCTCTCATTTATTCTTTTTCGCTTTGTTTGCCCTCCTCAAATACCTTACCTCACAGTTCTTTGGATTGAATTCCATCCAGCACTTTTCCACCTACTGGACCAATCCATTGATATCAGTCTGGGTTGAGGTCGCTACATTACAGGAAGGACATAATCGGTCTAGAGAGAGTACAGAGGAGATTTACAAGAATGCTGCCAGAGATTGAAAATTACAGCTCCGAGGAAAGACTGAATAGGCTGAGGTTGATTTCCTTAGAACTGAGGAGGCTGAGTGGTGAACTGATAGAGGTGTGCAATGTAATGTGGAGCCGGGACAGATTAGAAAAGAGATGCCCTGTTTCCCTGAGGACCACGGAGTGGTCAATTAGCAGGAAGCACAGGTTTGAAGTGACTGGTAGAAGGATTAGAGGGGGCATGAGGAAAATCTCCTTCATCCAGAGGTTGTTGGAATTTGCTGCCTGCTTTGGTGGTGTAGGAAGAAGCCCTCAACACGCTTAAAATTTCCGTGGATCTGCATCCCAAGTTCTGCAATCTGCAAGGCTGCTGAGCAGGCGCTGACATGTGGGATGGAATCTTTTCCATCCGGTGCAGACATGATGGGCTGAATGACCTTTTTCTGTGTCATAACTGTTCTATAGTCCCATCGTCCTAGAAGCCCCTCCCTTTGCGCAATTAAATACATAGCTGGATGAAACAATGGACATTGAAGTGAAATTCTCAAGTGGTAACAATAAGTTGGGGGAAAGGAACGGACAGTTCATTCTCTCCAGAATTCAGTTGTTCAGTCTGATCATATCTCGTCTGTAGCTCAAACCCTTTCAGCTCCAGTTGTGTCCAATCCTGTGGTACCTTTTGCTGAGGCAATCAAACTTCCAAATTGAGGTCCTGTGCTCTGCTGGAAGAAAATTACAACTGATGACTACTTGAACGCAAAATGCAACTGTGTTACTATGAAATGACTTCATGTTGTCAATCTTCAACCACTGAACTTAGATCCCATTCTCATTCTCTGCATCATGCCGGGACGAATTGCTCGCAGGCATTGAGTATGGACTGCATTTTCCAGAACTAGAGGGGATTCTGGTTAGAACAACATTAATATTACAATTTTGTTCAAGTACTTTTAAATATGTCACTTGCAGTGGTGTAATTATTTAATGCAGTGTGAGGGACAATCTTAATATCGGAATTATTCCTTTGCCTCGATATGAAGCGGCTGCACCTCTGTGCAATTCATCAGCCCTGGGTAAATCAGTTAATTTCTATGTGCGAAAATGAACAAGACCTGTGAGCAGGAGGTCAGGCCATCGAGTCCATGATGGTCAGGCTGCATGTTGTTCTCATCCAATGACCTTGCACACTTACATTCCAGCACACAGCAGGGAATAAAGGAGCAAGCATATCCAATAGAACATGCCAGAGGCTGGGAATCCTGAGGAAACTAACTGACCTCCTGACTCCCCAAAGGCATCTACAAGGCATACGTCAGGAGCGTGATGGAGTACCCTGCACCTGCCAGGATGAGAGTGGCTCCAACAACACTCAAGAAGCTCCATTACATCCAGGAAGAAGGAACTGCATACACTACCATAAACAATAACTCCCTCCACAACCTACACATAGTAGCAGCAGTGTGTACCATCTGGAAGATGGACTGCAGCAACGCACCAAAGCTCCTTTGACAGCATCTTCCCAATATGCAACTTCTACCGCCTGGAAGGAAAAGGGCAGGAGATGCATGGGAAGACTACCAACTGCAAGCTCTCCTCCAAACCACACACCATCCAACTTGGGACTACATCAGTCGTACCGTCACAGTCACTGGGTCGTTCTCAGGTTGGCAGGCTGTGAATAGCAAGCTGCCATGAGAATCAATGCTTAGGCCACAGCTATTCACAATATATACCAATGATTTTGATGTGGCGACCACATGTAATATTTCCAAGTTTGCAAATGATATAAAACTTGGTGGGAACATAGCTTGTGAGGGGGGATGCAAAAAGGCTTCAATGGGCTTTAGACAGGCTTCATGAGTGGGCAAGAGAATGAGAGATGGTAGAAAAAGTGGAAAAAGGTGAAATTTTCCACTTTGGTAGGGAATGGACAGAGCGTTTGTTAAATGTTTTGAGATTGGGAAGTGTTGATGCCAAAAGGGACCTGGGTGTCTTTGTTCATAAGCCAGTGAAAGCAAACATGAAGCTGCAGCAAGCAATTACGAAAGAAAGTGGAATTTTGGCCTTCATCGCATCAGGATTTGAGTGCAGGAGCAAATGTGCCTTGCAGCAATTTGATACAGCCTTGAAGAGCCCACACCTGGAGTATTATGTGAAACCTTGGTCTCTCACCTAAGAAAGGATATATTTACCGTAGAGGGAATGGAACGAAGCTTCATCAGTCTGATTCCTGGGATAGTGGGATACCCTTATGAGAAGAGATTGAGGAGAACGGGCCTGTATTCTCCAGAGTTTGGGCGACTGAGAGGTGATGTCATCGATACTTACAAAGTTCTAATAGGGCTCAACAGCTTAGATGAAGGAAGGATGGGCGGTATATAAACAGGGCTCAGAAAGTGGGGAAAGGCATTTAGAGTGAGATGGGGAGTACTATCTACAATTAGAGGACAGTACATCCTTGTAACTCTCTACTCTGGAGGGCTGTTGGGGTCCAGCCATTGAATATGATCAAGGCAGAGACCGATAGGTTGCTAGATATTAAATATATCAGGGCAAATGGTGATAGGGGAGGGAAATGTTATTGAGGTAGGTGATAAGCCATCATCTATTTTAATAGCAGAGCGGTCTTGAGGGGCCGAACGGCCTACTCCTGCTCATATGTTACAAAACCTTACACATTTATGCTTCGACTATCCATCATGCAGAATACACGTTTCTTAACTTATCCTGATGACAAGGTCTCCCTCTCTTTTTCTGGCTCGATGCCAGTTTCCTTTCTATTTTCCATGTTATATTATTTCTTCTGCTACAATGTGATAAGTGCATCAACATCTTGCGCTATGCTTTATTTCAAACGATTATTGATCTCAATCAGTAATTCTTATCTTCTATAAGTAGTTTTCTAACATGGGACTGATTTAGTTTGATGCTAGTGGAGAGGCAGCAACATTGTTTTTTTGTTCAGTCCATTAGATTGAAAGCTCTTGAATTTTATACATGTGGTTAGATTAATTTCTGTTCACTCCGGTACCACATTATGAAACTGTCCCATTTTATCTGCATATTAGGTATCGCACACAACTGTTTATTTAGATGGTACCAACTTATTTGTGCTCTTGCCTGGCAATTTTTTTTCTATTTTAATTCACAGAAAATCCCTATAAACGGATGCACTTTTTTCTCTCTGTGTGAGTCTGACTAGCTACTTATTGATCTTTTATTCTCATATCAGGTAACATAATGACGATTGCGATTCCATCCAGAGGGAAGTGTGGTCTCTCCAAATATATCACTTCTTACCTGGTAGCAATGGATGTAGTGGATCTAATGGTCGTTCTCACTAGCGTGTTGTTGAATTAAATAATCGAGGTCTATTTCCCTGGCAGCTTTTTGTCAATTACCTCACGTGTGCTCTGAAAACCTCACTGGTTTATGCCACCAGGGCCAGTTCTGTTTGTTTAACCGTCACTTTCACCTTTGATTGTTATGCAGCCATTTGCTGGCAGAAGCTAAAGTGCAAATATTGCAGGCAAACAATAGGAGTTGCCACTGTAGGAATGGTATGTGCATTGAGTTCTTTACTTGCAATTGATTCTGAGCAG
This sequence comes from Carcharodon carcharias, assembly GCF_017639515.1. Taxonomy (NCBI): domain Eukaryota; kingdom Metazoa; phylum Chordata; class Chondrichthyes; order Lamniformes; family Lamnidae; genus Carcharodon; species Carcharodon carcharias. The sequence goes on along the minus strand of NC_054495.1, from coordinate 7,032,812 downwards.
CAGTAAATTCTCTCTGTCTCCCTTGCACACACACACAAAACAGTTTTCACAGTTGATGTGGAGACAGAGGTATAGGGCAATACTTGTGGGCATATGGTGGCATAGCGGTAACGTCACTAGAGTAACAGTCCAGAGACTCGGGTTAATTCTCTGTTGGTATGGGTACAACACCCACGGCGGCAACTGATTGAACTTAAATTCAATTTCTAAACCTGGAACATTTTAAAGCTAGGCCATGCAACAGTGACCATGAAAATACAATTGTTGTAAAATATCATATGGTTCACTAGCTCCCTTTAGGGAAGGAAATCTCCTCTCTGTAAATGATCTACATGTGACTCCAGACCCACATCAATGTGGTTGAATCTTAACTGCCCTTTGGAATAGCGGAACAAGCCACTCAACTGAAAGGCAATTGGGGGTGGACAGCAAATACTGGCCTCGCCAATGGCACCCATGTCTCATCAAAGAATTAATAAAAGCTCAAGGACGTCTCTTTCAATCACTCAAACTGAAATGAAAGGGGGATTGGCTGTTTGCTTTATACAGCTATGATAGTTGGGCATAAAATGGGTGGTTATTGTGACACTGCCTTATTCGTGGAATATCCAGGAAGATTTCCTATCCCCAAGGTCTGCCTTCAAGCTGAAGTTTTCCTCCATTCTATCATGTGACATTAATAGTGGGAGAAGTAGGATAGATTAGGAGCACACATGACTGCTCAATCCGGGCCATCCATAAGACGTCTTAGGATGTTGGTAGAAGTGAAATTTAAAGTAATGTGGAAATCTGCTGCACATATACAATTACATTTTTAAATACAATTTTCCATCAGCATAAATTATCTTTTCAACCACGAACATATATATCAGCATCATTACCTTCAGGGTGAAATTGGAGGGTGTTGCTCCAACAGTACAGATGCTGCTAAATAAATTGCACATTTTGCTGAATTAAGTAATATACTGTTCATATCCCCATTATGAATTTACCAAGGAAATTGGTTTGTACCTAAAGAGGCATTCACTTCCAATTCGTTTATTTCCCATTCAGAACGAGACATTAATATGCTCCATCTAAACCTTCATCTGTAGTTGGCATCTTTAATCCACCCTACCATTTCCTCTTGTTTGGTGGGTCAGTTGCAGGTACTAACACTTTATTTGGCTGTAGTTTACTGTTCTATACTTCTACACCCACCATCCACTTAGTCACTGGTTTGAAACAAGAATATTGTTTCTGCGTAGTTGTTATCAAATTGCAAATTGCCTACCTTGAGGTGACAATGTACAATTCCTTTCTATGCTGTTTGAATAAAGACTTTAGAACATTTGTTTGAAATGCCTTAAAGCTGCCCTTGAAATAGCGGATATCGGATTCGTTGGTCTCCTGTTTGTCCACTATCCAGTTGACATGTCGACTCTATGTTAATCTGAAGCTAAAATCAGAAAAGAATCCCAATGCTGAACTGATTAAATGTTTCTACTTCCCAAAACATTGACTTCGGGGATAGCTGTGGATGACCTTTACTTAACTTTGGGTGGCCCATTATTATGGACATTGCTTGGTACAGACAGTTATGCACAGGGCACATGGAACATGTGATGGAAGCCCACAGAGACAATGATTTCACCGTGTGACTGTGGGGAGCAGTGGGAGTCAGGTTCCATGCCTGGCAGGGCAACCGGAGAACCGACTGAATAATTCCCTGTCATCTCCCTTCTCCCTTCAGGGTTAATATTAACTGAGATTACCTCAAAATGTTCATGTTCTCAGCATCAGGGAATCAATTAATAGCCAAAGTCATCTTCTTCCTGATCGCCTTGTACTCTATCCTGCAGGCACCCACAACCAGGGTAATGTATCTGGGCATATTGTACACTCGCATCTCCATTTGAGTCATATCCCGTCTGCAAAAATAGTCCAAGAAGTGCTTAAATACCACAGCAAAAGGTTACTTTCACCTTTCTAAAATCAATAACTTGTTATACTGCAACATCTGTAATATCAGGACCAATTCCCCACTTCCAATTGAAGCTGTACATCAGAAAGCCCTTGGTCAACGTGCCCTGCTCAAACATAAAAACTACAGACGTCTGAAAATGTTCTATAGGGCAATATATGTAATTGCACTCAGCTTGTCTCAGACAGCAACAATGCCTTATGGATGGCCATACAAACACTAACCATATACCCAGGGCCAAGCAAACTACGGAAAATACTGCCAGGACTGGTAAAAGAATAAACAGACAAAGTAATGATAAAAAATTATAAAAATTCCCTGCATCTCCTTTCAATGATCAAAATTAGCCGAGGAGACAATACTGACACTCATTTTTACCTGCTCCTGTACCATCAGTGGGTGAGTAATGAATTTCGATGTTTAGTCCATTGTTGAAATTGATCAAAGCACCATATTTCTCGTTCATGCTTGTGTTCTTTGCTTTGCTCAACTCCCGCCCCTTTCCCCTGCCCAGTGTCTTTTCTCTTCCAACATTCTTTCGATCTACTCTTCGACTGCTGTGTAGGGTTGGGTAGTGGGTGGAGGGCCAGGTTATTCCCTATGGGAAATGTCACACACTGAATGAAGTTATGATTTGGATTAAGTAATTTGTATACTTAATTTATGAACTTTGCAGGTTGGCGTCAAATGTGCCTTATTTGCATTTACTTAGCTCTGCATGCATGCTTTCATGAATGGAGTTGAGGTGTAATGAAGGAGTAAGGCATGCAGTTGAAATAAAGCAAAAACAGAACTACCTGGAATAACTCAGCAGGTCTGGCAGCATCGGCAGAGAAGAAAAGAGTTGAAGTTTCGAGTCCTTATGACCCTTCGACAGAACTTGAGTGAATCCAAGAAAGGGGTGAAATATAAGCTGGTTTAAGGTGTGTGTGTGTGTGTATGGGGGGGCGGGGGTGGGGGGGGGGGTGTTGTTTGGGTGGGGGGAGAGAAGTGGAAGGGGTTGGTGTGGTTGTAGGGACAAACAAGCAGTGATAGAAGCAGATCATCAAAAGATGTCACAGACAACAGAACAAAAGAACACAGAGGTGTTAAAGTTGGTGATATTATCTAAACAAATGTGCTAATTAAGAATGGATGGTAGGGCACTCAAGGTATAGCTCTAGTGGGGGTGGGGGGAGCATAAAAGATTTAAAAATATTTAAAAATAATGGAAATAGGTGGGAAAAGAAAAATCTATATAATTTATTGGAAAAAAACAAAAGGAAGGGGGAAGAATCATAAAGGGGCTGGGGATGGAGGAGGGAGGTCAAGACCTAAAGTTGTTGAATTCAGTATTCAGTCCGGAAGGCTGTAAAGTGCCTAGTCGGAAGATGAGGTGCTGTTCCTCCAGTTTGCGTTGGGCTTCACTGGAACAATGCAGCAAGCCAAGGACAGACATGTGGGCAAGAGAGCAGGGTGGAGTGTTAAAATGGCAAGCGACAGGGAGGTTTGGGTCATTCTTGTGGACAGACCGCAGGTGTTCTGCAAAGCAGTCACCCAGTTTACGTTTGGTCTCTCCAATGTAGAGACCTTCCACCGTCTTCGTCTCTGGGCTCACTTCTTTGGGCAGGAGTCCTCTCCCAATTCAACGGATCCTTTCACCCACCTCCAATATTCTCCCTCCATCTGGAACCCTCCCTCTGGATTCTTACCTTCTCTTGATCTTTTCATTGAGAACTGTTGGCGCGGCATTACTGGTCTCAATTTCTCTGCTCCTCTCACCCATTCTAATCTCTCTCTCTCTGAACTTACTGCACTCCATTCTCTCAGGTCCAACCCTGACATTGTCATCAAACCCGGTGACAAGGGTGGTGCTGTTGTTGTCTGGCGCACTGACCTCTAGCTCGTGGAGGCTGAGCGTCAACTCGCAGACACTTCCTTCTACCTCTCCCTGGACCATGACCCCTCCACTGAACATCAAGCCATTGTTTCCAGGACTGTCACTGACCTCATCTCCTCTGGGGATCTTCCTCCCACAGCTTCCAACCTGATAGTCACCCAACCTCGGACGGCCCGCTTCTACCTCCTACCCAAAATCCACAAACAGAACTGTCCCGGTAGACCGATCGTCTCAGCTTGCTCCTGCCTCACAGAACTAATTTCTCGTTATCTTGACTCCCTTCTCTCTCCCCTTGTCCAGTCCCTTCCCACCTACATCCGTGATTCCTCTGACACCTTACGTCACAGCAACAATTTCCAGTTCCCTGGCCCCTACCGCTTTCTCTTCACCATGGACATCCAATCCCTCTGCACCTCCATACCCCACCAGGATGGTCTGAGGGCCCTTAGCTTCTTCCTCGAACAGAGGCCCGAACAATCCCCATCCACCACTACTCTCCTCCGTCTGGCTGAACTTGTTCTCACACTGAACAATTTCTCCTTCAACTCCTCTCACTTCCTCCAAATAAAAGGTGTGGCTATGGGTACCCGTATGGGCCCCAGCTATGCCTGTCTCTTTATGGGGTAAGTGGAACATTCCTTGTTGCAGTTCTACTCCGGCCCCCTTCCACAACTCTTTCGCCGGTACATCGAAGATTACTTCGGTGCTGCTTCATGCTCTCGTCGGGACTTTGAAAAATTTTTAAGTTTTGCTTCCAATCTCCACCCCTCCATCATTTTCACGCAGTCCATCTCTGACACTTCCCTTCCCTTCCTTGACCTCTCTGTCTCAATCTCTGGTGATAGACTGTCCACCAATAGCCATTACAAACCTACCGACTCCCACAGCTACCTCAACTACAGCTCCTCACTCCCCGCTTCCTGTAAGGACTCCATCCCATTCTCTCAGTTCCTTCACCTCCGTCGCATCTGTTCCGATGATGCTACCTTCAAAAACAGTTCCTCTGACATGTCCTCCTTCTTCCTTAACCGAGGTTTTCCACCCACGGTCATTGACAGGGCCCTCAACCGTGTCCGGCCCATTTCCCTCGCATCCACCCTCACGACTTCTCCTCCCTCCCAGAAACAGGATAGGGTCTCCCTTGTCCTAACTTATCACCCCACCAGCCTTCCCATTCAAAGGATCATCCTGCGCCATTTCCGCCAACTCCTTCATGATGCCACCACCAAACACATCTTCCCTTCACCCTCCTATTGGCATTCCATAGGGATCGTTCCCTCTGGGACACCCTGGTCCACTCCTCCATCACCCCCTACTCCTCAACCCCATCTAATGGCACCACCCTATGCCCATGCAAAAGATGTAACACCTGACCCTTCACTTCCTCTCTCCCCACCATCCAAGGGCCCAAACACTCCTTTCAAGTGAAGCAGCATTTCACTTGCATTTCCCCCAACTTAGTCTACTGAATTCGTTGCTCCCAATGTGGTGTCCTCTACAGTGGAGAGACCAAATGTAAACTGGGCGACTGCTTTGCACAACACCTGCGGTCTGTCCACAAGAATGGCCCAAACCTCCCTGTCGCTTGCCATTTTAACACTCCACCCTGCTCTCTTGCCCACATGTCTGTCCTTGGCTTGCTGCATTGTTCCAGTGAAGCCCAACGCAAACTGGAGGAACAACACCTCATCTTCTGACTAGGCACTTTACAGCCTTCCGGACTGAATATTGAATTCAACAACTTTATGTCTTGAGCTCCCTCCTCCATCCCCACCCCCTTTCTGTTTCTTCCCCCTTCCTTTTGTTTTTCCCAATAAATTATATAGATTTTTCTTTTCCCACCTATTTCCATTATTTTTAAATATTTTTAAATCTTTTATGCTCCCTCCACCCCCACTTGAGCTATACCTTGAGTGCCCTACCATCCATTCTTAATTAGCACATTCGTTTAGATAATATCACCAACTTTAACACCTCTGTGTTCTTTTGTTCTGTTGTCTGTGACATCCTTTGATGATCTGCTTCTATCTATCACTGCTTTTTTGTCCCTACAACCACACTATCCCCCTCCACTTCTCTCCCCCCTCCCCCCCCGACACACACACACACATTAAACCAGCTTATATTTCACCCCTTTCTTGGATTCACTCAAGTTCTGTCGAAGGGTCATGAGGACTCGAAACGTTACTCTTTTCTTCTCCGCTGATGCTGCCAGACCTGCTGAGTTTTTCCATGTAATTCTGTTTTTGCTTTGGATTTCCAGCATCCACAGTTTTTTTGTTTTTATGCAGTTGTACTAGTTTGGAAATTATACAGACTCAAGACAGAGCTCACTTCTCAAAAGGCGCAGTTCACTAAACCCTACTAAATTAATTAAAACTCCTCAAAGCGTGTCTCTGCAAGTCCAAGACAAACTGCAATGTGCCACGGTTTTACAAAGTTCTGGAACACTGAAATTTTCAATGAAAAAAAATCATGGAACTATAAACCATTATGCTCATGGATTTTGATTGCATTCCTAACATCTTTACGAAACATGACATCTTCCGTTAACTGAAGTAAAAAATGAATTGATTTGTCAATCAATGTAATTAAGAACTTTATTTTGAGTATTTTAGAAACCAGCAAGCAGCCGCTAAAATGTTGACAAAAAGCGACAGGGTAGAATGGGTGTAAACTACCCAAGAATATTAAAAAAAAATTGTAAGAGTTTTTACATATATATGAGGAGACCAGATAACATAAACCTTGGTCCTATAGAGGCAGAGACGGGAGAAATCATCATGGAGAATTTGGAACTGGAACACCTTGAACATATACTTCGTGTCCATCAGTGGAAGACACAAAATGCATACGAGAAACAGAGGCTAACCAAGGAGATGTTAGGAGTGAGAGCTTTATGGTAATTAATATCAGAAAAGATAAAGTCTTGGAGATAGTTAAGGGACCTCAAATCTGAAAATTGCACAGATGATGGACTATATCCCTGGGTCGAAAAGAGGAGGCTGCAGAGATAGTGAATGTTCTGGTTATCCTTTTTCGCAAATTCCCTAGATTCTGGAACGGTTTCAATGAACTGGATGCCTGGAAGTGTAACAACGGTATTCAAAAAAGGAATAAGAGAGTAAAAAGGAGTAACGGACCAGTTAGCCTGACATCAGTCAACGGTAAAATGCTGCAATCTATATTCAGGAATTTCACCAAGTGCACTTAGCAAATCATATCACGATCAGGCAATAAGAATATAGTTTCATGAAAGGAAATGGTGTTCGACAAACTTATTTGATCTTTTGAGGATGTAAATAGCAAGATAGGTACAGATGAAGCAGGAGATCTGGTGCACTTGGATTTCCAAAAAACATTTGATGAGGTGCCACAGAAAAGGTTAATAGGCAAGATAAGGGCTCATGGAATCCTGGGTAATATATTCGAATGGATAGCGGATTAGTTAAAGGACAGGAAGCAGAAAGTTGGGCAAATGAGGCATTTTCAAATTGCAGGTAGTGAATATGGAGCATCGCAAGGATCCGTGCCGGGGGTTCATCATTAACAATCTTTATTAATGACTTAGATAAAGAGACCGAGAGTAAAGCATCAAAGATTGCTCCTGATTGAATGTGGCTGGGAATCCAAGCTGTGCGGAGGGATTAAAGAGGCAGCAAAGAGAGATAAACAGTTTAAGGGAGGCTGTAACAAGGCGGCAGCTGGAATATAACGTGGGGAATTATGAGGGGATAGGGATTGAAGAACAGATTATTTTTAAAGGGCTTGAAGCTTCTAAATATTGATGTGCGGATGCACATTAGTGCGCTGGGGGGACTAGGAACACAGGAAGTCTGTTTACAGACACATCAACCAATTTGAAAGGCAAGTCACAGGCTGTCTTTCATTGCACGGAGATTGAATTATAAGAGAGTATTGCTACAGTTGCACAGGGATTTGGCTAGTCCACACTTGGAATTTTGATCTTCATGTCAGAGAAAGATTTGATATTTGATTTGGAGGCGGTGCTGCAAAGTTTCACTAGATTGCTTCTTGGGATGGGAGGATTGTTCTTTGATGAAGTATTGAGTAAGTTGGGTCTATTCTCACTGATGTTTGGAAGAATGCGAGATGACCTCATTAAAACATAATACACTGGAGGGGCATGACGGAGCAGAAAGTGGAAAGATTGGGGAATCAAGGACATGGGAGAACAGCTTCACCACGAGGGGCCAATCAATACGGACAGAAATTAACAGAAGTTTCTTCACTAGAACGTTTGAATCTTTTGAATTCTCTACCGCAGGGGCTTACGCCTTAAAGGTATTTAAGGCTGAGATAGGCAGAACAGTGTGTTCTCTTGCCGCACATTGCTTGTAAGTTTAAATGCTTTGAAAAACAGATATATTTGATGGCAATTGAAATAAATATTGTAAGCTGCATGTTTCAATATAAACAAGGCCATCAGTGAAAAGGGAAAGAAGTTCCAATGGTGAAACTCTGGACAATTAACTACTTTAACACTATCAGGTATCATGTCTAGAAGCTACTTACGTCCATTCTGTTTGGTACATTGAGGATTCCATCTTCTGTTGGAAAAAAAATCCCAAAAATAAGTAATTAACCTTAATGGTTCAGTGTAACGATAAATGAAATTATTGTCGAGGTATGAGTGAAACTTTAGTATTAATAATATGAAGTAATTAATGAATTCAAGCCTGTCAAAAATATTAATTGTAGACCTTCCAAAGTCCCTGCAATTTGCAACGGGAGTGTTAAGTAAGTAGGAACAAGCTTTCTGAGTAATTGATAACATTATGAGCCAGAGAGAGAGACAGAAACATAAAGAGAAGACAGAATGAGAGTTGGTGAGTGAGTAAGGGATAACCATGCGTTTTCATAATTATAGGCACACTTGCATGCTCAACATTGTTTTAAACTAGGTATTTATCGCATTTGTGCTGATAGGAGCAGAGGGGTTGATCAGCTCTTTGGCAAGTGACTACACCTCATCAAAGTGACAATGTTACAGGTACATTCTCTGTCATGGAGTCATTCCTAGCATAAAGGAAGATGGTTGTGGCTGTCCGAGGTCAGTTGTCTCAACTCCAGGACATCACTGCAGGAGTTCCTCAGTATAGTGTCCTTGGCCCAACTAATTTTAGCTGCTTCATCAGTGACCTCCCTTTCATTAGGTCAGAAGTGGTGATGTTCGCTGATGATTTCACAATCCCCACCACCATTTGTGACTCCTGAGATAGTGAAGTAGGCTATGTCCAAATGCAGCAAGTCCTGGACAAGATCCAGGCTTCGGCTGACAAATGGCAAGTAACATTCGCGCTACACAAGTGCCAGGAAATGACCACCTCCAACAAGAAAAAATCCAACCATCGCCCCTGGATGTTTAATGGCATTACCATCGCTGAATCCCCCACTATCAACATCCTTGGGGTTAGCATTGACCAGCAACTGAATTGTACTAGCCATACTGTGGCTACAAGAGCAGGTCAGCGGCTAGGAATCGTGCGACGAGTAACTCACATTCTTACTCCCCAAAGCCTGTCCACTATCTGCAAGGCACAAATCAGGAGCGCGATGAAATATTCCCCACTTGCCTGGACGAGTGTAGCTTCCACAACACTCAAGAAGATTGACACGGCCCAGGAAAAAAACAGCCTGCTTGATTGGCACCCCATCCACAACCATTCATTGCCTCCAACACCGATGCACAGTAGCAGCAGTGTGTACCATCTGCAAGATGCACTGCAAGAATTCACAATGGCTCCTTTGACAGCACCTTCCAAACACACAGCCGCTACCATTTAGAAGGACAAGGGCAGCAGACACATGTGAAGACCACCACCTGCAAGTTCTGCTCCAAGTCACTCACCACCCTGACTTGGAAAAACATTGCTGTTCCTTCACAGTCGCTGGGTCAAAATCCTGGAACTCCATCCCTAATAGCACTGCTGGTGTACCTACACCACATGGACTGCTGATCTTCAAGAAGGTAGCTCACCTCCACCTTCTGAAGGGCAAATAGGGATGGGGAATAAACGCTGGCCCAGCCAGCGAAGCCCACATCCCATGAATGAAAAATCTATATATATACAAATTGGCAGTTGGGATATTTTCTCCCAAGAACAGGTATACAGAGAGAAAGAGAGAGAGAAAATAAATCGCAGAAATAATGGCAAATTACTCATTCAGTTGCTGAATTTCAAGGTTGAAAATCACCAGAGAGAGGACAGAGAAAAATAAAAGTTAAATATTATATCGCATCTCTGTTCATCATCCCTCTTCTGACTTTTATCCAGTGCCATATGGTTGTCATTCTGGGAGCCATGTTAAGAACCCTCTCACAGGTTGAATTCGTGGACACCTTGAAGGACCTTGAATTGATCTGGCCTGTCACCTTCTCTTGCCTCTCTTCTATCCGTTTTATTCACTTACACATAGTTAACCTGAACCAATTTCGAGAGGCATAACTCTGCACAGCCTTTCTGCACAACTTGCTGAAAGTGTACAGCATCACTGCAGGAACGGCTAATGTTAGAAACAGAACTGTCACAGTGGCACAACGAATATTTCGCTCAGGCTCTTTGAACAAGGTAAGCTAATCTTATACCTACAACCTCTGTCATTATTCTATGAACACACCATACTTTATGTTGAAATTTTAGCACAGGAATAGGCCACTCAGCTTAGCTGCTGTGCAGTGCTAAGTATGTTGCCCAGGAACCGCCTGCTGCCTATTCCATCTAGCGCTATCAACATAGTCTCCTGTTCCTATCCTGTCTCCCTCGTTTACTAATCTAGCTTTCCCTATGCTATTCGCCTCAACTACCCCGTGTGATAGCCGGTTCCCCATTCTAACTGCTTAAAGAGGTCTCTCCTGAATTCCACATTGGATTTCTCAGTGACTATACTGTGTTGATGAACACTTCGTCTTGGATCTGTCTAAAAAACTGAAATGTTGGCTTCACATTCTTCACATCACGCCATCTCACACTCATGGCAGAGTATTCTTGCGATAGTTGATGAATAGAGGCACATGTAATTGATTTCAAACAATTTATCACCTTTGTTAAAGTAGGGCTTCCCTGACAAGGAAATTGTCCTTTCGACAATTGATCACCAAAAGGTGATTTCCCATGTTATTGGCAATTTCTCCATTTTGGTGTGGTTGCAATTGAAATAGCTTTCCATGTGCAATTGTTTACCAGAATCAAACACTTAAGACAGAACGTTTCCGATTAAACTACAAATAATTTAGGATTTCAGTTTGCTTTAACGGGACAGCTGCAAGGTGAATGATGATATTTTCCACCTCCTCCCCAATGAAGTAAAGGGGGTGAGTGCAACCAGGTTCACTCATCAGGGAACTGGCAGGATGGGATGCAACGCTAAGGCAACTGGGTATGATAATGGGCGGGATACAAAGCTGTCCTCCTAACCGATCCTGTCAACTCCCTGACAGGGACTAAGACATTCACAAACCTGCGATCCAATTGAACCCTATCCGTATTTAAATCTTGCAGGAAGAAAAAATATTTATTATGGTTGCAGAATCCGTTTTAAACCCTCGGTAAGCTGATATTAGATGACAGAGGGGCTCTCATCAAATTTTTATCATGAATTAATTTACCTGTAAAGGAAGTCACGCATTTCCTGATGACAATAACGACTACTGCAAATCCTACCACACCAGTAACCGCAGCGACTATTGTAACGAGGTGATTTGAGGTCTGACATTCTAAGCTGTCTTCACCTAAATATTAAAGAAGTGACTTGGTTTTCCAGCATTGCATCAATTCAAAATCATCAACTTGACTTGTCGATCAATATGAGTACATGCATGATGATTACTTTAAACAATGTAATGTTTTGACTAGAAATACTGATAGTTTAAAGGAGTTGCCAGAGACCCATTTCTGGCGACCTCTGATGGACCATTGCCACAGTCTTGAGAATGGAAGTCTGATTGGCATGGGCAGGGGAGGGGTGTGTCATTGGTGAGTGTCCCGACCCTGTTCAACTGGCCTCACTCAGAACAGCGAGAGTGTTGAGAAGGAGACGGTTGAGAGTGGCACTGTTTCGATTGAAGAGGTATATTTTTCCCTCTCCCAGGGTGGCCTGACGCATGTTCCAATGGTGTCATTGACAGCAAGTCAAGTGAAATGCAAATAAGCGGCCTGTGGAACGGGCTACTCGTTTAGGAATATAGCTGCAAAGGAACAGAATTAAGTCATTCGGCCCTTCGAGCCTGCACCACCATTCAATATGATCTGGCTGTGGTATCAACCCCTTTTTCTGTCTGCAACCTCGCCCCATAACCCTTGACTCATTTGTCTATTAAAACCCTTTCTAAATCATCCTTGAATATATTTAATGACCACTGCTTCCTGGGGGCAAAATTCCACAGATTAATGGCCCCCTGAGATTAAGAAAAAACCCTCATGTGTTACGACCACAGCTGATGTTAATGCTGAGTAAAACAGATCTCAAATTCAAACCTTTCTTGGCTGATCGTTTTTTCTTTGCTGTAGAAACGAGGGGGAAAACGTATTGAACACAAAAGCAAGAAATAAAGAATTAAACATGTTCATTAAAAGAAGGAAAAAACACTCAAAGACACAAGATAAATGAAACACAGTCAGAAAAATCTTACAAAATGACCCCCAAAATGCTTTATCAAAGGTACACAATAAAACTATATTTTTGGCAACAAGGCTTCTAGATTCTTAACCATAAAATCCAGGAACTAGCCCCCAAAATGAGAAATTTAAACAGAAGTGCAAACCACGATTCACAGAATGAATCCATGTGGATGCGTTTTTTTGTTTCCAAAAGGAAGATTTAAAACAAACAGTTTCTCAGGACATAAGACATAACCACAATGCCATTCCTAAGCTTGACATGTCAAATATTGGTGCAGTACTCACCCACCAGCGTCCGTGCACTCTCTTTCAGGCCAATGCCATTTTGGACGGTGCAGGTGTAAGTCCCGCAGTCCCGCTCGGTAAAGTTGCTAATCATGAGACTCCTGTTGCCCTTTGATAGGGCATACTTGAAGCTTTCCATCAACTGCTGATTCCCCTTTCGCCACAAAAACTGGGGCAAGCTGCCTTCCTCAACTTGACAAGTCAGCCTCAAGTTGTGGTGGGCACTGGAATTCCCTTGGTGCACGGCGATGGCGGGATGGGAGACTGGGACTGCAAAGCAAACCGTGTTTTGTTTACAATGACCCAGCTTCATCCCTGCCCCCTCTAGAAGGTTTACCTGAGGTGGCCTATCAACCTGCCCTCTCCTTTCCCTCGTGCCTGTATGTAGAACTAAACTATGCAGCAATTCTTCACTCATGGTCTTGCAAACCTATTGTTTGCATTCATCAGTCTATGCTTAAGAACAGGTAATGCAGTTAAGCTCAACAGTATCTGCAATATTACGGATAGATTGCTCTGACTGCCTCTCCCTGGTCAATCTCATATTTGTTCCTGCTGTTCATTACTTATTCCTTCATGGGGTGTGGGCGTCAGTGGCTAGGCCAGCATTTATTGCCTATCCCTAATTGCCCCATGAGAAGGTAGTGGTGAACCACCTTCCTGAATGGCTGCAGTCCATGTGGTGCAGGTAGACCCGCAGTGCTGTTAGGGAGGGAGTTCCAGGATTTTCACCTAACGACAATGAAGGAATGGTGATATAATTCCAAGTCAGGATGGTGAGTGGTTTGGAGGAGAACTTCCAGGTGGTGGTTTCCCCCTGTATGTGCTGCCTTGACCTTCTAGGTTCAATCCATATACACGCTGGAAGCATAAAGCCATTGCCGTTCTTCAGCTGGACCGGCCAGGGAGGTGTTAATTGCAGAGGGAGAAGGGGGTTTGGGGCGGAGAATAGGCGAATTTGGAGCGGGATCTGTTTCAGCTGAATTCATTATCCCACCCTAACCAACAACTACTACACGCTTACCACACCTCCCACTAACCCCAACCCTCAATACCTGCCTATCACCAGCTCCCCCAACACCCCCAACTTCCCACCACCAGCTTACTAACACCTCGCCCCAGGCCACACCTTCCACCCCCACTACCTGCCTATCAGCACCTCCTCCCATCCCCACACCTACCCCTCACTGCCCGCCGGACTATGTACAGAATCTATTTGGATGGACATTGGATACAGCCCTGCATGGGAGAAGTGCCCAGGGGTCACTGTGCATTCAGGGGTAAGGGAAGAATTGAAGTTGCCACAGACGCACTCAGATAAGGGCCTGGTGGCAATGCCAGGGGAGGCTCAGTGCCAGCCTCTGGGTCAGATCAAGCTTCTGCAGACTCGTGTGCAAACTTTAGATTGGTCCTGGAGGAATACTGCACCGTGGCAGGTGTTGCGATTTCAGATGAGGGAATCAGCTGAGACCTCGCCTGCCTTCTGAGATGGGAAACCCCCTACTGGCCTTGGATAGGATTCGGCTCACAGGTTTTTGGATTAACTGAAGTTGAAAGTTTGCCCAAGATGGGAGGCTCCCAGAAAAGCAGTAGGACAGTCGAGTGAACTTTCCTAACAGGAACATTTATGGCTATGCATGAATCTGTAATTAGATTCGGCACAAGGTAAATATGGTTATGGATTACCAGGCGTGTCACTCTCCGCCTCACCAACAGGGAATAACATCACTTACCGGAGAGGTCTAAATGGATGGATTGTTTTTTGGTCTGACCATCAGCAGCTACTGCTGTTACCAGATAGACCCCGCGGTCTTCCATCTGCAGGTCTGAAAGCTGGAGGGAACAATCCAGGAAACATGTTACTCTGTTTTGATCTCTGCCGAAGATCTTGCAACCACCAACCTTCTGGCAGCTCAGAAATCTTTGTTTGCCCTTGTCCCAGGTGATTCTCCGTATTGGCCCTTCTTTGTGAATGGATAATAGAACAGATTTACCCAGGACTCCGGTCACATGCGTTTCTCTTACTCTGATGTCGAATTGATCCGCTACACAGAAAGAGAGAGAATGAGAAAATTCAGTGTTTTTTTGTGGTGGGAGAGCATCAGGAAAATCACCATCTTCAATCATTGGTCTGGATTTTCCATTCACAGTAATGTTGAGGTGATCTGCGCACAGGGGTCATTGAAGGATGATTCGGGCAGTGACTGTACCTGTGCACTCAACACCGAAATTAGCACTCTGCTGTCCGAGTTGCCCTGACCCCCCCCCCCCCCCCCCCAGGAAATCGGCAGAAGCTCACCATTGAAACACATAGAATGGAATGAAGTTGCTATGCTCACAGGATACACCCTTTCACTCTATCCCTCCCTCTTTCTCTCTTTGTCTCTCTCTCTCCTTCCATCTTCCTTTCTGTCTCTCGCTCTCTTTATCTCTCTTTCCCTCACCACCTTTCTTGCTCTCTCTTTCACTCTCTCTCCCTTTTCGCACTCTCTCTCTTCCTTTCTATCTCCCCCCTTCCACTCTCTCTTTCTCTTTCTCTCCCTTTCTCTCTCTCTCCTCTCTCTCTCACTCTATCCCCCTTTCTCACTCTCTCTCTCTTTATTTCACTCTCCCTTTCTCTGTCTCTCTTCCCCCATTTCTCCTTTCTCTGCCTGTCCCTCTCCCTCTCTATCTCTACTCCGTGCTCTACCCGCTTTCCTGTCTCTCTCTCTCCCTTGCTCTATCTTTCCATTCTACCTGGTTAAAACTGCTTTTTGAATTTGATGGACAGACATTTCAGCAGGCTTGTAAAGGGGAACATGGATAGAGGGGAAGACATATTTGAGTAGGGAATTCCAGAGCAAGCGCTCTGCTACAAATACCAGCTTTTTCCACTTTCAGATCATTGCCCGACCTTCACCCTCACTCAGCTCATCCACCACTGATACTCTCATTCACACCTTTCTGACCTCTGGACTGGATGATTCCAACGTCCTGATCTCCCACATTCTACCCTCCATAAGCGTGACTTCATCTGAACCCTGCCGCACCACAGCCTGTTCACCTATCACCCCCCGTCCTCGCTGCCCTACCGCGGTCCCTGGTTAAGCAATGGCTCCATATTGAATTGTCCGTCCATATTTTCCAATCCCTGCATGGCCACATCTCTCTCTCTCTCTCTCTCTCTGTGCTCTTCCAGATCCACAACTCTCCGAGATAATTGTGCCCCGCTGTTTCAGCTGCTCCATCGTTCATGGCCAGGTCTTCAGATATCTCGGTCTTTAGGTCTGAAAGTCGGTCGCTAAATCTCTTCATGATGCATTTCTCCTTTTAGACACCCCTGAAAACCTGCCTCCTGGATTAAGCAACTCAATGAATGCCTCCCGCTGTGGGTCGAGCTCTATTATATCATTTAACGCTCCCATGAAATGCCTTGGGGCGTTTTATTGCACAAAATGTGTGTTTTGTTCTCAATTTATTCTGTCATGGGATGTGGGAGTCACTGACAGGGCCAGCATTTGATGCCCATCCCTATTTGCCTTTGAACTGAGTGGCTTGCCAGGCCATTTCAGAGGGCATTTAAGAATCAATCACATTCCTGTGGGCCTGGAGTCCCACGTAGGCCAAACCAGACACGGATGGCAGATTTCCTTCCCTAAATGGCATTAACGAACTGGATAGAGTTTTTAAAATGACAATTTATGGTCGCTTCATGGTCAACATATTGAGGTGAGTTTTGCAATGTCAGGTTATGAATTTAATTTAATCCCCAGCAGCTTCTGAAATGGAAATTGAATCCTTATCCCTTCTTAAACTGTAATGTAAAGAATTGGACAAGATTCCTTAGCTGCGGCCTAGCTGCTGATGTGCGAAGGGTCGGCATGACATTTACTTTTGCTTCGGTACACGCAAACATATGAGTTAGGTGCAGGAGTAGGTCACTCGACCCCTTCGTGCCTGTTCAGTTATTCATTGAGGTCATGCCAGATCTGATTGTGGCCTCAACTCCACATTCCCGCCTAGCCCCGAAAACCTTTGACTCCCTTGTTAGTAAAGAATTCACCTAATTCAGCTTTAATAATATTCATTGACTGTGCATCCAGCGCTCCCTGGTGAAGAGATCTCGAAAGTATCATGACCCTCAGAGATAGAAAAATCTCCTAATCTCTATCTTAAAAGGGCGACCTCGCATTTTTTAAACTGCTTCCACTAGTTCTAGTCTCTCCCACAAGAGGAATCATCATTTCAGGAACGACACTGTCAAGCCCCCTCAGGATCTTATATGTTTCAATAAGATCACCTTCGCTCTAATCCCCAAAGGATACAGACCATGGCTATCCAATCTTTCTTCGGAAGGTACTCTATGGTACTCGAAGTACCAATTATAAAGCCCGGGATTGTATCTTTTGTAAACACCCTTATCACCTTTTCCGGCCACATTCTCAGATGTACAAGTGTGACAGACACAGCTCCTTTGCTGAGCTGGGCTAAATAAAGTGAAGCGCTAAATATTGCAGTAATGAAATTGTGAACGTCCACACTATGCGTTCTGCTTTTCATTGTCTAAATGAAGGAGCAGCATGTTGAACCGTAGAATTCGCAATCGTCTTATGTTGATATGCGGTATCTTTGTGAGCTTGCTAAGACGTTCCACTGCATAACTCTGTGGTTTAAGGGCACAACTTCCTGTGGACAGCTCAAGGCGCCTGAAAAGGCCCCTTGATTCTGCTCCATTACATTGTTGACGTCTTTTGCGGTGGGATATGTCACATCTGCCACCGCCTTAGGGTCAAATACACACGCGAGAAGGCGGTTCAGGCACCATTCTGGAAAAAAAAAATCGCCAATCGCTCGCTCTCATCTTTCTCTCGCACAACCACTCACTATACCGTTAAAATCTCGATTAATATTTAAATTATATGATTCCGTGATATGTGTAAAAGATTTAGCGAAAGCCCAAATGAACCTAATACCACGGGGATACGAATTGGGAGCAGAAGTTGGACAGACGATGACCTACTGGTAATGTCACAAGAAAAGTAATCTAGAAAAACCGGGTTAACGCTCTGGGGGCACGTGTTCGAATCCCACCACAGCAGCCGCTGGAATTTCAGATTAGTTTATAATCTGTAATGGTGACCATGGAAGCGTCATCGATGGTCATAAAAACCCATCACGTTCACGGAGACCCTTTAGGGAAAGAAATCTGGCGCCCTTACTTGGCCTAGCCAACCTATGTGACTCCAGACCCACAGCAATGTGGTTGACTGAATCGCCCTCTGAAATGGCCTAGCAGGCCACTCACTTGTTGAAGAGCAGCTAGGGATGGCTAACAAATGCCTGTTCATGTCACAAAAGAACACATTTTAAAAATAAGCCATTCGGCCCCGGCGGGCTTGCCTCAACATTTGATAAGATCATGTCTGGTCTGATAGCGTCTCAACTCTACTTTCCTGTCTATCCCCCGTGCCCTGTAACTCCCTTGTAAATCAAGGATCAGTTTTTAAAATATTCAATAACTCAGCCTCCAAGACTCTCTGGGGAAACTAATTCCACATACAAATTAAATTGTCGTTATCTCCGTCATACATGGGGGATCCGTAACGAAGTTCTGTCCCCTCTCTCTAGTCTCTCCCTCAAGGATAAACATCCTCCCCGCATCTACCTTGTCAAATACCCTCGGGATCTGTATATGTTTCTGTAAGGTCACCTCTCACTCTTCTGAACTGCAATGGATACAGGTCCAGCCTCTTCTCTTGAGAAAACCCCTCATCCCCAGATTCAGCTGAGTGAACCGTCTCTGAAATATATCACCGGCCAGAAATGCTACCCCCGTTCTTTCGAGTTGCATTGATTCCGCTGCGAAATGGCGAGTTTCAACTTGGGCATGTTCCCCTCGGTAAAATGCCAAGCAGCTTCATACCAGAGTCAATAATCAAACAATTGTGGTCGCGCGCGACTGTATAAATCGTTTAGGCTTCGTGTGGCAATTCAAAATGGTTTGTTGGACATTGACTATGAGCACCAACTTCTCCCTGTGAAAGGTAGATGACACGATATATCTTACCACTAAGAACTACTTGACACAGCAGCATCTTGCAAAGCAGGGTGGCTTTCCCCGACATTAACATCGCCTCCGTCTTGATCCAGTGAAAATGCAGTCAATGTGGACTGGTCGCAGCCTCTGCAGTTGGGTGAGCGCAGCAGTGCCTGTCCTTGTGAGAACTGCAGCCACCAGCTGCTTGCATCAAGCAGGTTGCCATAGAAACTTGCAACCACGAACCAGTAAGCACCGGAAGGACGTTTCCGTGGTCATCACATCTAGGTCAGTTTCATTTCTATGAACGTCTAACGCATAAACTGACACACAAATCTAAAGCCTTAAAATATTTTGAGTTGTCCAATTAGCACAAAATTATCACATAATTTTCTGTGTGTCTGTGCCGGGGCAGTGTGAGTTTCTGTACTGGGTGTGTGAGACTCTGTACTGGGGCTGCGTGTATTTCTGTACTGGGGCTGTGTGATTTTCTGTGCTGGGACTGCGTGAGTTTCTGCTTGATGATTGAGAGCACTTTAGAATTCAGCGAAGGAGGGCCAAGGGATTGATTAAGAAGGGGAAAATAGAGTACAATAGTAAGCTTGCGTTGAACATAAAAACTGACTGCAAAAGTTTCTATAGGCGTGTGAAAAGAAAAAGATTGATGAAGACAAATGTATGTCCCTTTCAGTCAGAAATAGCGGAATTTATAATGGGGAACAAAGAAATGGCTGACCAACGATATACATACTTTGGTTCTGTCCTCACAAAGGACGACACAAATAACATACCGGAAATGTTGGGGACACTAGGTATAGTGAGAGGGAGGAACTGAAAGATATCAGTATTGGTAGGGAAATGGTGATGGAGAAATTGATGGGGTTTAATCTGATAAATCCCCAGGGCCTGATAATCTACATCCCAGGGTACTTAAGTAAGTGGCTCTAGAAATAGTGGATGCCTTGGTGGTCATCTTCCGTGATCTATAGTCTCTGGAACTGCTCCTACAGATTGGAGGGTAGCTAATGTAACCTCACTATTGAAAATGGGAGGTAGAGAGAAAACAGGGAATGATAGACCAGTTAGCCTGACGTCGGTAGTGGGGAAAATTCTAGAGTCCATTATACAATATTTAACAACAGAGCTCGTGGAAAACAGTGACAGAATCGGATAGAGTCAGCATAAGTCTATTAAAGGGAAATCATGCTTGACAAATCCACTGGAATTTTTCGAGAATGTAACCGTAGAGTTGATGAGGGGGAGCCCGTGGATGTGGTTTATTTGGACTTTCAGAAGGCTTTCGACAAAATCCCACATTAGAGATTGGCGTGCAAAATTAAAGCATATGGGATTGGGGGTAGTGTATTGAGATGGATAGGAAACTGGTTGGCAGACAGGAAACAAAGAGTAGGAATAAACAGGTCTTTTTCCGAATGGCAGGCATTTGACTAGTGAGGTGCCGCAGGGGTCAGTGCTGGGAGCCCATCTATTCACAATATAAATTAATGATTTAGATGAGGGAACTAAATGTAATATCTCTAAATTTGCAGATGACATTAAGCTGGATGGGAGGGTGAGCTGTGAGGAGAATGCAGAGATGCTTCAGTGTGATTTGGACGAGCTGAGTGAGTGGGAAAATGTATGGCAGATGCAGTGGAATGTGGATAAATTTGAGGTTATCCACTTTGTTAGCAATAACAGGAAGGCAGATTATTATCTGAATGGCTATAAATTGAGAGAGGGGAATGTGCAGCGAGACCTGCGTGTCCTCGTACACCAGTCACTGAAGCTGAGCATCCAGATGCAGCAGGCAGTAAAGAAGGCAAATGGTATGTTGGCCTTCATAGTAAGAGGGTTCGAGTACAGGAGCAGGGATATCTTGCCGCAATTATCCAGGGCCTTGGTGAGACCGCACTTGGAATATTGTGTGCAGTTTTGGTCTCCTTATCTGAGGAAGGATGTTCTTGGAGAGTGCAGCGAAGGTTTACCAGACTGATTCTTTGGATGGCAGGATTGACATACGAGGAAGGATTGCGTCGGTTAGGATTATATTCGCTGGAGTTCAACACCATACGAGTTTCTGTTCTGGGGCTGTGTGAGTTTCTGTGCTGGGACTTTATGGATTCCTCTGCTGGGAAACTGTGAGTTTCTGTGATGGGACTGTTTGAGTTTCTCTGCTGGGGCTGTGAGAGTTTCTGTGCTGGGACTGTGCGACTTATTGTGATTTTCTGTGCTGGAACTGCCTGAGTTTCTGTTTTGAGACTGTGAGTTTCTGTGCTGGGCCTCTGTCAGATTCTGTTCTAGCACTATGTCATTTTCTGT
Organism: Carcharodon carcharias; assembly: GCF_017639515.1. Taxonomy (NCBI): domain Eukaryota; kingdom Metazoa; phylum Chordata; class Chondrichthyes; order Lamniformes; family Lamnidae; genus Carcharodon; species Carcharodon carcharias. The sequence continues at coordinate 7,011,705 of NC_054495.1, read as the reverse complement.
TTGGGGCTGTGTTAGTTTCTGTGCTGGGACTGTGTTAGTATCTATTCTGGGACTGTGTTAATGTCTATTCTGGGACTGCGTGTGTTTCTGTGCTGGATCTGTGTGAGTTTCTGTGCAGGAACTGTTTGAGTTTCAGTGCAGTGACTGCATAGTTTCTGTAATGGAAGTGTGAGAGTTACTGAGCTGGGGCTGTGTGAGTTTCTGTACTGGGACTTTATGGATTCCTCTGCTGGGAAACTGTGAGTTTCTGTGATGGGACTGTGTGAGTTTCTCTGCTGGGGCTGTGTGACTTTCTGTACTGGGACTGTGCGACCTATTGCGTTATAACTTTCTGTGCTAGGACTGCGTGAGTTTCTGTGCTGGAATTTTGTGAGTTTCTGTGCTGGGACTGTGTGAGCTTCTGCTCTGGGTGTCTGTCAAGTTCTGTTCTAGCACTATGCAAGTTTCTCTTCTGGGGCTGTATGAATTACTGTTCTGGGATTGCATGAGTTTTTATCTGAGGCTGTGAGTTTCTGTGTTGGGACTGTTTGAGCTTCTGAGCTGGGACTATGTGGATGTCTGTGCTGGGAATCTGTTACTTACAGTGCTGGGATTGTGTGAGTTTCTATGCTGGGGCTCTGTCAGGATCTGTTGCAGCACTATGCGAGTTTCTGTTCTGGGGCTGTGTGACTTTCTGTGTTGGTACTGTGTGAGTGTCTGTTCTGGGACTGTGTGTGTTTCTGTGCTGTAACTGTGTGAGTTTCTGTGCAAGGACTGTATGAGTTTCAGTGGAGTAACTGCATAATTTCTGAATTGAAAATGTGAGAGTTATTGAGCTGGGACATGTGTGAGTCTGCGCTGGGACTGTGCGGATTTCTGTACTGGGACAGTGTATTTCTGTGCTGGGACTGTGTACGTTATTGCGTTGTGACTTTGTCAATTGCTGTGCTGGGAATGTGTGAGTCTCTGTGTTGGGAATATGTGAGTTTCTGTATTAAGGCTGCATGGTTCTCTTTGCTTGGAATGGGTGAGTTTAACCTCTTGGACTGTGGGACTTTCTGTGAGGAGGCTGTGTGCGTTTCTGTGCTGGGACTGTTTGGTTTTATGAGCTGGGATTTTGTGGATTTCTGTGCTGGGAATCTGTGAGTTTCTGTGCCGGGACTGTGTGAGTTTCTGTGCTGGGACCCTGTCCCCTTCTGTTCGAGCACTATGCAAGTTGCTGTTCTGGAGCTGTGTAAGTTACTGTGCTGGGACTGTTTAAGTATCGGTGCAGTGACTGCATAGCTTATGTACTGGCAATTTGAGAGTTACTGTGCTGGGGCTGAGTGAGTTTCTGCGCTGGGACTTTGCGGATTCCTGTGCTGCGAATCTGTGAGGTTCTGTGCTGGGACTGTGTGCGTTTATGTGCTGGGACTGGGTGAGTTTCACTGCTGGGACTGCATATGTTTCTGTCTGAGATTGTGTGAGTTTCTGTGCTTGGACTGGGTGGGTTTATGTGCTGGGACTCTTTGAGTTTCTGAGCTGTGACTTTCTGGATATCTGTGCTGGGAATCTGTGAGTTTCTGCCCTGAGGCGGTGTGACTTTCTGTTCTGGGGCTATGTGAGTTTCTCTGCGGGGACTCTGTCAGTTTCTGTTCTAGGACAATGCGATTTTCTGTTCAGGGACTGTGTGAGTTTCTGTGATGGGACTGCATCGTTTCTGTTCTGACAATGTATGAGTTACTGTGCAGGATCTATGTGAGTTACTGTCCTGGGACTGTGTGAGTTTGTGAGCTGTGACTTTCTGGATCTCTGTGCTGGGAATCTTTGAGTTTCTGTAGTGGGACTTTGTGAGTTTCTGTGCTGGGACTGTGTGAGTTTCTGTGCTGGGACTGCGTGAGTTTCTGTGCTGGGACTGCATATATTATTGTCTGAGATTGTGTGAGTTTCTGTGCTGGAACTCGTTGTGTTTCTGAGCTGGGACTTTCTGGATTTCTGTGCTGGGAATCTGCCCTGAGACGGTGTGACTTTCTGTTCTGGGTCTGTGTGAGTTTCTGTGCTGGGTCTGTGTGAGTTTCTGTGATGGGACTGTGTGAGGTTATGTGTTAGGATTCTGTCAGGTTCTGTTCTAGCACAATGCGAGTTTCTGTTCTGGGGCTTTGTGAATTTCTGTGCTGGGACTATGTCAGTTTCTGTGCTGGAACTGCCTGAGTTTCTGTGCTGGAACTGTGTGGGTTTCCGTGCTGGAACTGTGTGAGTTTCTCTGCTGTAACTGCTTAGTTTCTGTACTGGAAATTTGAGAGCTACTGTGCTGGGGCTGTGTGAGATTCTGTGCTGGGACATTTTGGATTCCTCTGCTGGGAATCTGTGAGGTTCTGTGCTGGGACAATGTCAGGTTCTGTTCTAGCGCTATGCGAGTTTCTCTTCTTGGGCTGTGTGAATTTCCATGCTGGGACTGTTTGAGATGCTGAGATGGGACTTTGTGGATTTCTGTACTGGGAATCTGTGAGTTTCTGTGCAGCGACTGTGTTAGTTTCTGTGCTGGGACTCTGTCAGTTTCTGTACTGGAAATGTGTGAGTTACTGTGATGTGACTATATGAGTTCCTGTGCTGGGACTGCATAGTTTCTGTACTGGCAATTTGAGAGTTTCTGTGCTGGGACTATGTCAGGTTGTGTTTTACCACTATGCGAGTTTCTCTTCTGAGGCTGTTTGAATTTCTGTGCTGGGACTGTGTGAGTTTCAGCGCTGGGACAACTGGAGTTTCTGAGCTGGGACTTTGTGGATTTCTGTGCTGGGAATCTGTGAGTTTCTGGTCTGGGGCTATGTGAATTTCTGTGCTGGAACTATATGAATTTCTGTGCTGGAACTGCGTGAGTTTCTGTGCTGGAACTGTGTGAGAATCTGTGCTGGGACAGTTTGAGTTCCTGTGCTGGGATTCTGTCAGGTTCTGTTCTAGCACTATGCGAGTTTCTTTTCTGGGGCTGTGTGCAATTCTGTGCTGGGACTATGTCAGTTTCTGTGCTGAGGCTGTTGGAGTTTCTCTGCTGTGACTGCATATTTTCTGTACTGGCAATTTGACAGCTTCTCTGCTGGGACTGTTTGAGTTTTAGTGCTGGGACAGCTTGAGTTTCTGAGCTGGGACTTTGTGGATATCTGTGCTGGGAATCTGTGAGTTTCTGTTCTGGGGCTGGGTGAATTTCTGTGCAGGGACTATGTGCGTTTCTGTGCTGGAACTGCGTGAGTTTCAATGCTGGAACTGTGCGAGATTCTGTGCTAGGACTGTTTGAGTTCCTGTGCTGGGACTGCAGAGTTTCAGTACTGGCAATTTGCTGTTACTGTCCTGAGACTGTGTGAGTTTCTGTGCTGGGGCTGGGAGTGCTAATGTGCTGGGACTGTCTGAGTCTCTGCGCTGGGACAGCGGATTTCTGTACTGGGACAGTGTATTTTTGTGCTGGGACTGTGTAAGTTATTGTGTTTTGATTTTGGTAAATGCTGTGCTGGGAATGTGTGAGTCTCTGTGTAGGGAATGTGTGAGTTTCTGTATTAATGCTGCATGGTTCTCTGTGCTTGGAATGGGTGAGTTTAACTTCTTGGACTATGGGAGTTTTTGTCCTGAGACTGCGTGAGTTTCTGTGCTGGAACTGTGTGAGCTTCTGTGCTGGGACTGTGTGAGTTTCTGCACTGGGAGTCTGTCAGGTTCTGTTCTAGCACCATGCGAGTTTCTGTTCAGGGGCTGTGTGAATTGCTGTCCTGGGATTGCATGAGTTTCTATCTTAGACTGTGCGTTTCTGTACTCAGACTGTGTTGGTTTTTTTGTGCTGGGCCTGTCTAAATTTCTGAGCTGGGACTATGTGGATTTCTGTGCTGGGAAACTGTTAGTTACTATGCTGGGACTGTGTGAGTTTCTGTGCTGGGTCTGCGTGAGGTTCTGTGCAGGGACTGTATAAGGTTCAGTGCAGTGACTGCATAGTTTCTGTAATGGAAATGTGAGAGTTACTGAGCTGGGGCTGGGTGAGTTTCTGTGCTTGGACTTAATGGATTCTTCTGCTGGGAAACTATGAGTTTCTGTGATGGGACTGTGTGAGTTTCTCTTCTGGGGCTGTGAGAGTTTCTGTGCTGGGACTGTGCGACATATTGTGTTGTGACTTTCTGTGCTGGGACTGCCTAAGGTTCTGTTTTGGGACTGTGAGTGTTTCTGTGCTGGGACTCTAACAGATTCTGTTCTAGCACTATGTGATTTTCTCTTAGGGGCTATGTGAGTTTCTGTCCTGGGATCGGGTGAGTTCTATGCTGGGACTGCGTGAGTTTCTGTGGTGGGGCTGCATAAGGTTCTGTCTGAGACTGTTTGATTTTCTGAACTGGGACTTTGTGGATCTCTGTGCAGGAAATCTCTGAGTTTCTGTGCTGGAACTGTTTGAGTTTCTGTGCTGGGACTGTGTAAATTATTATGTTCTGACTTTGTTAATTGCTGTGCTGTGAATGTGCGAATCTGTTTTGGGAATGTGTGAGTTTCTGTATTAAGGCTGCATGGTTCTCTCATCTTGGAATGTGTGAGTTTAACTCCAGGGTCTGTGGGAGTTTATGTGAGGAGTCTGTGTGAGTTGCGCTGCTGGGGCAGTATGAGCCTTTGTGCTGGGAATGTGTAGGTTTCTGTACTGGAACAGTGTGAGTTTCTGTGCTGGGACTAATTGAGTTTCTGTGCTGTGACTGCATAGTTTCTGTATTGGCAATGTGATTGCTACTGTGCTGGGACAGTGTGAATTTCTGTGCTGGAACTGTTTGAGTTTCTGTGCTGGGACAGCATCGTTTCTGTACTGGCAATATTTGAATTACTGTGCTGGGACTGTGTGAGTTACTTTTGATGGGACTGTGTGAGTTTCTGAGGTGGGACTTTGTGGATTTCTGTGCTGGGAATCTGTGAGTCTCTGTGCTGACATTGTGTGAGTTTCTGTGCTGGGTCTCTGTCAGGTTCTATTCTAGTACTATGTGATTTTCTCTTCTGGGCCTGTGTGTGAATTTCTGTGCTGGGACTGTGTGAGTTTCTGGGCTGGCATTGCATGAGTTTCTGTCTGAGACTGTGTGAGTTTTTGTGCTGGGGCTGCGTGAGTTTCTCTGCTGGGACTGTGTGAGCTTCTATGCTGGGACTGCATGAGTTTCTGTGCTGGGACTGTGTACGTTATTAAAGTGTGACTTTGGGAATTGCTGTGGTGGGACTGCATGAGTCTCTGTGTTGGGAATGTCTGAGTTTCTGTCTGAAGACTGCACGAATCACTGTGCTGGGAATGACTGAGTTTACATTCCAGTGCAGCGTCAGTTTCTGTGTTGGGACTGTGTGAGTTTCTATGCTAAGACTGTATGAGCCCCTGTGCTTGGATGGTGTGAGTTTAACTTCTAGGCCTGTGTGAGTTTCTGTGAGGAGACTCGGCGAGTTTCAGTACTGGGTCAGTGCGAGTCTCTGTGCTGAAACTGCGTGTGTTTCTGCATTGGAACTGTATGAGTTTCTGTGCTGGGGCTGTACGAGACCCTGCGCTGGGACTTTGTGAGCTTCAGTGCTGTGTAGGTTTCTGTGCGGGGCAGCGGGGCTTCTGTACTGGCAACGTGTGAGTCCCTGTGCTGGGCCTGTCTGATTTACTGCCTTGCAACAGTGTCAGTTTCTGTGTTGGGACTGTGTGTGTTTCTGTGTTGGGACTGTGTGCTGAGCCTGTGTGATTTTGTGTGCTGCTACAGTTTCAGTTTCTGTGTTGGGACTATGTGAGTTCATGTGTTGGGGCCTGTGAGTTTCTAAACAGGCACTGCACTTGGGCGTTGTGAGTTTCTTTGCTGGGACTGTGTGAGTTTCTATGCTGGGACTGTGTGAGTTTCTATGCTGGGACTGTGGGAGTTTCTGTCCTCGAACTGTGTCAGTCTCTGTGCTGGGACTGTGTGAGTTTCTGTGTTGGGACTGTGCGAGTTTCTGTGCTGGGATTGTGTGTGCTTCGGTGCTGGGGCTGTATGAGCCCCTGTACTGGAAATATGTTAATTTATTTCCTGGGACTGTGAGAGTCCTTTCATTGGGACGGCGTGAGTGTATGTTCTGGGGTTGTGTGAGTTTCTATGCTGGGACTGTATGAGTCCTTGTGTTGTGATTGTGTGAGTTCATGTTCTGGCACTGTGTGAGTTTCTGTGATAGGACTGTGTGAATTCTTGTACTGGAAATGTGTGAGTTTTTGTACTGGGTCTGCACCCGTCTCTGTGCTGCGACTGTGTGAGTCTCTGTGAGGATGCTGTGTGATTTGCTGTTGCGGGGCAGTGTGAGCCTCTGTGCTGGGACTTTGTGAGTTCCTGTAATGGAACTGTGTGAGTTTCTGTGCTGGGAGTGGTTAAGTTGCTGTGCTGGGTCTGGATGAGATTCTGTGCTGGGACCGTATATCCCTGAACCTGGATTTTGTGAGTTCCTGTCCTGGGAATGTGGTAGTCTCTGTGCTGGGGCTTTGTGCTTTCGTGTGCTGCAACAGTGTCAGTTTCTGTGTTGGGACTGTATGAGTTTCTGTGTTGGGACTGTGTGAGCTTCCGAGTTAACACCGCATGCGTCTCAGTTCTGGAATGGTGTGAGATTATCTTCTAAATATATGTGTGCTTCAGTGCTGTGACTGTGTGAATTTCTTTGCCGGGACTGTTTGACCTCCTGTACTGGAAATGTGTGAGTTCATGTGCTGGAACTGTGTGAGTTTATTTTATGGGACTGTAAGTTTCCATGCTGGGCTTGTGTGAGTCTCTGTGGTGGGACTGTGTGAGTTTCTGTGCAGGGATAATGTGAGTTTCTGTGCAGAGATAGTGTTATTTTCTGTGCTGGGCATGTGTGAGTTTCTTTGCTGGGACTGTGAGAGTCTTTGTGCTGCGGCTGTATGGATTGCTGTGTTTGAACCTTGTGCTTTGAGACTATGAAGCAGTATCTGGTCGGTCTGTGTATACGTCAGGGTGTAGACCCTCTCTGAATGTCGAACTTGTTCAGCCCCTCCTTATTACTTATATCTGGCCCTTGTAGATTTGCATCTCCCGGATTTGGGCATGTGCTCTGAGGGGGAAAATAGCAAAGCTCCAAGAACTTAATCAATGGGAGAATAGAGGAATTGGATGGAATCTGAGGTAGAGAACCGCTAATAGGGAAAGCAAGTATAAATGTGGGCCTTATTTCAAAGAGAATGGGGTATACAAATAGGGAATTCTTGCTAAAATTATACAAGGCACTACTTAGACCCTACCTAGAATGCTGTGAAAATTTTTGCTCCCTTTATATAAGGAAAGATATATTGTCATTGGAGGCAGTCCAGAGAAGGTTCACTAGGTTGATTCCGGGTATGGAGGGATTTTCTTATGCAGAGCGGTTGAATAGTTTCGGCCTGCATTTATTGGAGTTTAGAATAATGAGAGGTGATCTTAATGAATCACATAAGATTCTTAGGGGCTTTCACAGGGTAGATGCTGAGAGGTTTTTTCCCCTTGTGGGAGAGTCTAGGGCCATAGGGCATAATCTCAGAGAAGAGGGTCTCCCATTTAAAACAGAGATGAGGAGGACTTTCTTCTCTCAGAGGGTAGTTAATCTGTGGAATTCTTTACCACAAAGGGCTGCAGAAGCTGGGTCATTAAGTACATTCAAGGTAGAGGTAGACTGGTTTTTATTCAGGAGGGGAATCAAGGGTTATGGAGAAAAGGCAGGAAAGTGGAGTTGCGCATTATCAGATCAGACATGATTTCATTCAATGGCGGAGCAGACTCGATGGACTGAATAGCCTACTTATGCTCCTATGTCTTATGGTCTTATGACCTAACTCGGCCTGATCCTTGAGCCTTCTTTTCTCTCTTTGTTGTTAGAATCTCAACTATTTTTCTCATGCTTCTCTCTTTTACCTTTTCTCACTTCATGTTCTCCATGTTTTTAACCTGTTCATTTCTTCTACAGCTTTTGCTCCCTCCCTGCCTCTTTTACTAAGACCCTCTTTCTTTCTTATCCATGAATCTTTTGTTTCCCCTTCACAGCTGAGTATGATAGTGACCTCCGGTTAATGTGAATTTCACGGGTGTTTTATTTCTTCAGCCTCCAAACTTTATTTCGTTCAACATTTACACTTCATGAATCTGTATCCAGATGCAGGGAACTCCTGATTTGGTTACTGAATATCTCTAAGACCCTCAAACCATCGTTTGTAGTAGCTTCTATCCGCCAGCAGAGGGTGGGGTTGCATCGCCTTGATCACAAAAAAAAACAGGTTTCAGGCGGTGATAGGCGCGGACACTTTATTAATTCGTTCATCCAGAAGACGAAAGATCCCCTATTGTAGCAGCCAGCCGAATGCAAATTGACACCAAGCGGAACATTTATTGCACTGGGCTGGGAGCGGCTCCCCATCTAATGTGCCCGCCTGGGGCGACATTTAAAGTTTCCCGACAGAGCGATCTGCTGGCTTTTGATGTCAAAAAGCTGGGGATCAAAGTTAAACGGTTCTGTTGCATTACAGAGCACAGGAAAGTCACCCAAGGAACTTGCTGAACACAGTTGTCAGTTCCCAATGCAAAAACCTTGTCAACAGTATCAATGATGTTATGTCATTAGGTGAGTAATCCATTAAACAAGGGTTCAAATCTAACCATGGCATTTTAATATTGTGAAAGCAGTTTTGACAAATTTGGAAATAAATTAAAAAAAACACTGATTTGCATGAAAGCGACCACGAGGCTGATTTAATGTGACAAGAGGGTATGTTAATCTTGTCTTTCAAAATGTGACTCCAGCCCCACATCAAAACCTTGGTGCTAAGCTGCCCTGACTGGCTTCGAAACCCATCTCATTATATCAAACTCAGGACAGGAAAGACCGAGCAGGTATATGTGGAAGTTGCCTTTTAATCCACCGTCGACAAAACCGATTTAGAAGATCTAAGCATGAAGTGAGGCTTGAAAGATTTAATCTAGCGAACTCTCAATCCGACCCTTTGTTAATATCTGCTGCGAGTTGGCACTGAGGTCGTCGTTTATTACACTGGACCTGGTAAGGGAATCGATGGAGAGAGTCAACACTGTCCAGTGAAGCTATTTCACAAGGCAACCGGGAATCCTGCATGAAACAAGGTCCAATGAGGGAAACACGATATATTATTCCAAAGAATAAACAGCCGAAAAGTCCTATTGATCTCCAGAGAGCCGTCCCTGCTCCATTTCAGCAGTGTGTTGGGAATGGAAGCAGATTTGGGACTGTAGGTCAAATCTCCCCACAGTGAGAATTTAATATGTTAGCAATTACTTTCTAATAGATCACCATTCGCAAAACTTTCTACAATATGAACTTCCTGTTCTAAATCATTGAACAAGTTGTGTTCAGCTATTGATGAGCTCCATTTGTGAGAATCGGGTGAATCCACCTGCATCTCATTTACAGTTAACAGCAGCGTATTCACTTGGCTCCTGAATCTGGAGATGAATTCCAGGTTTGTGAAAGTTTGAGAAACTGAGTGCGGCGTACAGAATCTCCTCACTTGGAGCTGATTTGGATGTAGTCTCTCGAACATTAACATTACTGTCCAGGCCATGACTCTGTAACAGAAAGCTGTGTGTTAGACATGGAGCGAGTGGAATGGATGGGATTATCATATCTGTAACACAATAATCTCCTTCATTCTATCTCTGACACCAATCTACTGTTCATACTCAATTAGAAAAAGTACTTTAAATTCTACATTTTAATTTTAACAGAAATCTGCTAGACAAGAAATTTCCAAGACGTTTTGACCAGGTCCATATCCAGCGCATCACCTCCAGTCAGTGGATTAGTGTGGTTAGAAATAGATTAATAATCAGGTATACCTCTCCTTTCTAAGTTGGTGAGTTTCCTTCATCTCACTAACCTGCGTGGTCCAGGGGCGATGCACCACAGCATAAGTCACCGAATCGTTGTTGGTTGTGGGGACCCAAGCAATGTCACTTGACATCTTCCTGATGATTAAATAAAAGCAAGACAAATCTCATTGCTGCTTGGATTGAAGTTTCATATACCTACTGGAGTCAGTGTGTTCAATTACAGCTGCCTGCTGTGCCATCAGGAACTTGGCCCTCTATCATTTCCTGATTAAAATTGACCCAGTTTGGTTCCTGTTTACTTATTGCTCGTAAACTTACATCTTCCTATGTGAAGGTTTACCTCTATCTCAGAAAGGTTATCAATGAGTTGGACCTGCCATCACTGGGAGAATTTACCAATGGATAGAATTTTTCATCGCCTGCTTAGAGAGCTTGTAACACCTGGCCAAATATCGGGCACAGTCATTCCGCACATTAAGTTAAAATTATTTAAAATATATATCAATTTTTAAAAAAATACAAAGTGTGCACACCGAACATGTGTAAGGGAGAGTTACTGCTTGTTAACATCACGTTAGAAAGATGATTATGGGTTTCATAAAGTGTCATAATAATATTTTAAGTAGCAAACAAATGTTACATACAGCCGGTTCATAAATTGTTAAGAAGCAGGAGTTCTCATTATTGGCTTAACATGTTGTGCACAGAGCTGACTGGAGAGATTAATGTAATATCCTAAAATGAACTTCTAAACTAGCAGGCAGGACTTCCTGTTGAAATAACCGAAAACGACGAGCAAAAAAAGAAACGATCAGGGGGCCAGTCAAAGATAGACCATCATGTTTGAACTTCCATGGCAAACGGTTCCTCCAATTACAGTCTCTCACTCCCTTCCTCACACTCCCTCCCGCAGGCTCCAGGGGGAGGCAGAAAGGGTCCAGGGAATAAAGGGAAACCTGAGCCTTCAACGTTCCTCGCAGATCCCATCAGATTGTCCAAACCGGTCCCGGAGACCACCGGGAGCAGGTTTAACCTGTAACAACACTGATGCTCACTGTGATCCATCTTTGCCCCAGTAAGGAACTCATGCAATTACCTCTTGAAGGCAAGAATAGAGTCAAGCACCCATCACACCAGAAGGAAGTGTATACCAGTATTGCACTCAAACATTAGTCACTGACATTGCCCAGGTTAAGTACGGATTGGTGGAAATTGGACTTTAGCGATACATTTTATTTTTCGTGTTCAGTTTGGAAACCTAGATTGTGTTTTGTTTTCAATTCCAAATGACTTTGGTCTAAAGCAATTCGCTTACTGTTTCTTCATTCGGCTCTGGAGAACTGGGGCTAACACACAATTTCATTCCCATATGCATGTGAGAGCTCATTCAGATCAATAGCCCAGTGCGGGATTGACCAGGGGATATGAGCCTATGTCATTCCCGTATCTTCTTTGTATAAGGGCATGGGCTTCCATTAACTGCCCCTTCACAACTCTTAGCTCGCTTTCAAGGCCATGAATTTCAGGGCGAATCTTTTTAGCAATAGCTCCACAGAGGCAGAAATCCTAATACCCCTTTGAAATCTGTTTTTAACTATTTATGCAGCACACACATACCTGCGCACCTTCACTGCGATCGGAATCAGAATGAGAACTGCGGCAACTGTTCCAACTGGGATGAAAATTATCCAGGGGAAAATTCCTAAAATATTCAAAAATATCTTGTTGTACATTATTGGCCTACGGTACAATTTAGTTGCAAGATAGCTTATTTCTGAATGTAAAAACACTTATGTCATTTAATAAATAGCAGTCTGAGTTATTCTATCATTTCCTCAAATTCAGGTCTTAATTTCATTAAAAATCCCGTTTGTGGTTTGGGTGTTGTGTTGTGGACTCTTCACCCCTCATGGTTGCTCTGATTGTGATCTCAACCCCGCTTTCCTGTCTGTCCCCATAATCCCCGACTTCCTTGTCGATAAAAAATCTGTCTAACTCAGCCTTGAATACATTCAATTACCCAGCCTTCACTGCTCCCTGGAGAAGTGAATCTCACAGAGTAACGTCCTTGTGAGAGAAAAAAAATCTCACCTCAGTCTTACATGCAGGACTCCTAAGTTTTAAACTGTGACCCCAGTTCTAGCACCCCAACATCATCTCAGAATCGACTTGTTCAAGTCACCTCAGGATCTTATATGATTCATTGAGATCGGCTTTTATTCTATAAAACTGCAATGGGTATAGGCCCAACCTGTTAACCTTTCCCCATGAGATAACACCTTCGCACAAGGAATCAGTTGAATGGATCCTTTTCTGAACTGCCTCTAATGCAATTGTATCCTTTACTAGATAAGGAGACTAAAACTGTACAAAATATTCCAGATGTGGTCTCACTAGGGTCTTGTACAGCTGTAACAACACCTCACTACTTTTATGCCCGAATCCCGCTTACAATAAAGGCCAACATTCCATGTGTCTGCCCAATCGCTAGCTGCACCTACGTGCTAACGTTTTTGTAATTCATGTACCAGGAAACCTAAATCCCTCTGTACCATGAAGTTCTGCAGTCTTTCTCCATTTAAATGACAAACTGTTTTTCTTTCCTGCCAATTTGGACAAGTTCAGATTTCTCCATGTTACACTCCAGCTGCATCTTTTCCCCACTCACATAAACATGGTGACTCTGGTTAATTGCATTATGATTTTCTAAATGCCCTGTTACAGCCCCCTTCACAATGAATTTTAGCGTTTTACATCTGAATCAAACTAAGCTAATTGGCTGATTGTTAACTGATTTCTGTCTCCCTCATAGTGGTATTGTCACTGGACTGGTATTCCAGACAGCTAGAGTAATGCTCTTGGGATCCAGGTTCAAATCCCATCATGGCAGATGATGAAATTTGAATTCAGTAAAAATCTGGAATGAAAATTCTGATGGAGACCATGAAACCGTTGCCGATTGTTGTATAAACACATCTGTTTAATCAATGACCTTTAGGGAAGGAGATCTGCTGCATTTACCTGGTCTACTCTGTGTGCGACTTTAGGCTCACAGCAATGTGCTTGACTCTTAAAAATGGCCTCTGAACAAGGGCAATTAGGGGATGGACAACAAATGTTTACCTAGTCAGCGATACCCACAACTAATGAGCGAATTGAAAAAAAAAACACAGAGGGCATTTAAGAGTCAACCACGTAGGCCAGCAGCTTTCTTTCCCTAATGGGCATTAGTGAGCCAAACTAGATTTTACTACAATTGACAATGGCTTTATGGCCATCATTAATTCCAGGTTTTTTTATTGACTATAAATTTCACCATCTGCCATGGTGGGATTTGAGCCTAGGTTCCCATTAGCATGGGTCCCTGGTCCAGTGACAATACCACTGTGCCACCACCTTCCCTCTCCTTTTGCCCCTGAGCAAGATATAAATGGGCATCTGGGGGATGGGTTATTGGTGCGGGCTGCTGATAGGATAAGCTACGGATTCCTATCAGATTCTGAAAAGGGAACTGGACTTTCTCAATTGTTTATTTTAATTCACAAAATGTCATTTTTAAGATAATTTGGCAAGTGTAAGACGACTGAATTTTAAAATACGTGGTTCTGATTGCTGATTGGTCATTGATGGAAATACAATTAGAGATAGTTTCAATATTGAACTGACAAATGGAGCTGGAATGTCGTGAAACTATTCTAATTGAGTTAGTGACTGAAATGTGACTCCATTATATTATTCAATAGATTAAACAAGTACCCTCAGTGTGGAGCTGGTATTTGCTGATAGAATCACCGTATTTACTTGTTGCTTCACATGAAATCATGTTATCAGTTCCCAGTGGTAGGGACAGTCTCAGCGAGCTCTGCACCAGGGACCTATTTACCGCCCAGGTGATGATTTCAACATCTGACATGATCCCAGGGAGGATTCCCCCATTGAGGCTCCATGTAATGTTTGCAGGTGGATTGGCTCTAATTCTGCAAGTACAATTAATCCAATATGCAGTGGTAGTGCAGATTGGGCCCACTATTATTCTAGGTTTATCTAAAAAGGGGGAGAAACAAAAGAAACTATTATAATTAACAGTTGCAGTTGCTAATCTCCATTAATTTAGTTGTTGACAGAACCACGATACTTATGGTGGACTCTGAAAAAGAAACACATTTTAAAAAACAAATAAAGCAGTCGACATAACACAAGTTCAACAGTATCTTATATATTCAAACAAATCAGGTTAACACTGAGCAAAAAAAAACATTTAATTTCAGGAATGTTCATCACAATCAGACTTCTCCTGAGAGATGTCGTGGGAGATTGTTCAGACCAGAAGAAAGGCAACTGAAATTTATTTGCATAATGTTCTGAAAAATGTGTTTTAACTGCCAGTATTTGGGGGAAGAAGTCAAATAATTTCCCTAATTTTGCCCTTTTTAGAATCTTCCTTTGGGGTGGACTGACTTGTTTCTACTTAGGTTCAGCTAACAAGGCGACAGTTCAAACGGTGAAACCTCACAATATTAACTTGTTAATTCAACAATGATACATATTTTGGATAGGCTTGAGTTAACTGAGGACACCCAGCTCTGATTTGTAAGAAAAAGAAATAGTGCTTGAGTAGCCGATTCGATTTTTTTTTCACGAAGTAACAGAAGATGTTGATAAGGGGGGGAGGGGGGGGAGGGGGGCGGTGGGGGGGGGGGGTGGTGGGGGGAGGGGGGGGGGGTGGTATTTGGGGGGAGGGGACAGCAATAGGTGTTGCCTATATGGCCTCTAAGGAAGAGTTTGACAAAGTACCACATAAAAGTCTGGTTACCTAAATTGAGGCGTATGGAGTAGGAAGGTTTGTCAGCTTGGTTAAAAAAAATGGGCTTAAAGAAAGGAAACACCCAGTCTTGGTGAATGGTTGTTTTGAAGACTACCGGGTGGTTGACATTGGTGCTCCCCAATGGTCATCGCTCAAACTACTGATTTTCTGATATTCATAACTCATAGTATTCTGCAATACAGAATAAAATTTCAAAATGTTCTCATCGCAGCCAACGTGGTGGACAGCGGCAAAGAGTCAAATTGTATGCTGCTATGCATAGATTACCATCATGGGCAGCCATTTTTCAGATGGCATTGAATGCAGGGAAATGTGAGGTTACGCATTTTATCAGAAGGGATAGAGAGAGGTAAGATCGACTCTGAGCTATAATCTAGGCAGATAATTGATATTTAGTATAGATAAATGCGAGGATAATCTACTCAGATGGGACTGAACGAGATAGAAATCTAGACAAGCAGACTGCAGATGCTATCAGATTGTGACAGGGAATCTGACTAATAAAAGTGTTTATTTTAATTCAGAAACAAACATTTCCAATGTCATTGCCTGTAATATCTGTTCCTATAACTTTTCTTTTAATATATGCAGCAAGTTTCAGGAAGTGCTAGTGACTTTGTTCATTGGTATCGGTCATTGATAGAAAGTGCACCGAGTACTAACTAAAGGTAGATTCAGTATTGAGCTGCTGAACGCAGCTGGCATTTGCTGACACTATTATGATTGAGTTAGTGACGGAGCTGTGACTCCATTATAATATTCAACAGATTAAGCATGTACCCTCAGTATGGAGCTCGTATTTGCTGACAGAATCGCCGTGTTTATTTGCGGCTTTACATGAAATCAGATTTCCAGTTCCCGTTGGTAGGCCCAGTCTCAGCGAGCTCTGCACCAGAGACTTATTCACCGCCCGGGAGATGATTTCCACATCTGAACTGATCCCAGGGAGGATGCTCCCATTGAGGCCCCATGAAATGTTTGCAGGTGGATTGGCTCTGACCCTGCAGGTGCAAATCGTCCAATTTGCAGACGTGTTGCAGATTGGGCCCACTGTTATTCTGGGTTTATCTAAAAGAAATACAGAAATGGTTATGTTTAAGAGTTGTTGCTATAAAGAATGAATTTGTGTTCTTAAGTAAATGCAATGGATTTGGTATATTTTTTTCCAAATTAAGAAATATTACCAGTTATATATATTACCCGTTTAATAGTGCGTTATATTTTTTCTTACTTTTTTTGCTTATTTTTTCCTGAGGAGCAAGTTTACATTTAATCTAACAAATGTTCATGCCAAACATACTTGTCTTGAGAGATGCACTGGGAGATTCCTCAAACGGAGCAAATGCAGAATGATAATTATCTTTCATGTTGCCAAAATGTGTTTCCACCGTCAGAGTTTGGAGAAAACATCAACTGATTTCAACGTATTCCCCAGTACTCCCCTTTAAAACATATCCCTTGGTTGAGGGCTGCCGTGTTTCTTCAGATGTTCAGCCAACAAGACAACTGGACAACGATACGCGAACAAGACTGCGCAGACATGCATCAAATGGAATTGGATAAGAAGGACTGAGAGGTGATGGATTTTGGAAATATAAATTAAATGGCACCGCTCTAAAGAGAATACAGGGACGTGGAGCTGCAAATGAACAGACCCTTGAAAGTGACATTTTGAGAGGGTAGATGGCAAAGCTTATGGGATCCTCAGGGTCATAAACAGGGATACTTATTACAAACACAGGGAAGTTATGCTGGATCCCTATGCGGCTCCAGTTAGGCCACAGTAAGAAGATTGGGTCCAGCTCCAGTTATCACACTTTATGAAGGATGTAAGTATCTTGGAGAGGGTGCAGAGGAATTTTACCAGAATGGCTGCAGCGATTGGGGATTTTCGTTGCAATGTTAGGTCGCATAAGCTGGTGTCGTTCTACATTAGGCAAAGCTGGGGAAGATTTGATAGGGATGTACCGAGGTTATAGCAGGAAGCAAAGAAAATATGTTCCCATGAGCTAATGATGGGACAAAGAGTAGGAGACACGATTTAAGATTTTTGTCAGGTGATGTGGCAGGATTATGAGGAAGAGATCATTTGTGTACCGAATGTTATCGAGCTGGACCTCCATATATACAAAATGGACGAAGTGAAGGCAATGAATGATTCCAAAAGGAAATTGAGTGGATTCTTGTAGGAGATAAATGTGCTGGGTTGCCAGGATGGAGCAACGGGATGGTTATATTTGGATTCCCTTACAGAAAGATAGCATGGACTCGATTGGCTGAACGCCATCTTTCTACACCATGAGTGACGTATAACTGTATGACATGCCAGTAGGAGGGCTGCCATTACCAATCCGAGGGTTTTGGAGGATATATGCTCCTCAAAATGCGAAATTTTCATTCTATGGAAAGGAAAAATAATTCCCTCAGATTACCAGCATTACCTGTGAACAATCGGATGCAGAATAATGTTTGCAGCAAGTGTGATTGTGGGCCAAACTCATAAAGATACCATCTGGTGAATTAATGCCACAGTGAGCCATATTCCAATCCTGCCAACCTGAGCCGGATCGCTAGGTTAATTTCTACTATTCAAACCATCCAGGCTATGCCCAGCCCTGCCTCCACAAAAAGGCCCCGGAACTCCCTCTATCATAGCCTCATTCAATTTGCAGCCTTCCAGCAAGGGTGCAAGGGAAAGTTGGAATTTAACGCAGAGTTCGTGATATGAACGGCAAATATCTATTTGAGAAGATCGTACACACTTACGTTGCACAGAAATCTGCGTGGAACTGTTTACGGTGCCCAGGTTATATTCAGCCACACACCAATATTCACCATCATCTTCAGAAGTCATGTTGTGAAACATCTGCTTCAATTCACCAGTCAAAGAGCTGTTGATTTCTTCACCATTTTTCATCCATCTTAAACTGATGGGCGGTGATCCCCTGACGGTGCAGTATAATAATGAGGAGTTGCCTTCCACCGCCACGACTGAGGAATTGACTGTTGGTTTTATCAATCCACCTAAAGCAGACATAAATGCCAAACATCAATGATGATTCACCATGATTCGCCTCCCAGATAAATCATTATGTTGGGTTCAGTGCTCCTGTCTAATTTGGGAACTGTCGAATTTAAATGTCTGAAACGACAAGAAGAATGTATTTTCCTCCAGCATTTTCCCCTCTTCTCATTTTGGCTGCTTGCTGGTGCATCCATGTGAGCATTCTTCGCTCTTTCAGGCCAGTTCTGAAGTCCAACCAGCGGTGACATCTGACTTCATTGAAGAGAGCAGCTGTCCTCATTTTAATAATACACATAATACTGACTAAACTCAGAGCATCACTGGAACCCCCTAGAATCACAAACACCAAACACGTGGAGTCCAAAACATTGATAAGTGAACTGGACAGTTACATATGATTCGGAACATTCCTCAAACGGAGGATAAACAACATCACGAGTGGTCAGTTTTACTACAGTAATTTCCATATGGCACTGCCTTTAGTGTAGAAACAATTGCGTTCAATATCAGTAACTCTCGAACCTATGTTTCAACTATCCTGAACACTCAGCCAAAAGATGGCAACATTTGCCCACTTGAGCCTTGGTTTACTCACTGGTGTGACAGTGTATAAATGAACAAAATAACTACTTACTTAAAACAGAAAAGCGGACTTCAGAACTCTCAGTGCGAAATTTAGAAAAAGGCCACTTGGAGGTGATTTTCGCGATGAATTGATATGTCCCCTCATCACTCATTCTAATGTCTTTCATCAGGAGGGAGCATTGCCCTTTTTGAAGGTTTCCACTGAGTTCAACTCTCCCACGAAAGTTATTATGCTGCCTGTCTGGATTTTTCGAATCATAGATAGTGAAATCATCGAGGTTACCAGGAACAGAGTTCCCCCGTATCCACCTTCCCTCTAATTGGCTGCTGTACTCAATAATATCAATCCTGCACGGGAACACTGCAGTTGAACCCACCGTGGCCGACACATTTTCAGGCATCACGCTACGAATGACTGAGAGAGAAAAAAAACAAACATTATATATCCTAATGTGAGGTTATCTATTCAAAGTCCATTGCATCTTCTTTAATACCAATTAAAACTTTTGCTGATTGACAAATACTCGCCCATTAGGATCCCAATTTACATACCATTTAATGTGTTTTCAGATCAAGTAAAGTACTAATCAAATGCCAATCACAACTTTTAGAATGATTATTGGAACTTCTATTTGATTGCTGGTAATGAACTTCGCAGAAATATATTCAATCCTCAGCTAAAAGCGTACACGTGTTCCCTAAGCAGCAAATGAATCTTAAATGACAACATTTATGAAATATACATTCAAATACAAATAATTGAGATGAACATTAAATAGCTATTGTTTGTCACTCAAAATACTTAATAAACATGAGTCAGCATTCCGTAAAAGTGCATTGAAATACTCGTCAAATGTAATTTGAGAAGTCCCACGTTTAAGTATTAAATGGATAGGCAGCAAAAGACGATAAGGAAAAAGAACGAAGGAAAGTATAGCACAGGAACAGACCCTTCGGTCCTCCGAGCCTGCGCCTATCATATACCCGGTCAACTAAAACATTTTGCACTTCCGGGGTCCGTATCCCTCTATTCCCATCCTATTCATGTATTTGTCAAGCTGCCTCTTAAACACACTATCGTACTTGCTCCCACCACCTCCTCTGGCAGCGAATTCCAGACATTCACCACCATCTGCGTAAAAAACTTGCCCCGCACATCTCCTCTATAGATTTCTCCTCTGAACTTAAATCTGTGTCCCCTAGTAATTGACTCTTCCACCCTGGGAAAAAACTACTCTGTCCATGCCACTCATAATTTTGTAAACTTCTATCAAGTCGCCCCTCAATCTCCGTCGCTCTAGTGAGAACAATCCGAGTTTCCTCAACCTCTCCTCATAGCTAATAACCTCCAGACCAGGCAGCATCCTGGTAAGCCTCCTCTGCACCCTCTCCAACGCCTCCATATCCTCCTGGTAATGTGGCGACTAGAATTGCAAGTAATATTACAAATGTGGCCTAACCAATGTTCTAAAAACTGCAGCATGACTTCCCAGCTTTTCTACTCAATACTCCTGCCAATGAAGGCAAGCATGCATATGCCTTCCTGACTACCTTATCCACCTGCGTTGCCACTTTCAGCGACCTGTGGACCTCTACACCCAGATCCCTCTGCCCGTCAATGCATTTAAGGGTTCTGCCATTTACTGTATAATTCCTGCCTGTATTAGACCTTCCAAAATACATTAACTAGCATTTGTCTGGATTAAACTCCATCTGCCATTTCTCCGCCGAAGTCTCCAACCGATCTATATCCCGATGTATCCTTTGACAATCCTCTTCACTATCTGAAACTCCTCCAACCTTAATGTCGTCTGCAAACTTACTAATTAGCCCAGTTACATTTTCCTCCAAATCATTTATGTATAGTACAAGCAGCAAAGGTCCCTGTGCTGATCCCTGCGGCACTCCGCTAGTCAAAGTTCTCCATTCAGAAAGGCACTCTTCCACTGCTACCCTCTGTCTTCTATGACCAAGCCAATTCTGTATCCATCTTGCCAGCTCACATCTGCTCCCATGCAACTTCACCTTCTTTACTAGTCTGCCATGAGGGACCTTGTCAAAGGCCTTACTGAAATCCATTTATATAACATACACTGCCCTTCCATCGTCGATCATCTTTGTCACTTCCTCGAAAAACTCGATCAAATTAGTGAGACACGACCACCCCTTAACAAAACCATGCTGCCTCTCACTAATACACCCATTTGCTTCCAAATGATAGTAAATCCTGTCACGAAGAATCTTCTCGAATAATTTCCCTACCACTGACGTAAGGCTCATCGGCCTGTAATTTCCTGGATTATCCCTGCTACCCTTCTTAAACAATGGAACAACATTAGCCACTCTCCAGTCCTCTGGGACCTCACCCGTAGCCACTGAGGATGCAAAGATTTCTGTCAAGGCCTTAGCAATCTCCTCCCTTGACTCCTTCAGTACTCTGGGGTAGATCCCATCTGGCCCTGGGGTCTTATCCACCATAATATGCTTCAAAACACCTAACACCTCTTTTTTGATTTCAACATGATCCAGGCTATCTACACACTCTTCCCTATACAAATCGACCGCTAAGTCCTTCTCTTTGGTGAACACTGTTGAGAAGTATTCATTTAGTTTCTCTCCCATTTCTTCTGGCTCCACACACAAATTCCCACCTCTGTCCCTGAGTGGGCCTACCCTTTCCCGGGCTACCCTGTTGCTTTTTACATATGTATAAAAGGCCTTGGGATTTTCCTTAATCCTGGTTGCCAGAGAATTTTCATGACTCCTTTTAGCCCTCCTGACTCCTTGCTTAAGATTCTTCCTACTTTCTTTGTATTCTCCATGGGCTTCATCTGTTCCCAGCCTTCTAGCCCTTACAAATGCTTCCCTTTTCTGTTTGACTAATCTCAAAATATCTGAAACTTGCCATGCTTATCTTTCATCCTAACAGGAACATGCTAGTCCTGAATTCTTATCAATTGACGTTGAAAGCCCCCCACATGTCAGTTGTTGATTTGCCCTCAAACATCCTCCTCCGGTCTAGATTCCTCGGTTCCAGCCTAATATTGTTATAATTAGTCTTCGCCCAATTAAGCACCTTAACCCTTAATTAAAACACCTGAAAATCACAAGCTAAACATGTTTTCGCTGCTCGCAGGTTTTCGAATGAACCACGAAAATCAAATCCATTTTGCGCTGTCCCGTTCACTTTCCACGCCTGATAAATCGCCTGATACCGAAATTAAGAAAATAAGATAAGAGATTTACCCGCTGCCAATGTCAGGAAGTAAACAACGGGACAAATCCACATGGCTGGAGGCAATTGCTGCTTTCACTTTTTGAATGATGACCCAGTTTCACTTTGAACACCATTCAATTTCTGCATTCTGTTTGTGAATATGATGTTATGGTATATCCAAGAGTTACACAATAACATTCAATACATCTCTCTGTCTAAAGCAGCTGCATACCCAAACGACAGTCATTTACGAACAAAATAAATTGAAATTAGCCTCAAAATAAAACAGCCCACGTTTGCTGCCGCCTCTAAACCGCATTTCACACAAATTAGTTCTCTGGTAGCTAGTAAGATGTGAAGATATCAAGACCTGTAGCTGCAGTTAATTTTTTGCAGTGGGCATACGCGTGGGTTCGGCATCTCGGTTAACGTGTGCACTAATGCCCATTTGTGACGTCGGTCATAGGAGTTGTTTGACATTAAGCTCTTGTCTTTGTGGTAAGCGGGCGTTTTGCTCACTAACTTAACTTTTTGCATCTATCATTGAGCTAATTAAATTCCGAGAAATTAATCAATTTTCGACCATGTTATATACGGCACTGTCTTTTCTCAACATTCGTTTAGAGGTATCGCATGGGTGAAATGGATTTTTTGCAGTTTACACAACCGTTTCTGAAAAATGCACGCCTAAATTTGCTTCAAATACTGAGTACTGACAAAGTGGAAGGGGTGATAAATGTGTGGATAAATAACACTTCTCAATAAATATTTCTTCGGTAGCTTCAACTAAGATTACGGTAAATTATGTGGATGTGGGCCCCAACCCGAAACTTTCATTTTAATGGGTCATAAAAAACAAAGATTGGATCTTTAATCCAATTAGCCAGAATATCAATTGGGATGTTTTATCCTCGGTCGACCCTCTCGCCTACTTGCCACGCGGCTGTCGGTGTCGAAGCTTCCCACTGCTTCAGTAATGTAAAAGTGGAAGGTGACCAAACATTGGTAAGCTTTTATGCTGAATTGTCTGGAATGGAAAGTGGTGGGAGTGGGATTGCGGGGTTCTTAGAGGTGTACAACAGAACATCTATCCAGTTGAAAAACAGTAAATGCTGGTAAAGCTCAGCAGATCTGGCAACATCGGGAGAGAGAGAAATAAAGTTAACGTTTCGAGTCCCTCTGGCACTTCTTCAGAGCTGAAGAGAAGTAGAAATATGATGTGATGGGGTTTATGCTGTTTAAATGGTGGTGGAGATGTGGAGCAAAATAGAAGGTCAGGGATAGGTGACAGCTAAAGAGAGATTGACAAAGATGTCATGGACACAAGACAACGGGAGTGTTAATGATAGTGATAAAGAGTAAGGAAAGTGCTGATACAGGCAGAATGTGTTAACAGCAGAGCAAATGTCAGCACTCTGTGAAAGCACAACATAGAAACGAGTGACAGATGGGCCTACTGGGGCAGGGGTTTGGACAAAATAATAAAGAAATGACCAACCAAAATTAATAATAAAAATAATTAAAAGATTGGTTTCAACTATCCAGCATCCTGCATCTTACATTATTGACAAAAGTCTATTGTTTGGATGATTTGCCACAGACTATGGTACGATTAGCCTTGATTTTCCCCTGAGAATATAGCGAGCTTTACTTCAAATTTTGACAGGAATATGACAGGTTTTTCTGAACATTGGAGAGCCTAGTAGATAACAAGTACAATTATTCATCCACGCCGTTAGTCCAGGTGTCTTGTAGATAACACCAGATACTTATACCCGCTCAATAGGTAACCAGGTGATGCACTCTTCTCGGTCATCATTGCATATTGATTTCCCTGATTCTCTCAGCATTCAGCAGTGGATACAATCGATTTTATGATGCTGACATTTCTCTTCATATAATCTCCTGGTTTGGACATCACAGAATTGTTCCAGCGGCGAAGGAGGCCATTCAGCCCATCATAGTGGATGCGCCATCTCTCCTAATAACCAATTCACCTTGTCCCACTACCTCCGTCTTCTCATCGGAATCCTGTACGATCCTCCTTTTCGGATAACAGTCTATATCCCCTTTGAACACCTCTATTGAATCTCCCTACATCACACTCTCAGGCAGCATAATCCAAACCTTAACAACTCGCTGCGCGGAAAAGCTTCTCCTTATGTTGCTTTTCCTTCTTTTCCCATTTACTTTCAATCTGTGCTCTCTCGTTCTCCATCCTTTCACGAGTGGAAACAGTTTCTTTCTGTCTATACTGTCCAGACCCCTCATTATTTGGAATACCATTATCAAATCTCCTCTCGGCCTTCTCCTCCAAGAAAATCAGTTTCAACTTCTCCAGGCTGTTATCAAAACTGAAGTTCCTCATCTCTGGAACCATTTTCGTGAATCTTTTCTGCACTTTCTCCCAAGCATTCACATCCATCCTAAAGTAAAGATGAGTGTCTAATATAATTTCAACATATCCTCTTTGCTCCTCTGTGCCCCTATTAATAAAGCCTTGAATTCTTTATGTTTCATGAACCGCCCTCTCAACGTGCCTTGGGTTGTACCCATGTGCACCCAGGTCCCTCTGCTCCTGCCCGCACTTTAGAATTGTATCCTTTGTTTAATTTTGTTTCTCCATGTTCCTTCAACCAAAATGAATCACTTCACATTTCTCCGCATTGAATTTCATCTGCCACTTGTCTACCTATTGCCTCCAATTGTCTATGCACTTTCAAATTTCTACACTATCCTCTTCACAGTTCACAATGCAAAGGATTTTTTTAAAAAGTAGGCACTAAACGTAGGCGAACAATGCAATTGCTACAGGATGCGTTTATCTTTGGCTTCTGCTTTACGAGATAAGAAGATAATGGTTATTTGCCATGAAACTAAGACAGTATGAAATGTGCACAATTCATTAGAAAGGGTTAGAGGAAAAATGGAATTCCAAGCTGAAAATGCAGGTGGGACTGAATCTCAAATACACACTAAAATCCATTTCAGTTTAAAGATAATAAGGGCTTGGATAGAAACCATTCGCGCAATGGAAAACTAGCAATCAATCTGCATTTTATACATTAATTGGCAGAATGGAACATTTCAGGCTTGCTCAGTTCCATTCCCAGACGTTTACATCGCATTGAATTGATCATCTTTCTCAATTTAATCAAAAGGATAAATCTGAAAGGCAATCAATGTACTTCACCACGTGATCAATACCAGCATGGTTACATGGGATACGAATGTTCCCACCTTACCAAATCAGTAATTTCATTGGTCGCCAGTGTGATTCATACAATTCCATTTCATACGGAGGGCGGAAAGTGCATGTTACTAGTGACTGTATTACAGTGGGAAGGTTCCCTCTGTGTGTCAGTGGCATTTAGAATTAGATAGAATTTGCAATATTGAAACAGGTCATTCGGTCCAACTGGGCATTACCAGTGTTAATGCTCTGAGCAGCCTCCCTATTTCCGTAGGGATCATTCCCTCCGGGACACCCTGGTCCACTCTTCCATCACCCCCTACTCCCCAACCCCTACCTATGGCACCACCCATGCCCACGCAAAAGATGTAACACTTGCCCCTTCACTTCCACTCTCCTCACTGTCCAAGAGCCCAAACACTCCTTTCAAGTGAAGCAACATTTCACTTGCACTTCCCCCAACTTAGTCTACTGCATTCGTTGCTCCCAATGCGGTCTTCTCTACATTGGAGAGACCAAACGTAAACTGGGCGACCACTTTGCAGAACACCTGCGGTCTGTATGCAAGAATGATCCAAACCTCCCTGTCACTTGCCATTTCAACACTCCACACTGCTCTCTTGCCCACATGTCTGTCCTTGGCTTGCTGCATTGTTCCAATGAAGCCCAACGCAAACTGGAGGAACAACACCTCATCTTCTGACTAGGCACTTTACAGCCTTCCGGACTGAATATTGAATTCAACAACTTTAGGTCTTGACCTCCCCCCTCCATCCCCACCCCCTTTTTGTTTCTTCCCCCTTCCTTTTGTTTTTTTTTGCAAAAAATTATATAGATTTTTCTTTTTCCCACCTATTTCCATTATTTTAAAATATTTTTAAATCTTTTATGCTCCCCCCACCCCCACTAGAGCTATACCTTGAGTGCCCTACCATCCATTCTTAATTAGCACATTCGTTTAGATAATATCACCAACTTCGACACCTATGTGTTCTTTTGTTCTGCTGTCTGTGACATCTTTTGATGATCTGCTTCTATCACTGCTTTTGCCTACAACCACACCACCCCCTCCACTTCTCTCCCCCCACCCAACCTCACCCCCCACCACCTTAAACCAGCTTATATTTCACCCCTTCCTTGGATTCGCCTAGTTCTGTTGAAGGGTCATGAGGACTCGAAACGTCAACTCTTTTGTTCTCCACCGATGCTGCCAGACCTGCTGAGTTTTTCCAGGTAATTCTGTTTTTGTTTTGTATTTCCAGCATCCGCAGTTTTTTGTTTTTATCCCTATTAATCTCACCTTATTAGCATAACATTATATCCCTTTACCCCTCCTCCCACCCTCTCCCAGCTCATGTGATTTTTTTGGGTTGCCATTTAACACATCTCTGCAATTCGCTTCCATTTGTCCTTTTGGGAATGTGCCCCACACTGGCAGCACTCCCTGGATTAGAAAGGTTCACCCAGTGCAGGTTTACCATGAAGGTTGCGTTTGCCTGAACATTTCGATATTTATTTTAAGCCGCTATCGCTTCTTGTATGTACTCTGCTCTTGTTTGCTGCCTAGTCAATTTACAGGAAATTTCACAAATGTTTTCAACCGGAATTTGGTTGGGGAACGTGCGGTGAATAAACCTACAGAGCGGCTGCAGTAGAGCAAAGAAATGGGCAGGCCGGATTGCTCTTCAGTGAGCTGACATAGATTCGACAAGGCGAATGGCCTCCTCTATTTCCGAATGGCTCTATGAAATTATGATTCAATCCAATATAAGCAGCCTTGGCTGAATATATTTCTATATAGTGTTGGCATTTACCGCCCACCAATCATCATTTGAATGTGAACAGAGAGCTTTTGAACCATTAATTTCAAATGTATTGATGCCATGTTTTAAATAGCGCAGAGTGGGACTTTGCGATTAAACTCTTGAACGGTTGGTGATCCATTCAAAAATAACAATATTCACGTGGAGAAAAGGAATTGAGAGAGTGCATTTTCTAATTGTTTCGCGGCCTCAGAACGTCCAATCGTTCATAACGGCTAGTTGTGGGAAAAGGGTCAGCATTTGCTGTGCACTCTCCCGTCAACAATCTGTCTCTCGCTGTATTTCCCCATGCCTCTCGCTGGAAATGGCGAGTTAAGAACAGGTTGAAAATGTGTTCAGATGAGATTTAACCAAGTACTTAAAAGTACATTTAAAACAAGCCCAAAGACCGACTTTTTTTTTTCAAATAAAAGCAAAATACTGCGGCTGCTGGAAATCTGAACCAAAAACATAAATAGCTTGAAAAACCCAGCAGGTCTGACAGCATCTGCGGAAAGGGATACAGTTAACATTTCGAGTCCATATGACTCTTCATCAGAACTGTTTGCGATCCTCGCAGAGGCTCTGATTTTAAAAGTGCCTTCGTTCGATCTCGTGTGCATAATCGAAGTGACTTCTAGCAGTAACGGAACTTCTGGCCCCTCCGCGTCTCTAAATTTCCACAAATCCTGATTCTTCAAGTGGGCAACCTTGCTTAATAGCATTCTGCTTGGTGTCAACACACACACACACACACACACACACACACACACACACACACACAAGAAAACAGGCTTTTCCCTCTGCTTGACACAGCAGCAACTGTTCTTGGCCTTTCTCCCCAGATCTCTTCAGCCGATGTCCGAGAAGTCTGTCCAACAGGATCAGTTGACCCTCTTTTGTGTGAAAACGTGCATTGAATTTAATTCTGTCCTGGCCATCTCCATGACAACCAAATCTCATGAGTCTGTCTCTGGGCAGATCTCATTCGTCACATGGGCTTGTCTCCGGGCAGATTACATAGGAGGTCACATGGGCTTGTCTCTGGGTAGATTTAGTATCAGGTCACATTGGCCTGTCTCCAGGCAAACTTCATTTCTCGTCACCGAACTACCCCATTTCACCTTGAATTCAAAGAGGCTATTTCACACATAACTGCTTTTTAAACTCCAGCGTTCCAGTGTTCACATTCGTGTATGAGATGTGGCATTGCTGGTCCTTGAGAAGGTTATGCTGAGTTGCTGTCTAGAATCACTAAATTTCCGCAATGTTGTTCAGAAGAAAGATCCAGCTGTTTGATCCAGCCTCAGTGAAAAAACAGCCACATAGTTCCTAGTCAGGATAGTGTTATGACGTGGCAGATAACATGTGTCAGGTAGATCAAATCCACGAGGGAAACTTGATCACGCTATCACAGCGGTTTTGCAGTGTGTATTTATTTCGAGGTGCATGCCATGAATTCAGAAGGAATACTCCACCAAGATTTCAGAGATTTTTTAAAAAAAAACTAAATTAAACACTTATTAATAAAAAAAGATTTCAAGCACATTCATAGATCTACAAACTACTACTGTCATAATTCCTAAAACTCCGAATTAATCTGACTTCCCATTACACCCCCATTAAGGCAACAGTAAAACAACATAAACTTTAAACAGCTGCAGAAAGCTAAACATAATACCCTGGGCACTGAAATTTAAAGTGTTTTTTTCCTCAGCTTCGGTTTCTGTAGACAGCAGGCTTAATGAACAAATACTGGAGGCTTCTCACACTTTTGTTAACTCTTACAATGTCTTCCTCCTTAATAAACGTTTCACCCATTTTAACGTGAATTCCATTGTTTGCACATGCCTTTGGAACTTTACCTTTCACATAATATAAATATTTCATGTTCTTATTATAAAGCGTCAATAACCCTTGAGAAAAATACACATGTTGCATTTACTTTTCTAGCGATTTGTAAATAGGCTGAGTTCCCTTTAAAAACCAAATCCCCCTTTTTATCTAAAAATGCAAATTCCCTTCACTCCTTACTTCCCAAGACCCCAACCATGCTTACTCATTAACACACTGACGACATTTCTACAGCTTACCTCTTTTGATAACTTCAAAACTGCAGTTTGCTTGGCTACAAGACAGTCAAATCACACACACAGAAACTACCCAAACCCTGCTATTAAACTGCTTTTGCAATAAACCACAGTAATGTTATGAGAATACTTTCGTGACAATAGTGTGTGGTTTGGAGGTGAACTTGCAAGCTGTGTTGACCCCATACGATTGCTGTTCTTGTCCTTCCAGGTGGTAGACCTCACAAGTTTGGGAGGCGCTGTTGAAGAAGGCTTTTTGTGTTATCCCGTGAATCTTGAACATGGTATATATTGCTGCCTTTGCAAGCCGGTGGTGGTGGTCCTTCCTATCCACTCGAGACGCATCATAATTTTATAATCTCAATTACATCTTCCTTCAGCCTCCAAAGAATACATGCATAGTGCATATATAACCACAGCACAGCTTTACAGCCAATGAATTATTTTTGAATTGCTGTACTGTAGGAATTGGAGCACATGCTGGTCGTGGAAGCAGACATGTGACATTGATCAGATCATCAGGTTTTGGGGATGCTGTTTGACTGATGAACATTGGCTTAGGACTTTGGGAGAATACACCGGCTTTTCTTCAATCACTTAAATCACCCGAGAAGACATACCTGATCCCAGTTCAACCTTTCATCCACATGATGACATGCTGACATTCCAGCAGTCCCACAGGAGTGCTCTGTGTGTGTGAGCCTGGATTTATACATTCATGGATTTGGCATGGTATGTTAAAGTTGCTGCAATTCAGACTCAGAGACCATTCTGCTACCAATTGTGTCACGGATGTGTCCTTAACAGTAAGACACTTATTCCCTGGGTATCATAATTCCGCAGTTATTTGGTAGTATACATGATATGTGCTCTCGTTCTGCTTTACAGTTTTAACATTGATCTTCAAAACAACATGCCATTTCTCGATACATCATGCACTATGGGTGGATCTTGCCTCACCACAGATCAGCTCAGTTTGGTTCAATTGTCAGAGTGATTCACAGCAAAGAGCGTCCCATACAGCAGGGCCCTGTGGGGTGCAATAACAACACCATGTGGACTCTCAATGTAACCCAGAGATTAAAAACGCTGCCCCGTAATGCTAAATTGGAACATATTTATTTTGCTCGTTCATAGGCCAGCATTTACTCCCAGCTTTAATTGCCCTTCTTTAGAGGGCATTTTTTAAAGTCAAAAGCATTGTCTGTCTGGAGCCACATGTAGGCCAGACCAGGTAAGGACGGCAGATTTCCTTCCCTAAAGGACTTTAGTGAACCACATGGGTTTTGATAACAATCTGCAATAGTTGCATGGTCATCACCAGACTTTTATTGAATTCACATCTCACCATCTGCCCTAGTAGGATTCGAACCTGGAGACCCAGAGTATTGCCCTGAGCCCCTGGATTACCAGGCCAAAGGTAATACCGCCATGCGACCACCTCCCTGTGTAACATGGTGCAAATAATCTCCTCTTGGTGCAGCCACACCGAATGAGACACTGAATATTGATTTTATAAACAATGTTTAAAACCGACCTGAGACTGGACACTGACTCCACTTAACTTCACCTGTCAGTCTTAGCGAAAAGTGGAACTTGTCTGGGTCATTTTTGAACACAATGTTTTGCATCAACCTCCACATTGGGATTGAACACGTGCAATGCCAACAGCTATTGTTAAAACAGTCTTGGCCCCGGGTCTAAACACATGTCGCAAGGTGAGTCCGGAAGGTCAAAATGGGGCGTGAATCTGAACATATTTCCATGAACAGGAAGGCAGATGAACCTAGAGCCTGGGCCTGAACAGGTACCCATAAATGAGTCAATAAAATCAAGCTGGAAAATAGTTTGAACACACGCCCATATGCTAGGCAATCAAAACAAAGTTCTGTACTGGGTTGGAACTCGCGTAATCAATGAACACAGACTGAACCTTAGATGAAAGCATATATTCTTAAACTTGTTAGTGAAAATAAACTGAGGCTGACATCTGAACACATATTTCTGAACCAGTCATTGAAAGGGAGCTGGGTCTTGTACCTGAACACATGCCCAGGAGTATTTAGTAACACCAAATTGGTCCCTCATTCTGAGCACACATCAATCATATAAGCATGAAAATGAATGTGAAGTCGGGAGCAAAATGAAAATAGATAAGCTATATGGATCCTGGGACTGAAAACGGACCCATAAGCTGATCGATAAAACAAAATTATTTTTAAAATGGTCACCATGCTGGAAATCACATCCCCAAGCTAGTCAGGAAATTCCAAACAAAAGGCCCTCGGATTGAACACATGACCCTGAACTAATCGATAAATACAATGTTGTCCTCGAGGTGCACGAGGGGAACAGAAAATGACAAAAGTCAAGGAGACACGAAGGTAGACCTTATACCCGAACAGTAAAATATTAAAAATTAAATAATTGGACTCTGGAACATGGAATACCTCTGGAAAGTAAAGAGGGCCAGTAACAGTGATCTCACTCTGACCGCTAAACATTATATTAGGAAATTAAATCAAACTGGCAATTCAGACTGAACACATACCTAAAGTAAGTCAATGAAAACAGCCTGGGCCTTTGATCATAACGCATCCCTTAGCGAGACAATAAAACTAAGCTGGATTGAAAATACAGCCCTTACCCAGGCAATTAGGTCTAATTGGGCCCTCAATCTGATCAGCCATCACTGAACCATCAGTCACATCTAACTGTATGTTTTCCCCACATTGTAAGTTTATGCATTCAGGCCTTACAGAGGTAGCTGTATCTATGGGATGCTCCGGGTTGGTGAGCTTTGGACAACTTATATCTTCCATTAACTGTTACGGCTTAAATTAAGACTGAAGTCGAGGAGCTAAAAGCAGCATTGGCTTTCAACTCCTCTCGATGTTCCAAACGAATGTATGGACTGATCTCATCTGAGCTGACCCCCCTCCCCCGATACCACCCACCCACCACCACCCCACACAAACATCCGCACCCCACCTCCCCACACACACACACACACACCAGCCCCCCACCCCCCAATTCAGGCGGGATTCCTCATAGGTGCCAGGCCCCGAATCCTCCTTGGAGAGATAACCTCACAGCTTAATCCCTCTCCGGGGAATCCGCTCTGCATCAATGACCCCTGCTCTCCGTCCGCATACCCCCGACAAAATCACTCAAGATAGCTAAATTAAGCTTAGGACCTGAACACAGATCACTGAGCTGAGCAGTAAAAAGCAACGGAGGCATTTGTTTGGTTTGATTGAGGTGTTTAGGATTTTGAAGGAAATTCATTGGGAAGATAATGATCCATGTATATTTCCGCTAGTGGGGGGAGTCAAGGACATGGACACATATGTTTCATGTGCGAGCCAAGTAATTCACGGAATAACATAATCTGAGGAGTTAATTCTTCACATAGATGGCGATAGAAGTGAGCAGCTCTCTCCCACTAAAACAGCAGGCATTATCTCAATTCATAATCTTAAAACTAAGATTTTCTTCTGCTAATCTGAGATATGAAGTCAAGACTGCTGGGTGGAGTTAGGATAAATATTAACCATCATCTCCTGGAATGCTTTAAGGCTTCAAGGGCTAGTTTTTTGGCGAGTTTGGAAAGATGGTCATTCGATAATTTGCGCCTCTTTTCACATCAAGGCTTTTCTTCTCTCTCTCTCACCTGACCAAACAGTTTTGTTGACCTTTCCTTTTCACTTCTGATGGGGGCAAGTCGCAGAATAAATTTATTTTTCTGTGTTTATAATACCCCGAAAAAATATGAAAATAACCTATTTTATTTTATTCTTTCATAGGGTGTGGACGGCGCTGACTAGGCCAACATTTATTGCCCATCCATAATTGCCCTTGTTCAGAGGGAATTTAAGTGACACCACAATACTGTGAGTCTGGAGTTGCATGTAGGCCAGACCACGTAAGGGCGGCAGATTGCCTTCCCTAAAGGGCATTCGGGAAGCAGTTGTTTTTTTTTTCTCCCAGTTATAACAATCGGTGATGGTTTCGCAAGTAACATCATCGGGCTTTTAACTACATAAATTTTATTGAATTCAAATGTCACCATTTGCCTCGGTGGTATTCGAACTCTGGGTCTCTGCAGTGCTAGCTGGGTGAGAACACGACGATGTCACCACCTCCGCAAAATGGCACCCCGAGAGCGCGCTTAAAACTGAGCATTTTTCTCAGGAAGGTGGCCGACTTTCAGGCTAAGAAGTGTGAATCAGAAAGCGGAAAGATACATTTTACAAGCTACCAGGAGGCTCATCCGACCTATTATACTGTGACCTACAAGGTAAGGAATCGATTGTTCACTCACCCACAATCCATGGCAGCAGCGTTAGGGGCTTGTCACTATCT
Organism: Carcharodon carcharias; assembly: GCF_017639515.1. Classification (NCBI taxonomy): domain Eukaryota; kingdom Metazoa; phylum Chordata; class Chondrichthyes; order Lamniformes; family Lamnidae; genus Carcharodon; species Carcharodon carcharias. Next base: position 6,978,812 of record NC_054495.1, on the reverse strand, counting down.
AGAACTGGTTTGAGACCATTCTGCTTCTTCAGCTAATCTTAAATTTGCCCAGTATGCAAGTGGACAGCGTTTAATTCAGATCTCCGTTTTAAACCAGGATTTGATCACACGAATCATTGCAAATGATTTTGCTGCTGTCGATAAAATAGCAATGCAATACGCTATTTTTTCTCCCTGCAGCTTTCACGCTGGGATGCAAAAACGCACGTCCGTGCCTACAGATCTAGCACTGAAATCACTGGGGGTTGACGAGGTCTTGAACTAAACGGCTTCTTGTAGCACTTGGAATCTTATATCGCTAAAGCGTGACTGTAAACACAAAGAAAAAGCTGACTAGCGCTGCGGAATTGCTTGCTGATGAAAATGCTTACGTGCCACTGACAGTTAAACTGCACATTTCGGTCTGAACTACTGAAGGTGTCAAAGCCTCCTGTCTGCAGGCAGGAGTTACAGAAGTAACCACAACATCACATTCAGCAGAGCCCTGACAGGCAAATAGAGACAGATGTGAGAAACAGCAAGCTAAAGCTTGCGTGTCTGGCTATTTTTGCAATGCGGATCTAAAATGGTTGATCCCGTCCTGCGTAGCTGAATACAGTGTGGAGGTAATTTAATCTTCCAGAATCATTGGCATCGCTTTGCAATGAACATATTCAGGAACGGGTGGCTCACACGTTACGTCCAAGCTTCATGCCGGAATTGGATGAGCGTGCTCGCTGTTAAAAATTGTGCTCTTCATGAAGAAATCGATGGACACATCTTGGGTCGAATCACGCGCAGGTCTCCATATCATGAAGGCAGATAAGTGTTACATTTATAGAGCGCCTTTCCCTACCCCTGGACGCCCCAGAACATTGCACTGCTATAGAACGGGCATTGCCGTAATGTGAACATCGATACCTCAGGAGTGAGATTTGAACTCAAAACATTCTGTCCCACCGGGTTACAAGATTTATTACAAACAGCTATCGCTCAGAAGGTGCGTATGGATTGACACTGCTGGTAATTTAACCAGGTCACCTGACCTAACAAAATTCCTTACAGTGCACACGGTTTTTCTAATCGGTTCTGACCGTTAAATGCGACCTTCTGAATGGGGAATTATATAGGGTCGATAGCGCACATAAAGGCCATTCGGCCTAAGTGTTATCCGTCGACCTGTTAGCTTCATCCGAACTTCCTCCTAACATTAATTTGGAGATTTCACTGCCGCAGCACCAGCATGATAATTATCTTGAAGACTAGACGAATCTTCAGGGAAAGCCAAAGCTTTTCGGCTCCTCCTATAAGACTGTATCAGAATGCGCTTTCACTGCTGGGCCTCTCTTCAGCGTCTGTTCTTTTGCACCCAGCCATTCAGCAACCAAATCTACAAAGAAGAAACTTATTCTCTGATCATGGAATGGAAGTGGGGAATGACTGACCCAGAATCGACAGATAAAACTCGTGTGCATTGCGTGTTTGCCCAGGTTTTTACTGTTGCTCCCGAGAGGCTGTGGCACTCGCTGGTTTATTCTTTCGCCGATTCAAGACACTTGAGTAATACAAATAGAAAATGCTGTAAAATAATCAGCAGGCCTAGTAACATCTGTGGAGAGAGAATCAGGGTTAACGTTTCGCGGCCATATTGCCCTTCTTGAGAGCTGTCGCTGCTAAATCTGCTGAGGTTTTCCAGCATTTTCGGTTCTTATTTCAGGTTAACAGCATCCGCAGTATTTTGATTTCATTTCACTGTTCAACACACTTGAAGCTGGGCAGACAAGAAAAGTGACCCAATGATGTGTTTTATTCGGCAATTCATTGTTACTGATATCTAACCTGCTCATTGTGAGCAATGTAATGGATGGGAGCTTAATTATTCTTCGCTTAATAATGTGAATAATTCCTTTGACAAAGAGGTTGAACGTTAACAGAACGTCCTCATAAATGCTCGGATTGATTGTCCAACACTGTGAAATTCAGCAATCTTTCGCCCGAGCAGGCAAGAGGAGGAGAGTAAGAGAATTAGTTTGCTCTGGTAGCATTTTCTCGCAATCTGAGCTGTATTGTCCTGTACACATCATCTACTTTGTGAATTGGAATTTACACAACACAATTTTCTTCTCTCCTCTGGTTAACTCACGGATATGAATCCCTGGTGAATTCATTGCTGGACAAGCAGCGCCTCTGACTGGCTTAGTCACCTACAGTTGCCCATTGACCAATGTTCAACTGATGCATATTGCCGAGAGAGAAAAAAAAAATCTCTCCTTTTCTGCCGGTCAAACAAACTTCAGGCCCCAAAACCAACAGTTTACATGCTTCATGGACCTTCAGCAACCTTCACCTTCACCCCATCACTGGGTGGTCACTGGATAAGATTTAGAAAATGTTGGTGTGCCAACAACTGCGGAAAGACGTTCTTTGTACCAGATGCGCTGTGAGTTAGTCAATCAGCCTGCTCAGAAACATTTCAGCATGTGTCTTTATGCTCAGTGGAAGGATAGCTCGTTTGTAGAACTGAACATTTTAAAGCTGCTTGGGAGATTTTTTTTTAGCAAGGGTATTGAGTGCTGTGTTAAGTTCATAGCAGATAGATGCAATTAAAATGCAGATCAGTCGTATCCTATTTGAATGGTGGAACGATGTTCTCAGTGCTAAATGGCCAAATTTTCCATATTCTACCAAACACATGTTGAACTGATAAACATTCCTGAGAGAGAGAGAAATCATTTCTCCTTTCCTGACAGATTTTGAACTTTAGACCTAAATATTAGCAGTTACCGCACAATGAGGCACTCTAGCAATGAGGCTAGATCGGAAGGACTGTTTTCCTTTGAGAAAAGAAGGCTGAGAGGTGGCCTGATAGAGGTATTAAAGATAATGAGGGGTATATACAGGGTACTCAAGAGAATATCAAGAACTAGAGGGCACAGAGTCAAAATAATTCGCACCAGGAGTAAGTGTGATGTGAGGCAATTTTTTTTATTCACCCAGAGGGTAATTGGATTCTGGAACAAAAGGGCAGTGGAGGCAGCTTCGATTGACGTATTCAAAGGGGAATTGGATAGCTATCTGAAAAGACAGAATGTGCATGGTTACGGGGATAGGGCAGTGCAGTTGGATTAGGTGGAATGGTCTTTCAGAGAGCCAGTGCAGGCTCGATGGGCTTCTTCTGCACAGTAAAAATGCTGTAATAATGTGATAAATTATCAGTTCTCTCGGTGTGGCATGTCTCATATTGTCTGTGCACGTGTGTCTCTGTGTGTTGTGTCTCTCTAGTCTGTTCATTCAGAAATTAAGTTAGGAAAGACTTTATACATTCATACACACACAGTACGCAACCACATGCATACACATACACACAGAGACATACACACAGTCTTTCCCTTTCCCTTCTCTTTTTCCTCCCCAAAATCTTGTGCAGACATGGTGGCAGGCGAGGAGGAAAACCTAGGCTGAAAGGCAACCCACTTACGATCTCCACTTTCGTGTGAATTCTGGTGAAGCTAGCTCAAGAGTGTATGCGCCCCCAAAGATGAATGCACGTCGGTGGTAGTTCAACCCATTTCTTTAGCTAAGCCCCGGGAGCCTTCGCCATATCAGGTTTGATACTAATTTGGAACTCTCTTTATACTGTTAGTCATGTACAATGTCTAATTTCAAGCAAAGCTCTGATGTGTACGACAACTTTCAACATTGACTGCTTCGTTGTTTAAATACAATTTCCGGTTCATTATCTTTGAGATTTACCTAAACCTGTAAACCTGTTTCACAATTTGTGTATTCGTGGTTGTTCACACTTGGTGATGGACCCATGGTGGCACCTTTCTCCATAAGCCCTCGCGGTTGGGAAACACCTCTATCAATGACAACGGTCGCACTGCACTCTGGGGGAGTCTTACGCCCATGCGCAGCTTGGGCGCAGGCAACATCTTAGTTCTTTTTTATTTAACTTCCGTCGATCAGATTTTCAGTTCCTTCTCGATTTTGAAGAGTAATTTCTTGTTCCTGTGAAGATTTTAAACGAAAAACGGAGGCGACGACACACGTCACGGCAAAATAGCGGCCTCCCTCTTCGGGAGGGGCGTGGCCGGCGTTTGTCATGGAGCAGCGGCCGTCCCCTGGGAAGACAGGAGGTGACCCAGGGAGGGCCCGGGAGGCGGGTGGGGTTTAGAGGAGGGCACGAGGAAGCTGAATGCGGCTTCTTGCAGAGTGGAGAGGAAACGGCAGCAGCCAGTCTCTTCCCAAAGGCCAATTCAGTGGCCAGAGGCACTGAGAGCCTCTTCAATATAAATTTATATTTCTAAGTTCACAAACAACGAGAAACATTCGCTCGGCACAGCAGATTTACTCGCGATCCCCAGTCTTTGGTCCACCATTTTAATATCAACTATGGTGTGAAATAATTACATTTCTATATATTACAATATAATATTAAATAATATTACAATAGTGAATTAACATTAGTTTTGGGGTCAGGCAGGAGTTAAATCATCAGGGTGGCAAATGTAACTCCACTATTTAAATAAGGAGGGAGAAAAGAAAAGCAAAGCATTACAGACAAGTTAGCCTAACATCAGCAGTGGGGAAAATGTTGGAGTCTATTATAAAAGATGTGTTAAAAGAACACTTAGAACACATTAAAGGGATTAAACAAAGTCAGGAAGCGTTTATGAGAGGGAAATCATGCTTAACTAATCTACTGGAATTTTTTGAGGATGTACTTAGTAGAATGGATAAGGGAGTGCCAGTGGATATGGTGCATTTGGATTTCACGAAGGCTTATAACAAGGCCCCACATAAGAGGCTAGTGGGTAAACATTAAAGCACATGGAATTGCGGGTAATATGCTGGCATGGACTGAGAATTGGTTGACAGACCAGAAACAGGGAGTGGGAATAAGTGGGTCTTTTTTCAGGTGGCAGGTCGTGACTGGTGGTGTACCACAGGGTTCAGTGCTTGGGCCCCAGCTATTCATGACATTTTTAAATGACTTGGATGAGGGAACAAATGCAATATTCCCAAGATTGCTGATGACACAAAACTGGGCGAGGTTGTGAGTAGTGAGAAGGATGCAAGGGAGCTTCAGGGTGATTTAGGCGAGCTGTGTGTGTGGGCAAACACATGGCAGTTGCAGCATAACATGGATGAATGTGAAGTTATACGCTTTGGTGTGAAGAACAGAAAGGCAGAGTAGTATTTCAATAGTGATGTATTGGAAAATCAGGGTGCACAAAGAGACCTGGGTGTCCTTGTACACCAGTAAATAGGCAGGTACAGCAAGCAATTAGGAAGGCAAATGTAATGCTGGCCTTCATTGCAAAAGGCATTGAGTTCAGAAGTAGAGATATTTTACTGCAGTTATACAGGGCTTTGGTGAGACCACACCTGGAGTATTGCATGCAGCTTTGGTCTCCCTACTCAGGAAAGGATATACTTGCTAGAGAGGGAGTGCATCAAATGTTCATGAGGCTAATACCACGGATGGCAGGATTGTCGTATGAGGACAGATTTGTTTGACTGGGCCTGTATTCACCAGAGTTTAGAAGAATAAAAGGGGGTCTGATTGAAGAGTATAAAATTCTAGCAATGCTAGACATACTAGATGCAGGGAGGATGTTTCCCCTGGTTGGGGTGTCTAGAACCCGGGGCCACAGTCTCAAGATACGCGGCAGGCCATTTAAGACTGAGATGAGGAAAAAATTCTTCACTCAGAGGGTGGTCAACCTATAGAATTCTCTACCACAGAAGGCTGTGGCGACCGGGTCACTGAGTGAAGAAAGAAATTAATATTTTTATGCATATTGGGGGCATCAAGTGTTATGGAGAGAAAGCGTGACTATGGCATTGAGATAGAGGGTCAGTCATGATCCAATCAATGGTGGAGCAGCCTCGAAGGGCTGAATCGCCTATTCCCGCTCCTAATTTCTATGTTTCTATGTCGATGTCAATTGCACTTGGACCCTGTGCTACCCTGATGCATCTGCATTAGGTAATTTTAAAATAACATCTTAATATTTAATAAAACTCACAAAGACTTTCAGCTTCACTTTTGTTATTCTTTGAATGCACTCCTTATTCAATATACTGAGATTTACATTATAAAGCAAGAAAGATGTTTCCTTCTGAACAGAATGCTTTTAACCATCTGAGTCCTTTGGTTGTTAGGAGTTCCAAAGTAATTGAGTGCAAACGTCTGATCAATCTTTCATTTCCTTTCATCAGAGTGACTTGGTAGGTCATTTTAAAGGGCAGTTATGGCATTGCTGTGGGCCTGGAGTCACCTGTATGCCAGACTAGGTAAAAGCCGCAGGCCTCCTTCCATAAAGTGAACAAACAATCGATGAAAGTTATGATGGGCAGCACCACTAACTTAGAACTCCAGAATTTACTCGTTGAATTCCACTTGCCAGTGTTAGCATATGAACCCATCTCCTGGGCCCCTGGGTTAGTTCAACAGTGACGATACCACTATACCACCATCTCCTTATAAAGATCCTGAAGCCCTTTTGTCATCAGTTAGTGGAGATGGGGTCTGGATGGTAATGGCAATGACATGGAGTAAAGAAGCTGGACAATAAACTGTGAATGTAACAGAAGCAGAAACTGAGAAAATACGCCCAAAAAATGAGAAGTTACACAGAATGGAACTTCCTCAAGCCCAACCTCCTGTCTCTCAGCATTGAATCGGAAACACAGGGAGCAAAATATACGCAAGCTCTCACCTGCAATCACTTCTTGCTTCAGCTGTTGGGGGAGGGGGTGGCCATCTGAATGCCGGGTTCTTCCTCTCCAGTGACATGAACTCAATCTGCACTCCCCATAACTTTCCTGATTGAACAATCCTTTGGAGAAATGCGGCAACGCCTTCATCCTGACTGCTGCTCATATGTCGGTAAAGAAACATCTTTTGCAACGGAGGAAGCATCTGTGGAGCCTGAGATGTGAAAATCAAGAAGTTGCCAATCCCCAACTCATTTGAAATTCCCTGCAAGTTGGGGAGCAGCAGTCCTGAGTTTTGGGTGTTATTATCACTCGTTCATAGATACCTGGTGGGAGACTTTGATTAGAGAGATTTCATTGCATCTGTTTCATGGCTGTGACTATGGCAGGAAGAAACATCGCTTTGATTGGCCTCTTGCTCCTGGTCCGTCTTACATGTAAGAACATTCAGAATTTACCTGATCATTTTTGCTGATGTGAATTTCTACGCTTGTAGCTCAGACTGTGACAGGCTGTTAACTGATCTTCCTGCAGTTCGGTCAGTGAGGCAGCAATCACTTGTTTAGCTGGTGATTATCTCTGTAGTTGGCAGGGACCTCTGTATTGCCTCGAATTGAATACTTAACCACTGCTCACAAGCAACCAGCAAAGTCATACGTTACTGGGCCACAGCAAGCAAAACTATTGCCCATAAGGAATCTGAAATTAAAATATAAAACACTGGAAATGGTCCAGCCTGTCAGGCTTAACACGTGGAGGGAGAAGCAGCATTAATCTTTCAGACCGATGAGCTTTGTTCAGAATTGGAATGTATTACTGGTCTGACGATTTGAAGCCAATAGGGAGACAGTGAAAAGGGAAAAGTGAGAAAGGTTAAGAATAAATTTCTGTGATAGGATGGAAGGAGGAAGATGATAAAAGGCAAAAGGCTTGATGGTTCCAGCCGAAAAGGGTTGGCCATGGGAGATGTGAAGATGCAAAGGTGCATCAGAAATTGTTATGGGAGGTCTGTTATTTTGGCCCATTTTACCAAATTCGGAATCATTTCAAAAAGGGGGGGTTAGCGATTTTAAGATGAAGATTCCTCCTTAAGGGTCTCCAGTTGAGCTCTAAACACCTGATACCCCCTGAAATAGAACCCCCCAGTGAACTTGTCTGGGAGACATTCATTATTTCAGTAGAACAATATTTGTGGGAGAACTTAAAGATGTTCAGCAGGGGTTGCCTTACCTAACGTTTTAACCAATTGAATTGGGTAATGATCAGAGGACTGATCAGGATATTTTAATGTTAGTTTTGGAAGGCTCACGAGTTAAATGTTGGCACTATGGGTAAGACCAGCTTCTCTTTTCTTTCATACAGCATTAATTTCAGGAAACCCCACCAGGGAAACAGCACTTCCCAATTATTTGCGGCTCCCTAGCGGAACTTTAGTGTATAACTGGTAATTGATGGTTCTCTATTGCACATTCCTATCGCCTCTGCTGCACAAGGGGCAGAATTGTATGGATGGCCCAGTTTGCTTCCAACGTCATTTCCACTCATTGCAATTGCCACTCATTCAATGAGGTTTTAATTATTGTTAAAGAATTTTAAATGTTTAATTTATCATTCTCTCTCTCTCAACCCCATCTTTCTTTCTTAAGTAATTCGCGTCTGTACATGTTTTCATGCTAAATTACGTTTTCACATTAACAATGAAGAGTTCATGTCATTTGGGTTAACAATTCGATTCGGGTGTTGTACAAGGAGCAGGATTGCATCGGGGGCCCATTTGGCTCTTCACCTCATATTCATTTCCACTTACTGCAAGGAACTCAATATTAGGTGTTACATGGAAGTGGTGGCCGCTCTGATGCCACTCCGCTCGAGGGCAGTTTTTGGCCCTGGGTCCGATAGTAAGGGTTCTTCATTGTGATTGACCGAGAAGATGCATGATTTCTTTCCTCTGTCCAAGCGAGTGCCAATTTCTGAAAGATAGCGCTGTTCCGTGTTTGTGGTTTTCCACTAATGCCCAAGTCACAGAGCAGAAACTCTCATAGAGTCTGTGGTCATTTCTAAGTATAATGAACATAAGGTTTGTGGTCACTTCCAAACGAAATGAACATAAAAACAGTGGTCACTTGTAAGTGTAATGAACCTGCTTGCACATTCCACTCACTGCTGACTACAAACTCCTGGCCAAGTAATGAACTTAAAGCCATATAACATGTGTCTCTTTATTTCAGCATGCAGTTCAGCCAAACGGAAATCATATTTATCATGTCTATCCTCCTATGTTGGGGATTTCGTTATCTTGGATTGCTACTATCGGGGTGGTCTCCCATTTCCTACTCTCACCTGGACTGGGCCTAACAATCTATACAGAGAAACGACCAACACTCCACGTTTCACTATAAATCTCACAAAGGACGAGTTTGTGGATGAATGGAATACCATTTACAAGTGCATAGCCGGCCATCGCTATTTGAGTAGCTACTGCTATGTTGGACGGGGTGAGTGCAACGGCCTGCAGCCTTATCCAAAGATGGAATGGTTCCACTTTCAGCTGCATTTTTCCCAGCTCGTGGGAAACATTCAGAATTAGGGGGCCAGAGTAGAGAACGTGGAATCATAGAATGGTCAAAGCACAGAAATACCCATTTGAACCATCTTGTCTGTGCTGGTTCTCTGCAAGAGCAACTCATCTATACCTCAATCCCAGCCTTCCCCAGTGGCTTAATCTGACTGACTGCATTTTATACCTTCCTATATCCTGATTGTTAGAGCAACGTGTCCTGTTGTTTGTTAAACTAGTTCATCACAAGAAGAGGCCCAGCTGACACTGTTTACACATCCTCCCAGTCTTCGCTGACCTACATTGCATTCGGGTCGTGCAATACTTCGACTTTAACTTATTCTTCCTGACCTATGATCCTGGACGACCCCAGTCCTCCCTATCTAAGCGCCCTCCCCCATCCCGTGAACCCTTAAAGATTCCCCTGTCCATCCATTACTGGCTTTTTGCACAGTTCTGATCATTTTGGCCCCAGCATTTATGGCTGTGCCTTCAAGTGGTTATGGAACAAATTCAGCATTGACATCACGAAACTTGGCACTTCTCCATCTGCCCCTATAGCTTAAGAATCTGCTTCCAACCTGCCTCTTCAAAGATGATTTTACTCATTGGAGTGTCAGTTTGTGTCGGACATGACTCCTCTGAAGCACCCTGTGAAGTTTTCCTGATTAAAGGTGCTCTATAAATGCAATGTTTATCTGTTTGTTGCACATTCAGAGAAAAGGATGAATGTTTTATTTTCCATCGAAGTTGACGGCTAATATTGGTCTGATGGTGACCGTGTTCCTATTATTATATCGCTTTGCAGGATATGGAAGTTATATTGGAATAGCCTTCGGAGTTCTGGCACTACTGGTTGTTCTGTGCATCCTTCTAATATGTATTTGCACAAAATGCGATCAACGTAAGTTCCTAACCTTAACTGCTTTTCAGTTTTAATGTTGTTTGTTAACATTCTTTTTATTAATGTTCTTAGGTTATTGTTGCTATTTTCATTAGTATATTCTTTTGAAGCTCAATTTTTTTCAATCGAATTTATTTCTAGCGTCTTAGTGATCTATTGTTACTTCCTTCCTTATTAATGTGATACACCTACATATATACCTATATTCACACAGAGTGCCCTGCCCTCTGCAGGCAACTGTAACATAAACACACATTGCACCTTTCCAACTCCACACAATATGTACAGAACATTCTGAAAAAAACTCAGCAGGACTGACAACATATGTGGAGAGAGGACCAGAGTTAACACTTCGAGCCCGAGTGACTCTTCTTCAAAGCTCTGACGAAGGGTCATATGGACTCGGAGCTTTAACTCTGTTTTTCTCTCCACAAATGCTCTGAGACCTGCTGAGTATTTCCAGCGTTTTCTGTTTCTATTTCAGATCTCCAGCATCTGAAGTATTTTGCCTTTATCAACAAAATAGGTGACAGCCATTCACTGAAACATTCCCGCAGGCAATGTCTTGACCAATCAGAGTCAAGCTGCCTCTTTTGAGCTCAAACAAAGCTTGGAAGTTAATTGTAAATTGTCAGTTCATTGGTGCATTCTCCACAACATTGCCTCTACCATTCAGAGTTCTCTTGCCAACCAATCAGCACTCTCTCCTCGAGCGGTATAAATTGTTCCATTTACAATTTGGTGTTCTTGCAAAATGTCCTGATGCGTACATGACAAAAAGCATTGACAGAATGTTCGCCTTTCCAGCAACACTTAGGTTCTGCACTACCAAATGACTATTAATATATTTTTGCTGCGCTTTTGCAATTGAATCCTTGCTGGACCATTTCAGAGGGCATTTACATCGCCGTGTGTCAAGAGACACATGCCACATTCACATGAAACATTGCTTACCTAAAGGGCATTAATGAACCAGTTAGTTTTTTGCAACAGTCCAGTAATTTCACTTTCACCACTAGTGCTACTTGTATTTTTCACTCCTGCTTTACTTTATTAAGTGATTTTAAGTTCCCAGCTGCCAGTGGTGGGATAAATGAACTCATGTTGCTGGATCATTAGCAGAGGCCCTCTGATGAGTCCTGCAGTGACATCACAATTATAATACCGTACCGCATCAAAAATTCAAGCTGTTGCTTTGCTACATGTTTGTTCTTCCATGTCTTTAGTGAATATGTTGATTTGGATGAATTGTGTAATTTGGCTTTAAGTGATAAACATGGGAAAAGTTCTAAAGGGATTTATGCTTCGATTGTGAATGTGAAAGAGATGGAAATTTACCTCATTAGTAGCTGCCTTCCTATCCCAGAGTTGGGTTGGTCAGTGCTTGTGTGCAACTTTACAGAAGTATACGGTATGTTGAGAACAGAGGGGGAACCCTACTCACCCAGCTTATCTCCTTTACTTTTCAAAGTTCGTGAAAAGATTGCAAGACATCGAGGTAAATGTAGCACATCTCCTGTTACCACGACTGCTACAGGCTATGAGAACCCAACTTATGCCGGTGAACCCGCCGAGGAAGGGAAGACACCAGAATGAAATGAAAAAAAAACACAGGTTTCCTAACCTCAGAATTGAAGTGAATCACCAAGCAGCATTAGAGCAATGGCCTATTAATCCTAGTATTGCCATTACTGGAAAAAATACAGAAGGGAACATTCCGAATGATTGAGGGGATGGAGGGACTTGGTTAATGAGGAGCAATTGTGCAAGGTGGGTCGACTCTCAGTGGAACAGATAAGTGTGGGGTGGAGGTGGAGGGAGGAGGTGTGTGTGTTTAGGAATATAGATTTTCGTTTTGCTATGGAATGAACGCATATAACCCTCGACAAGCTCTCCCCCGTCATCCAGAACAGCAGAGCCTGTGGCCACGTGCTGGAAAAAGTTCATTTCAAACCTTTTTTTGCAGAAGCAATACTTCAGTGAGTGTGTGATCAGTGTATGCACCAAGCTCCCCAGAGAGACACTGTAAGCGTGTAGTACTGGTTAATTCAAATGAAAATTAAACAGATAGAAAATGATCTTTTGGAAAAGAGCATGTGGATCATTTGAGGTATGATATCTGGAAAAGCAGCATAGCTTGGTAACTTTGGGTCTTTGTTTACTGAAGCTCTTAAACACAAAGGTTTCGCTGCACTGGTTAATGTGTTCTGCTGTGGAGCAATTGACTGCGATGGCTAGTTAACAACCCCAGTATTATTGTTTCAGGACGATAGTAGATGCATGACATGGATCTAGATCTTTTTTCTCTAGCATTTCCAAAGTTCCTATGGTCATTGGCAGGGAGGCAGGCAGCTCAACAAACGGGTCATTGTGGGCCATGTCACCACTAGGTACCATTCCATAATTGGACTAAAACTAAGAAAATTCAACTCTTCAAGAGACTTCCAATTTCATGTTTCAAATTTTCCGAAAGTACAGCCTTGTCAATATTGGTTGGTGATTCACTTTGAGATGGAGATATTATGCTTCATGTGATTTCTTTTTTGTTTTTAGTCTTTGTTTCTTTGCTGCATCAGATTTAAATTTATCCCTCGAGTTAACTAATGCTGCAATCGGGCCTCATTTGGAGGGCAGAAAAATGCATTTATTACATTGAACATGTGATTCTATTTATCAGCCTTGCTGTTCATGATGATATATCTAATTAGCTTGTTTATATTGTTCCATAGATTAACATCCAGTCATGTAGCAATGACTTCCTGAAGTATGGGTTCAGAAGCTCCAATCTGCTTGCTTGCAGCTATCAGCTTCTCGGGCTCTGGCTGCTGAAAGCTTCCACCCAAGCACCCCTCCCCCCACCCCTCCCCCCTCCGCTTTCCCCCTCCCCATCCCCTTTCCTCCTCCGCTCCCTTTCCCCCTCCCCGTATCCTCCCTGAAATTCAAAGAGCAAAGTCACAGTGGCTCCAATATTGGTATCACTGAGCACCTCTTTCCTTTGACTCCCAATTCACATATTTCCTCGGCTTCTGTGCTTTATTGATGAACACCAACATGTGGAAGGTAATAGCAGAGTTAGGATGAATGATCCGGAGTGCTATGGCACTGATTTTACAACTGTAACTCTCTATGCAAATAGTCGGCACCATTTCTTACTGAACAGTTTGCATCTAGGTATTCTACAGAACTATTGCGTTGTTCAGTTGGGAGTGTTTTAGACCCTACTGCAAATCTTTGAGTTTGTAATCAAAATAAAAATCATGTTTGGACCATTGTTGCATGTTTGTGACTGTCAATTTACAGAAGAGATCAATACATAAAATTCTTCTCTTACCAAACTCTCAGAGATAAGCGCTCTATTCTTTTGCACTTAAATTCTATCCCTCTTTGCTTAACGACATATGTGATACCACTCGACAAAAGTATAATCCAATGATGAAGAAAGACTCTATGAGAATGATGCACCATCCGTGCCTCATTAGGGAAGTTACGGATGGTGTCATATTGGAAGAAAATGTCTCCAATGCTGGAAATATTAGTGGTGGGTGAAAAAATTGAGAACATTTTTTTTTAAATAGTAAAGGGGTGACTAAAAGCAATGAAAGGAGGAGGAGAAATTAAATTATCAGTAAAAAAGTAGGGACAAATATAAAAGCAGACAGCAGGGGCTTGTGTAATATGAAAAAAGAAAATAAGAGGCTAAAGTGAGCGTTGGAACCTTGGGGGGGCGAGGCTGGGAAATTAAAATGGGGAAAAAGGAATGCTTATCTGCCCTCATTATGGAACAACAAAACAGGCCATCAAGAGTAAAGCATATCTAGGGCAAACGGGAAGGAAGGAACTGAGAACAATCACAATCACTAGAGAAAAAGTATTGGGAAATCTAATGAGATGAGAGGCTGACATGTGCCTTGAACCTGACGAGGATTTTGAAAGAAGTAGCTGCAGACAAAGTGGATTCATTTTTTGCAATCTTTCAAAATTTCCTAGACTCTAGATAGGTCGCAGCAGAGTGGAAAGCCGCAAATATAAGATGTCCATTCAAGAAATGTGAGAGACAGAGAGCAGGAAACTGAAGGCCAGTTAGCCTAACAGCTGTTTTGCAAAATGCCACAATGCATTGTTAAAGAGTTTTCCCAATATATTGGGAAACTCACGTGCAGTCATGCCCAGTCAACATGGTATTTTGGAAGGGAAGTCGTGTTTGATTTGACAAACTAATTAGAGCCCTTTGATGGTGTAGCAAGCAGGGTGGTTAATTAAGAACCAGTCGGTGCAGTGTTTTCGGATTTCCAAAATGTCTTCGATACAGTGCTAAGTGAAAGCTTACTGCACACGGTAAGATCTTGGGGGTGAGACAGGAGCAGCGGTAGAGGGCTGGCGAACTAACTGGCAAAAGAGCCAGGATAAATGGGCCATTTTTAACTTGGGAAACTGTAACTAGTGGGATGCCAGGGGTTTCAGCACCGGGGCCTCAACTGTTTACAGTCTATGTTAGTGACTTGGATGAAGGGTTGGAATATACTATAGCGAGATTTGCTGACGACAGAAAGATAGGGAGGGGAGTTAGCTGTGAGCAGGAGAAAATAAGATTGTGCAAAGGGATATAGGTAGTTTAAATGAGCCGGCAAAAACTTGGCAGGTGTGCTATGCTGTGGGAACATGTGAACTGAAAAGTGTGGCTGGCACTTACATATTTTGCAACGTCCTCCCAGACCAACACACTGACTGTTCGTGATGTCCTATCTACTTGTTGCCATTAATTTGCAGGCGCTTCACCTCCAACTCATTGAGGGTTTGCATTGAAGTCTTCAAAAATGAAGTAACAACATCTCCTCGTTTCAGCTATCTATTGAGCTGCCATCTTATTCTGAAAGAGCTGGAAGAGCACAGTTTTTTTTAAAAATGAAGGGTTAACGACTTTGCAGACCTTTATTTAAAGTTTCAGATTTTTACATGCACTTTTCCAGAATTGATGAGTTGATGAACGTTTTCAGGAGTCTCTAAAATAGTTTGAAACTTTATCAAGGTCTTTATAAATCTTCCACAGAGTTCCTTGAAACCCTGCTCAACTATATAATCCCCACACTGAACTTGTGCCTGCACTGATCTCCTGCCCTTTTTGATTGAGGCTGTGTGATGCTCTGAAGATTTCCCCAGCGCTTATGTAGTAGCGCCCAACCGCCCAGAGAGGGGGGTGCTGTAACACTTTAATCACAAGGCTTGTGGAGGAGACAGGATCACAGGAATGAGCAAGTTTTAGCTAGTCCCGGCAGCAATGGAAAGTAAACCTGAGATTAACCATATTTTAACCAAAGGAATCTTGAACCTCAATCCCTGCATCGCCTTCAATAGTATGAAGCTGTGTCTAAAGTATCTGAAGAGTTGGAGAACAGGGAAGAGGTGGCTTCCGCACAGCATGTATTTAAATCCCTCCTGTTCCTTGTTGGCAGGAACATCAAATAGAAAATTTCACTGCTACGCTAACAGGTTTATTGCCTAGGCAAGCAAGGAGAAATACGCATCAGCAATTTTCAACTAGTCATGTTTTAGCTAGGAATACCATTCCGTTTTTAGAGATAATAGCTGGTTGTACTCGTGTTTAATATAGAGTGAAGTGCTCTATGAAAGGAGGTGACAATCGATTCGGGTAATGGTCTGGGGACCTGCGTTCGAATCCCACCACGGCGGATGGTGAAATTGAATTCAGTGATTAAATTTAAAAAAAAACAACTGGAATTAAAAGACTGACCATGACCACGAAACCATTGCCGTGAAGAACCGTGTTCGCCGCTAATGTCCTTCAGGGAAGGAAGTCTGCCGTCCTCACCTGGTCTTGTCTACATGTGACTCCAGGCTCACAGCAATGTGGCTGACTCTTGGAGATGCCCTTTGAACAAGGGCAATTAGGGTTGGGCAATAAATGCTGGCCTCGTCAGTGATGCCCACATGTCATGAACGAACAAAATTAAATTGGATGGGGTGTGTTATAAAAGAGGACAAATGAGACGCTGCTTAAACAAATTGAATTTGCTGCCTAAAGACTAGGGTTTATGGAAAGATTCTGACAGCCTTTTGCCTGCATGTTCACAATCGAACTTGACTGTTCACTCAAAGTGTTGCTTTCACTTTATACTTCACATAATTTTCACGCGGTGCTTGATGACTTGTGCTTTCTTTTGTTCCGTCACCCCATTTTCTCAGTCTGTAGTACATCGATTGATCTTCCAGCTTTAATTGCTGTGAAAAGGGAGGAGATGAGTACAAAATCTGCAAATGATGCTCAGCTTGTGTGAAATTCAATTAAACTGGAGTGACCTGGGGTGGATGGAAAGCGCTCAAATATAAGCGATTATCATGGTCATGTTCCAATACGGGTAACCCAGAGGCAATGAGTTCAAACCACACAATAGTGGGTTTCCATATTTAATTCAAGGACTTGGTAGTTTGCCGGCACCAGACAAAATGGAAGTTCTGGAAATTCGATCAAAGTGTTGGAAATGTCCTCATGATTGAGGACGTTGCCTCATTGGACCTTGGCCATAGCTTCCAGGGCTGTGGGTCAAACTCTGGGAAATGGGATTGGTGTTGTCAGGTGTTTGTTGGCCGGGGCGGACAAGAAGGGCCGAATGGCTTCCCTCTGTGCTGTAAACGTCTATGAGCCTACATTGAGGAATATCATCAACATCAAGGTTGACCATTCAAACTTCTTTAAGATAAATTCGACTAACCATTAATGGCTGCTTTTGTCCCTGTCTAATTGTTTTAGTAATTTGTTACTCGAAAGCTGAAATTTACCTCTCGAACCACATTACCTTGCATATTATCATTATTAAAAAAAAATCATGGTTAATCTTTGTTACATCCGTTGCTCATATTAAACTTAATCGACTAAAGTTTGCCCACTTTTGCAACTTCTAACTCCCATCTGATCTATTCACTGTCTCTCCTGGCCTGGTGCAAACCTGGACATTTAAGTCACCCCACCTTCATTTATAAATATAGCAAATGTTGAGATCCAAGAACAGATGACTGCAAACGTAATCCCTTGCATCCCGGCATTCAGCACACCCATCCCCTATAGGGGGACGCAATGGCGTAGAAGTATTGTCGCTGGACTAGTAATTCAGGCACCCAGCGTTAATGCTCTGAGGGACACAGGCGATTAAATAATTAAAATTCTGGTGGTGTACCAGCTAATGCGGCTGGCTGACTAATGCACCTTAAGGTAGGGGACCTGCTATCCTGGTCTGGCCAACATGTGGCTCCAGGCTTATATAGCAATAAATGCAAATTTAAAAAAAAAACTTGTCTCTCTCCCATCTAGTTCCCAAACAGTTGTTTACTATTCAAGTCAGCAGCCAGTCACCAATCTTGTGCAACATGTCCGTTGCTCATATGTAACTGTGTAACTGCCATCAGGTTCTCGGAAGAAGTGGCAATAACTGAAACTTTTCCAGTAACATTAGAAGAAAATCATATCATTACCGTATATGAGTCTCGATCCGGAGACTTCCCAACTGCTTTCTGTAATTGTAGTTATATGAGAAACACATGAATATATAAACACTTCACCATTACACACGACATCAAGAGTGTACTTGAATGTGAAATTTGGATATAAAAGTCTGACCAAAAATGAAAAACAAATCGACAGCCCGAGCCTGCCTGCAGCATATTTGTCGTAATATTTCCCCATATCTCAGAACTTTCACAATTCTCTTGATGCTGCTGCTTTCATTTATTTCGCAATGTTTTTGTGAGGAAAATAACAGACTCTAAATGTTGCATCTCAAAATATAGACGGAGAAAATTCTCTTGGGGGATAGGACAATACAAGTTGTATCTCATGGGCTGTCGCTTATATATTCTGTCTGAGAATCAGTTCCTTTGACTTCCATAACCTTAGCGTACCCTTCAAGCGAGTTCCTATCCTAGTATACAAGACTGATTTCTGTTGCCTAGCTCACAATTGAATTATATTATTGACCGTTTGCTTCATTATTCCAATTTTTTGCAAAAAGAAGCTTTATTCATAAAAAACCGGAAATAACATTACATAACATTTCAACTTAGCCACTAAGGAACGTGCAATGGTGTTCGAATTTTCTGCAAATGTCATGTTGCACTCTGAGGTGGTTCAATCCAATTGTGATACATGTAACATTCACAGCTTACATTCAATGTTAGTCACACAGCCCGAGGAAGCCTATATAATTCCTAACCCCTCTAGGCACTGTGTCTGCAAGGTATTAAACAGCGGCCTTTCCCCATTACGCCTCTGCGGCGGTTGCACCAATCTTCAGTGTGCCCCTCAGCCCGTAGTCCTGGACTCTGGAATGTGCCAGTCTGCAACACTCGGTCCAGTGCAACTATTTGCACTGGAAGACCAACAAGTCTCGGCCTCCATATACCCCAAAATGAAAAAAACAAAAGCAATCCGCGATTCAGTCTGTGTGAAATCTCTTAACTACGACTGGTGTACAGGAGGCAGATAGAATCATGTACTCCATAAGAAGTGTACCAACCTCAGCGTTATCTGTGCTCTGAACGTTTTCGTACGACGGTCCGGCGGACCTGGCCCCATGGGTTGTCCAAAAGGTTTTTGGAGAGAATTTCGAAATAGGCGGTTAATTTCCCATGATATGTTCTGTCTGAGATTCAGTTACTTTGACTTCCATAAGCTTAGCGTGCCGGTTAACTTCATTTCCGGAATGTGGGCGTGGCTGGCTGGCTAGGCCGGCATCTTTTGCCAGTCCCTAGTTGGCTCGCGAGGCCACGTCAGAGAGCAGATTTATGAGTGATGGGGACTGCAGACACATCTAGGCCTGAAGAGGCAATAAATGCAGGCTTCATCCCGTAATGGGCATTTGTAAACCTCGAGGGCTTTTACCCAACAGTTTCAGTAATTATTTTTACTGATGTCAGTGCTTTATTTTCAGATTTAAGAGCGTAGATATGAATCAAAAGCAGCAGATCACGACTTTATAGAATATTAAAAGCAGAGTTATTAAAGCAGAGAGAGTTGTAAATGAACTACTTTACATACCGTTTCCTGGTGAAGCCACTCTTATATTATTTTGTTGTGATCCACCTTTTGCCCTAAATGAATATTACACAACAGTCTTGTAGATTTCTCAGCAAAATGTTTCATCTTGTAACTTACATTCACTGAATACGTAACCAATACGTAACCATTCATAACCAAGGCAAGCATTCGATTTATCAATGCCCTCAGAATATTACTGAATTATTAATGAAAAACCCCTAGATTTTGGTGACTGGAAATAAAAGGTCGTGAATACAGAAACAGGTGTTTCTAAAAAAAAAAAATTGATATTCGCAAACCAGAGTTCAAACATATTGCTGAGGCTAAATGCATTAAGTAATGTTGACAAGTGGCTTAGAACTGTATATACATTATGCACAATTCACTGCTAGTATTGCGGATGTTTCTGTTTATTTAGTGATGACAAACATGCCCGCTACCATTTCAGGTTATTACTTTACAGAGTCAAAGTCAGGCAATTACTGTTAACCTATTAATGCAGAATAAAATTTCATATTATAGGTTTATACGTATACACCTATTATATACAGTTACAATACTGTACCACTTATCTATTGAACAGTCTTAAAGCTAACACAACATAATGTAAAGCCAGGCATTTGAAAATAGCACAAAGAGAAAAATCGTGAAGTGCTCATAATTGATAACCATGTTAGAATATTAATCATGTTAAAATTTCCTGCACCCAATAGAAGTGCGTTGGAACAATGGTAATGACATTTCAAATATATCCTATCTTAAACTGGCTGCATGTAAGATAAAAGTGCTTCTGTTCACTTAATGCTTAAATCTTAAGCCTAATACAATATGTATTGCCCCCATTTGTTCCAATCACTTTTCTAAAATTTAGAGTACCACTACTATATTTTGGTTGGACTAACTTCAATACAAAACGTTCCTCAGCTTGAAAGAAAGGTGCTTCGTATTAGTAAATAGGTAACATAAATGAATGTCAAGAAGGAGAAAGCACTTACAAATAATGAAAACTCAATTTCAAAGAAATATAAGCAAGTAGAATGTGGAAACAAAGGGAGACAGAACATCTGATTTCCAGCACTTCACCATTTTTCTGTTTGTGCTATTTGCAAATGCTTCACTTTACATTATGTTTGTGCCAGCTTCAAGGCTGTTTAATAGAAAAGTGACACAGTATTGTAACTACTGACACAATTAGGCAAATAAGATATAAGATCTGAAAAACTGATGCAATTTTAAAATGTTAAATCAAATTTTAGCTGTTGCCTATGAACGACTTTAGTGACCATAATGACGCAAATAGGTGATTTTCTTAGTGATGGGAATGAATGAGTAAGGCAAACAGATATGACACCCAATAAAATTGTACACAATGCTATTATTTTCTCCTATTATTCACTGTTGCTCAGTCAACCTGTCAGAGCAGACCAACGTTTTAGCAATTTACTATCTTAAGCACAGTGCTGGCATTGATCTGCACGACTATCTGCTCCCACTGGTTCCACATTGTCTATATGAAGTGCCTCAAGGACCCCTGTGAGAACAGAATATGTCTGTTCCTCTCCTCGTGTACTAAGACCACCAACACTGCATCAGAGGACCTTCGTGCCTGCTGTCTGACATGTTGTGCCATCCTCGTATCTTTGCCAGTCAAAGTCACTTCTGCAATTAATTCGAGTACGTGCTGTCATTGAACTGCACCTCTACTTTAAGGGGTACAGTCTGCACTTAATTAGCACTTTCATTAACACAAGCTGGCTTGAATTAGTGCATGCACTTGGGCCCCATGTTGGACATGTAACCACTCAAAAGCAAGTTCAGTGCTTGGCTGCATGCTGTAATCATGTAAATTAAAAGGCAGCTCAAGGCTTGCATTGGAAGAAGCTGGTGTCGGTTGATTGCGCATTGTGATCTCTCTGTACATTGCTGCACTTATCCAGATTCTAGGTCACTCTGCTTAAAAGACCTTTGTTATCATCCTATTAAGTGTATGTTCCTAGGCTTAACAGGGTCATAGGAACAGGATCATTCATTCACTGTTCAGTTAATCAGTTAGAGCATAACTGTTATTTTCAGTGTGGGGTTGACCGGCCGTCGGCAAAACGCTGACGGCCCCGTTAACTGCCCTTGAATTGCACCTTTTTTTTCTGGAAATTGTCTGTGTGGCTGTTTGGGATGGGCAGCCAGGTTAATTTGAGCCCCGCTTTCGGTAAAGTTACCCGATGGCGGTACATGGTTGGGGAGACTCCACCCACCCCGCCCGCCCCACCCCCTCCCCGCTCCCCACCACCGCCCCTCCCCCCACCAACCCCACCACCCCGACCCCCAACTCTACATAACCACCCCCGTCGGCAAAACGCTGACGGCCCCGTTAACTGCCCTTGAATTGCACCTTTTTTTTCTGGAAATTGTCTGTGTGGCTGTTTGGGATGGGCAGCCAGGTTAATTTGAGCCCCGCTTTCGGTAAAGTTACCCGATGGCGGTACATGGTTGGGGAGACTCCACCCACCCCGCCCGCCCCACCCCCTCCCCGCTCCCCACCACCGCCCCTCCCCCCACCAACCCCACCACCCCGACCCCCAACTCTACATAACCACACCCCCCCCACCCGCCTCCCGGGGAGCAGTAAAATTCATCCCATATCGTACAAATTGTAACATTTAGAACATGAAATAGAAATTAATTCTGCAAATAATCTGTTTAATTTCAGGGTGCCACTTCTATATGGTATTATTAACAAGTTGTTCATAAAATTTGATGATAGTAGACTTACCTGCTTATTTTCTTCCTGATACCCCATATAGTTATCCCAATGATTACAGCAAAAATTATGATCACTATGCCTATTATAATTCCGACAGAGGAGATGTTTTCTTTGTTAGTTATTTCTGTAAGAAAATAATGAACACTATGACCTTATATTAGAATAACATGAAATAAGGAGTACATATTGATCTTGCTCTAGAATTTTATTCCTTTAATTTTAAGAATTAGAAAGGGTGAATAACTCCCACATAGACAAAGGATGCGATCAACTCATTCACAGAATTATACAGTGCAGAAGAGGACCTTTGGCCCATCGAATCCCCACCGACAGGTGAGCAACACCTGACCTACCTATCTAATCCCATTTACCAGCACTTGGCCCATAGCCTTGAATGTTATGAAGTGCCAAGTGCTCATTCAGGGACTTTTTATAGGATGTGAGGCCATCCGTCTCCAGTACCCTCCCATTCCAGACTGTCACCTTACTCTAGGTAAATTAATTTTTCTAATTAAAATTAATAAGTAGGCTCAGCAGGTTTTACATATACCAATAAAATATTAGCACCACCAAGTTTGACATACATGGCCATTAAAGCAGAAATCACATTTAACTGAGTTAGGGGTTCATGTAATGCATCACAATTTAAGACACCTAAAGGGGATATTGTAAGAAATAACGTGAAATAATATGGGGAAATGGGGAGGAACTCCACGGCAATTAATCTGCAGCTCTTCTGCAGTTAAAATGCTAATAATGGCTAGCTAACGCTTTGCCTTCTCCTTGTCCGGAATTCATGACTGAAGAACAATGAGTGAAATGTTTGCTCTTCAAATTAGACCCATCCCTATACAAGGATCTCCATTGCCGAGGTTGTGGTAGGAAAGACGTTTGACTGCCCAGTGCAAATAACGGAATGCTTGTCTTTCAAATCTCGCCTACGAAAACTTGATGCATGTACAGAAATTTGCAATTTTGCCTGTGGCATTGAGATTCTTGTTCCTTTGTCTCTGGGTTGATATTTTGAAATTGAGGATGAAGACCCTTCCAAATAATTGCCAGTAGAACACGCTTCAATGGACATGAAAATTGAATGACTTTGTATAGCTCTCGCTGAACTGCTTTGTCACTTATATCCCTAGGCAACCAGTTGAATAACTACCCCCATGTCTTGGTTAATTATACAGAGGAAAGAATGGGCTATGTTGATGGGATTAGATGAAGGCGGATGGGAGGTTGTAAGTGCATGAGCATGTTCGGCCAAATGTTATAATGTTACACTGTAAACGTGTTGTAAATACTTTGTCACATACTTCAGGTGATTACGCTATGATGGAAAGCTGTTATACATCTGTATAGTGCATTGTATTAAGTAATATATAGTGTGCCATGTTCATGCATTCATGGGAAATGCACTAATGTGAAGCTGGCAGGAGCAGTTGAGAGGGCAATTAATTTAACACAGGACATCCTAGGCCTTGTCAATAGGGGCATAGAGTACAAATAAAATGATGCTTACTTAAAGTTGTACAGGACAATGGGTCGGCATCACCTATAGTATTGCTTTGAAGACAATGCAGAAAACGAATTCTGAAAATGACTACAGGGATGAGGAATATCAGTTACATGCATAGGTTGAATAGGTTGGGGCAGTTTTGCTTAAGAAGAGAAGATTGAGAGATTTGATAAAGGTACTCAAAAACATGATGGGCCTGGACAGAGTAGATGGAGAATAAAACACTTTCAATAGTGGAAGGGTCGAGAAAAAAAGGCATAGATTTGAGCTAATTGGCAATAAAAGCAATGAACCCATGAGGAGGAAAGTTTTCACACTGCAAGTGGTTAAGGTCTGGAATTCACTCCCTGAGAGTATGGTTGTGGCATGTTCTAGAGGTAATTGCATTATTATCTGAAAAGGAAGAATGCACAGGGCTACAGGCAGGCGGCCAGGGAGTGGTATTAGGTAATTGGCAACTTTGGAGAGCCCCCGCAGACACCTGAAAGACCCCTTTCTGTGCTGTAACCATTATAGTGTGGATCTAGGATTCCCAGCAGATTTGATGCTCCAACCACTGAAGAGTAGCAATCACAATATTAAGAGAATGCTGGTCCAGCTTTATAGCCAAAACAATATCGGACAAGATGAATAAATACTTCTCTAAATGGCAAAATGCTCTAGTCAGACCATTCTTTGAGCACTTCTGCAGTTCTGAAAACTTGAGACACAGGGGAATTTTAAAGTGTGAAAGACAGAGTAGGGATAATCCACGATTATTATGAGGCTGACCCATAATAAGGACAAAGAAAAAAACTCGCCTTCAGGTTTAAAATGGATCTAAGAGGCGAGCTTACTGGATTAGAAAAATAGTGCATTGTATTGGAAAAAAGTCCAGAAAATGTAATCTAGTAAAAGGCAACAGGAGGAAGGGTTAAATTATAAAAAAGCACATTGAGAAGGAACATCAGGGATGTATTTGCTACTTAAATTGAACAACGTGCAGGAGTCCCACAAAGAGCAGTAAAGGACAAAATTTAGATGTGACATCGCACATAACCAGCGATTAGTTCTGAGGCCAAGTAGTTAAGGGGAGAAAGAGAACGAGGGAGAAAAAAAAGATACAGTGGAGGTGTGTGGAGAGGGGAATAGGTAAGTAGTGCACACTTTAACGGAGAGACATTGTTCATAAATGGCATTAAAAAACTGTAATTTAGCTGAGTCATTTGAAACAAAATCGGTCAAAGTCGCGCGAGTTTTGTTGTTCTTTTACATTTTCTACCTGCTGTCACTTGGTGATATGCTAAGTCAAAAATATTGAAACCAAGAGCAATGTGCTATTCAATACAATGCATTATTCAATACGACGAATAATGTTACATTCTTGAGAGGTTTCTACTGGGTGCTTCTAATGAAGTAGTTAGCTTGATCTGTCTCCATCAGACAAAAGATAGAGTTGGGAAGTGGATTAAACAAGAACATAATGAGATCAATTACTCGTTTCGTATTAAAGAACTTGATTTTTGCCGAAAAATAATCTTTTTTATCGAAGCTTTTGCTCCTACATTTAGGAAAATTTACAAGAAAACATCAACTTCAGGGGAAGTGACATATTTATAATGTATGAGAAGGGAGTGCAGATTGGTTGGCAAGTGGACTTTGATTGGTAGGAGCGTTGCAATGGAGAATGCAAGGGTTTATGGTGACTGGAAGATAACTGCCAAGCATTGTTTGAAATTTAAACCAAGCAGATTAACTCTGATTGGTCAAGATATTCCCCTGAGGAATGAGTCAGCAAATGGCTGTCACTTAATTTGATTAATTGGAACAGGTGCATTATGTGTGCACGTTTTTTATGCCTGCAAAGTGCAGGACCCTGTGTGTTAGAATACGTAGCTTCCAGTACACGTAACTGCACCAGACACTGAGCTTGACTGACAGTCTTAAATTGGTTGCCAGCGTAATTCTTAGCACATTGAAGATTGTTTATCTAGTGATGTCCAATCACGGAATGACATCCAATACTGTGTATTGGGTTTTGCAAGCGTGGGCTGCTTGGATACATCTGTATCTTGCCCAGTGACTGAGTGTGGCAACAAGTGGCCCGAGCGAATCTGGAATCAGGGGGGAATCTCCCCGCTTGTTGGAGTCATACCTAGCAGAAAGGAAGATGGTTGTGGTTGTTGGAGGTCAGTCATCTCAGTTCCAGGACATCACTACAAGTGTTCCTTAGGGTAGTGTCCTAGGCCCAACCATCTTCGGGGGCTTCATCAATGACCTTCCTTCCATCATAATGATTATTGCACAACATTCAGCATCATTCATGACTCCTCAGAAACTGAATCAGCCCATGTCCAAATGAGCATGTCCTGGACAATATTCAGGTCTGGGCTGAGAGTAGCAAGTAAAATTTGCACCATACAAGTGTCGGACAAGGACCATCTCCAACAAGACCGAAGGTAGCCATTGCCCTTGACATTCAATGGCAATATCATCGCTGAATACCCCACTGTCAACATCCTGGGGTTACCAGTGACCAGAAACTGAACTGAACTAGCCACCTAAATACTGTGGCTGCAAGAGCAGGTCAGAGACTAAGAATCCTGCTGTGATTAACTCACCTTCTCATTCCCCAAAGCCTGCCCACCATCTATAAAGCCAGGAGTGTGATGGTATATTCTCCGCTAGCTTGGATGAGTGCAGCTCCACCAGCACTCAAGAGACTTGACAATATCCAGGGCAAAGCAACCCGCTTGATTGGCACCCCTTCCACAAACATTCACTCCCTCCACTGCTGACGAACAGTGGTTGCAGTGTGTTTCATCTACAAGGTGCACTTCAGCAACTCAGCAAGCCTTCTTACACGGCACCTTCCAAACACCTGACTGCTGCCATCTCGAAGGGCAAGGGCAGCAGACACTTGGTAACCCCACCACATGGAAGTTCCCATCCAAGTCACTCACCATCCTGACTTGGAAATATATCAACCGTTGCTTCACTGTCGCTGGGTCAAAATCCTGGAACTCCCTCCCTAACATCACTCGGAGGATACCTACACCACAGGAACTGCAGTGGTTCAGGAAGGCAGCTCGCCACGACCTTCTGAAAGGCAATTAGGGATGGGCAATAAATGCTGGCCCAGCCAGCGAAGCCATCATTCCGTAAATGATTTTTTAAAAAAATGGCTAATGAAACTGAATGGTTTTTTTTGAACAACGAAGGGTATAAAAGGGGATGATGTTACAGAGCTTCGTGGCACTCACACTTTCTTGGTTTTCGCTGCTTCAGCACAGTTCTCTGTTCTTACTACTCCGATCTTATGGCCCCATCACTATTCCGAACACTTGCCCTGTTCCACAGTCTTTGTCGCTGTGCTCTAACCGACTGCAATCTCCACACTGAACCCTATCCCCCATCGCACCCGTGTCATCAGAGGCGTGCCCCACTCCCATCAGCAGTTCCATCCCTCACGTCCCTCCTTGTCCACTCCCAGGGCCTCTCACTTATATGCCCCCTCGCTCCTATCATGATTCCCCTCCCCCACTCCTATCACCTGCTTCCTCCCCAATACCAGTCACCATTGCCTCCCCCACTCCCAGGTCACTCCCCCACTGCTACCACCCGTCTACTCCCCAATGCTATTACCTGTTTCCTCTCTCCACCCCTATAATCATTTCCATTCCCAGTCCGATTACCTGTCCTTTCGCCACTCCAATCCTTTGAGCTTCCTGCCAGCAGGAAACCGATGGAAAACTGCTGAAAACAGGGAAGAATCCTGATTCAAGATGGAGACTCAATCTAGAGGACGCATGTGTCGCAACAACATCGGTTGCAGAGAATTGGATTGGCGTGGTTCAGGGAGATGTTTAGGCCCGGCCCACAGCCAGCTCCGTGCACTCACAGTGACCAGTTCATAAACAAGCCTCTTCCCATTAAAGGGAGTTCGTCTTGTCAACTCAGCCAAGTACACTCAGCCCAAGCTGAGGGAGACTGCCAATGTAATCAGACTGCATCGACAAATTTCCCAGGGCCAAGATTGATGTACACAAGCTCCTAGCCGCATCCAAATGCATTGATGTCAATACGTATTCGAGGTCCTCGGGCTCACGCGGTGAGAAATGATGGGCCACTTACCAAGGACATGCAGAGTGATGGTTGCTGTTGTTTCTCCGCCCACATCTGGAGTCAGGCTAACAGTGTAGTCTCCACTGTCCGAAACTGCCACTGACTGCAGCAGGAGTGATCCGTTAGGGAGGACTATGTTGGCCCGCCATCTGTAGTCATCATTTCTATCAACAGTTGTAGCGATCCACCAGGCGATCATCTTTCCTGTGAAATTCCAGCTCCCGCTCTTCACCCGGGCTGAAGGATTCACTGAGAATAGAGCATTTCCTCCGACGGTCACATTAATCCATTTGTTTTCTATTAGGAGAGTAAAATCCCTGGGCTCAGCTGAGGAAAGAAACCCACACTGAGAAAAGTGGTCAAACTCGACACAATACATACTTTCCTGAAATAACAACGACGTAATCTCCTCATCTTTCTCTGACAAACTCTTGCTCTCTTACTTCTCCAGTCACTGAAGAAAATGAAATAAGAAAGAGGTCCTCAACCACAGATGTCCATGAACAAGCAGCCACCGAGGTAAGCGCCAGTCTCCCATCCCAAGAAAACCGCGCCACCTCCCCACCTCTCTCTGTTCAATACGCTACTAAAAACCTCCATCTTTGCCCAAGGTTTAGTCACGTGACCTAATATGCTCGGGGTCAAATTTTCTTCAATCACAGGACATGAAGTGACTGTTCGTTAGGTTAAAGTAGCTCTAAAGAAAAGTGCAGCACAGAGGAATCTGGGTTTCTTGTGCATGAAACACAGAAAGTTAGCGTGTAGGTGCAGCCAGTAATTAAGAAGGCTAGTGAATTTTGGCCTGTATCGCTAGGGGGGTTGAAGCTTAAAAGTAGCAAAGCCTTGCTACAACTGCAACGGGTGTTGGTGAGGCCGCATGTGGAGTACGGTGTACAGTTTTGGTCTCCGTATTTAAGGAAGGACATATTGGCATGGGAGGCTATTCAAAAAAGATACTAGACTGATTCCTGGGATGAAGGGGTTGATTTATCAAGAACAGCTAAACAGTTTAGGCCTTTATTCACTAGAGTTTAGAAGAATGAGGGGTGGTCTTTTTGAAACAAGATTTCAAGGTGGCTTGACAGGGTAGATGTTGAGAAGATAATTCCACTAGTGGGGGAATCTCAGGTTAGGGGGCATAGTGACAAAATAAGGGGACACTCATTTAAAACTGAGATGCGCAGGAATTTCAGCTCTCAGAGGGTAGTGAATGCTTGGAATTTTCACCCCAGAAAGTTGAAGAGGCAAGATCGCTGAAAGTATTTAAAGAGGAGTTAGATCGATTGTTGAAAAACCGGGGAGCTGAGAGCTACGAGGAGCTGGCATGAAGAAGGAATTGACACCTGGGTTGGATCATCTATTGTTTTATTGAAAGGGGGAGGGGGCGGTTTCGGGGCCCTAATGCACTCCTTCTATTTATTTTTCTTCTGTTTATACATGAATGTAAGTTGCTGTTGCTCTGTTAAATGGCTCTTTGTAAATGAAAGAATGACTGTAAAACACGGGGCGCGGGGCGGGGGGTGCTGGGAGAGGGGTGTGGAAATTCATCCTGACTCGGCACCACAAACACTCTGCGATTACATTGCTCACTCTCCACTGCCACCACCTGTCCCCCCTACCCTCACTCTGACCACACGCTTCCCCAACCGCACCGACCACTTATTTCTCCCACTCCGACCGCTTAACCTCTCCGTCACTCCGATCACCTGTCCTTCCCCCACTCCGAGAACTTATCCGCTCCCCGTTCGGATCATTTGATGCCCTTGAAAGGAGGAAACTGATGGAAAACGGGTGACAGCGGGGAAAGGAGACGATTCAAGATGCAGAGGTAAAAGCAAAGAACTGCGGATGCTGGAAATCCAAATCAAAAACAGAAACAGAAATACCTGGAAAAACCCAGCAGGTCTGGCAGCAGACCCTTTGTTGAAGGGTCATGAGGACTCGAAACGTCAACTGTGCTCTTCTCCGGCGATGCTGCCAGACTTGCTGAGTTTTTCGAGGTATTTCTGTTTCTGTTTTGATTCAAGATGCCGATTTCATTCAGAATCAGATGTGGCAGCAACATCGGGTGCACAGATCTGGGTGGATGAGGCCCAGGCCGATGTTTATGCTCGGCTTCCGAGATCCCACAGCGAACATTTCATGAGCAACCCTCATCCCATCAAACCAATTGTCTCATCAGTGCAGCCAACTGTGTCCTTCGTATCTGACGCCATCACAACGTGCCATAAACATTGACACATTTCTCCAATGACGCCACCAGACAAACACGCCACCGCGCCTTTTGCCATCACCGCGCATGTATTCAAGCACAACCCACATCCCATAAGAGGTCTGTCCTGTCAACGGAACTAAGTATACTCCGCGCATACCCCGGCTATCTCCAACGTCATGAGGGTGCGCTGGCACGTTTCCCCATGCCTGGTTTGATGACCTCATGCATAAACGCCATCAAGCATCTTGACGTCCCCTCGCAAGCGCAGACCGAAAAATGTCACTTACCGAGTATCTGTAGAGTGAACTGTGCTGTAGTTGAAAAACCCACATATGATTCCATTCTAATGGAGTAGTTTCCACTGTCCAAAGGTGTCACTGACTGCAGTAGGGGTGATGCGCTAGGGAGCAATAACTTAATCCTACCTTTGTAATTAGAATCTGCATCTAATACTGGACCGACCCACTGAACTATATGTTTCATCCCGAATTGCCAGTTCCCAAACATTGCCTCAACTGACCGCTGCACTGAAAATAATGCGTTTCCTCCGAAGGTCACGTTAATATGCCTGTTTCCTGTCAGGGTACTGAAATCCTGGGGCTCAGCTGTGGAAAGAAAAAGCAGACTGTGAAAAGTGGCGAAACTCGACACAACTTATACTTTTGGAGGATGATAATAACAGCATTTCCTGATTTTCTCTGACAATATCTTGCTGTCCTGTTTTTCCAGTCACTAAAAGAACTGATATGAGAAAGTGATCCTCACCCACAGATATCAATAAGCAAACGGCGACCGCGGTAAGTGTCAAGCTCCCCATCCTGAGAGAACTGCGCCAGTCCCTGTTACACTCCGTGACTGATCCGCTCTTCCTGGTGTACAAAGCAGATCAGTTCAATCATTTACTGAAGCGGCAAAGCTGATTGGAACGATTGTTGACCACCTGACTAAAAACGTATTCCACTGAATACGAAATGTTAGACCTTATACAAATTATTGAAAATGTGCAGAGACGTCGGGTTCATTTTGTCTTCTGGAATAAAATTCCTCAGGGTTCGTTTGTAAAAAAAAAAACATCATGTCCGTGGCGTGAGCGTCGCTGGCTAGGCCAGCATTTATTACCCATTCCTGATTGAAGAGATGATGGTGACCTGCCTTCTTGAACCGCTCCAGTTCCTGTGGCGTCGGTGCACCTACTGGTGCTGTTAGCGGGGGCGGGGGAGGTGGTGGGGGGGTGGGGGGTGGGGGGGCGGTGAAGGAACGGCCGATCTATTTCAGAGACAGGATGATGAGTGACTTGGAGGGGAACTTCCAGGTGGCGGTGTTCCCTTCTATCTGCTGCACTTGTCCTTCTAGATGGCAATGGTCCTGGGTTTGGAAGATGATGCCAAAGGAGCCTTGGTGAGCTTCTGCAGTGCATCTTTTGGATGGTATACATTGCTTCCACTGTGGGCCGGTGGTGGAGGGAGTGAATGTTTGTGGAATCAAGTGGGCTGCTTTGCCCTGGATGGTATCAAGTTTCTTGAGTGTTGCTGGAGCTGCACGCATCCAGGCAAGTGCAGTGAACGCAGATTCAATGGTGAGTTTCAATTGGGAGTTGAATCAACATTGGTCAAGAAACAATTGCAGGGAGCGAAGGTTTCAATGGCAGGTGCTAACTGGAAAGTACAGTAGAATATTTGATCTAAGCTTTCATTGCATAACATGTGGATTGCTCATGGTGCGGCATACCAGAGGTGCAGTGTTCAGGTGAAGCAAGCTTAGTATAAAACAGGAATAGACACGGCAAGACATACAGATAATTCACTCTCTGTGTCCATCTTCTGCATAAATTTCCTCCCCTATTTAAAAAAAAAGGTCTCCTTTGGAAATGGATGCTTTCCCTAGCACTCCATCTCTCAAAAACCATATTCAGTTTTGTCACTCTTCTCGTCACACTTTTGTATCCATGCTCTACCATTACAAATCCCCAATGCCTCATTAACAATGCATGCACGGGAAACACGCCGAATCATTGGCGGCTGCCCTCGGATTTGCCCGTCATGCCGTGAACTCAGAGCCTCCTCGCTCTGGGTGCCATGTTTAAAGCGTACCAGAGAGTATCCGACTTCGTTCATGCCTACAGACCAGGACTGCTCCAGGTGACAGGTAGCCCCGAAAGCAACGAAGACATCAGCCCCCAAATTTGTTGACCCCTCGCTAGGCCGCCTGCTGGGTGCATTGGAAGCCCGCCGCAAAGGCTTCTGGCCCCGCTCTGGACTACAGCAACCACCAAGCTAACCAATCCATCATGGGAGAGAGTGGCAGTGGTGGTGAGTGCCAACACCCTCCAAATGAGGTCAGCCAGAGGATGAATAATCTCTTCCATTCCGCCTGGGTAACTCATTCTTCTCATCACTCTCGACTCACACACTCACAAACCCATCACACATCCACAGAGTTCGCACTCACTGCCAGCTCAAGGGACGTTATCACTCACTCTTTCACAGCAGTCTCATCTCCACTGCCCATCGTGTCCTCATGCCACCAATGGCACCATGGACACATTCCACAAGGGCCAGGCTACCTACTCATCCAGCTTGGCAGGCAATTTGCTTACAGTCTCTCCATCAGTCTCCATGCAGGATAAAAGAGAGACTGGGGGAGGCATGCCCGAGCTGAAGGCCCTCATGGCCTTTGAAAATAGAACCATCCAGCTGGCTGGTGAGTATGTGGATTATTTCTGTGCAGATCGTGAGGCTGGTGATTCTCACCCAAGTGATGATCCTGCACAGTGAGTGATATCACCTGTTTCACGGTCCACTGCCATGGACTACTTATCTCTCTTTCCTCTCGCAGGCACATCCAGGAAGCAACCAAGGTTGGCCACGTGCTTGGTCATCGACTCCAGCCTCGAGGACGACTCAGAAGAGGGAAAAACAAACACACCATTGGAATGCCCATCACAGCGCTCACCCACACCCTCCACCAGCGCAGAACTACACACCTCAATAGGACCCAGTTCTAAATGGGCCTCAAAGTCACAATCTGATCAGCCCATCGCATTGTCTAATCTGCAGCAGGAAGGGGTAAGAAAATCCAAGGGCTCTGGCACACAGTGGAGTTCTGGCGGCCAGGGATCTGCTGAGTCCGAGTCAGATGATGAGCCTCTCGACTTGGTTCTACAGTTGCTGGATCTGCAAATGCAGGCTCGGGAACACCAGGAAGGGATGTCTGCTGCATTCTTCAGGTTGCAAGACACAATGCAGGAGTCCACCCGCCTTCAGCCTGCATCAATAGCGCCAAATGCCAATGCACCAAAGTCAACACTGGTTGGATGGTATCCTCCATGGAGACCGTTCTCCAGGACATTCACCCTGTATGGCTGTATGAGCTGCACCCCATCGCTGTGGCACTTTCTGGCATCCATCAGTGTCAAGTCTAGAGGGGGCGGGGCGGCTTGAACACATTCCCGCTGCTCTTTCCTGTCAAGGAGTTAGCCAGGGGTCCTCAGTGACACAGGCGCCGTGGTGACCGCAGGAAAGTCCAGCCCAAACAAATCTCTTCTTCTTATGACTCCAAGAGAAGCTGCTCCAAAGCCTGTAGACGGTTCCACTTCCACACAGCAGGATCCCGAGAGCAGGCAGGGGCCCTCCAGGGGCCCTGCACGGACAGGGCATAGCAGTCAGCAGCCTGCCTCCACCTCCGCTGTGAATGTCGGGAGAGCACCAAGGCAATGTCACAGGGGTGG
Organism: Carcharodon carcharias; assembly: GCF_017639515.1. Lineage (NCBI taxonomy): Eukaryota > Metazoa > Chordata > Chondrichthyes > Lamniformes > Lamnidae > Carcharodon > Carcharodon carcharias. The sequence goes on along the minus strand of NC_054495.1, from coordinate 6,945,277 downwards.
GGAGCTTAAGAAGATGCAGTTGCATAGCGTGGGCACCAGTGTTTATCACTTGTACATAATGTTCACGGTTGTAAATAAGCTCCCAAGAATGTCTCCTTGTCTATAGCTCTTAGTTGTGATGAGCAGTGGTCATGAAATTCAAATTTGAACCCTTGGTTCCTGCACAAGATGAAGGCAAGCATCTCAGTCCAGGGCCTCTTCCCGGTGCAGTGTGTAACCTTCAGATCAAGGCAATGGCCTGGCTTCACACTCACTAGGCATGTTAGTGATGCTCGCACCTTGATGTGACTTGTCATTGCTGCTAGAATGTCATGGGCAGGCAGCACAGAGTTCTGTGCTTTTCTCGGTGTGCTATAAGCACCTTTGAGATGAGGTTGCCCAGCACCACCCCCCACCCCCCAACCCCCATCTCTGCCATCTCTTCAGGATCTGTATCGAATGATGGTGTAGCCCTGAAGAGATAGGATTAGGTGCTGTTAACGTATCACCACTGCATTTCTATGGTAAAAGCCTGATCATAGAGTGCAAATGAGCTGCTCTCATCCAAACAGGAATTAGGCATTCACAGATGCATTGTTTAGATCCATGGAGTGTATGCACTGCTTGTCACCATTATCACCCTGGAACCCTGTGACAATTGGGATCTCTGTTGTGTTTCCCTGACATGAGCGTGATCACATAGTGTGTGCCCTGCCATCAGCCAGGCAAGCGTCAGACGTTCAGAGATGCAATGTGAAGATAACAGGAGTTCCTCACTGCATCTCGTCATCATCCACCAATAATCATGTGGCTATTAAGGCCACGTGTGCAAACCTGCATTGTCCGGCCAGTGTGATTGAATCCTCGTATTCTCGGACTTCATCGCCTCATCTCCTTCAACATCCTCCTCATATGAGGAGACGTGTAGCTCTTCGATCTGCACCTCAGCCAGGCCCTCCCCCTGTTGCAGAACCAGATTGCATCGCATGCAGCAGGCTATGGAAGTACATGGCGCCCTCTAGGGACTGAACTGAAGTGGCCGAGCAGACCTGTCCATGCACCAGGACCTCACTTTCAAGATGCCAATCGTTTGCTCCACCAAAGTCCCGGCCATGGCATGTGCCTCGTTGTACTGTCTCAATTGCAGTCTGAGGCTGCCACAGGGGCATCAACAGCCATGTCCTCTGTGGCTATTCCTTTTCCCCATGTAGCCAACTCTGCAGCCCTTGAAGACCCTACAAGATTCCAGGGATCAGAGACTTGCCAAGGATGTAGGAGTCCTGCGCATGTCTGGGGTATTGTGCACAGATGAGCATGATGGAATTGTTGTGGTTGCAGACCACCTGAACATTTAGCGAGTGTAAACCCTTGCAGTTTACAACTGGGCTGCTTGTTGCCATGGAGGTTGTGCATTCATGAGTGCATTCGATGACACCCTGTATCTTGGGAAAACCAGAGATCTCCGTAAAACCAAGTACTCTTGCCTCCTGGCTTGCCTGATCCCAGTCAAAATGCGCAAAGTGCTGCGCCTTCGTGAAAATGGCGCCTGTGGTCTCGTAGGTGCACTTGTGGGTGAAGGCTTGTGAGATTCCATGCAGGTCAACAGTGGAGTCCTGGAAGGAACCATTGGAGTAAACATTGAACATTCTGTTCACTTTTACTGCCACTGGCAATAGACACCCTCCAAGTCCCCGTGACACCAAATCCTGCAGCAGGTGACATACGTGAGTGACCAATTCCCTAGGCATGAGCAGCCTTTGGCAACGCTGGTTCTCCCTCTTCTACAGGAATGACAAGTGCCATCTATAGACCCTAGATCTAGCGAGGTGCCTATGAACAGTAGCTCGCTGTGGATCTTCAGCTGCGTCCAGAGGAACCACCCTTTCATCTTCAGGGTAGTGCTCTTCCATTTGCTGAGACAGATGCCTCTGTGACAAACTTCTTCTTCTCTGCTCCCTGTAAACCATGGTGCATACTATTAAATCACCAGGCGCCATGATCCTGATGTTCTCCTCCTGCAGTATCTTAAGGACCTCTCTTGGTTAAGCCTCTGGTTCCAAATGCATCTCAAGGCGATCCTCGGGAGCGCTGCACAAGGTCATGTGTACGCTCACCTCCGATTCCCCCTCGAAGTTCAGCTGGCCACCTGCACGCCTTTGAAAGGCAGTCGTAAATCACGACATTATAACGTCACCACGACGTGCGAATTACATTTGACGTGGGGGGTGGGACATGATTTCAGCGTGCAGGCACAATAATGAGATGCAAATAAATTACAGTTAAATTCTTCACATTAGACGGCGGGAACCGCGGCCCACCATTGGCGGGGGGAGGGGACAATCGAGTCCTGGATTTAAATTTCAGGGAAACACGACTAGAGCCATCTTGCGATATTTTCCGCTCCTGCTCGTTAAGGCGCCCGCCACAAACGGGCGCGGACAATTCCGGCCCAAGTTTCTTTCAACAGCTCATTCCAAACTTCCTAGCTCTATTTTGAGGGGGCGGGGAGCTGTTCCCATTGATGGAAGAATTGAGAAGCAGATTCTCCTGATTACAGGCGAACGCAAAAGAAACAGCGGCAACATGAGGAAACGTTTCTTTACACAGCGACTCATTGTGATCTGGAATGCTCTGCCTGAGATGGGTGGAGGAAGCTCATTTAATCGTGGATTTCGAAAGAGACCTGTATCATTATCTGAGAAGGGGAAAAATATCAGAGCTAAGCGGAAGAGGCAGGGGAGCGGCATTAGTTTCACTGTTGCTGTAGAGGGCTGGCACAGAGAGTTGGGGCCAAATGGCCTCTTTCTGCGATATAACCATTGTATTGTTCCAGGAGAAACAACAGCGTGAAGGGGAGGAAGGCAAGTGCAGTATTAACCGCCATTCCCTTTGCTGGCCAGGGGACGGAGATAATAACTCATCCAACAGTGTTTATTTAAATCTGTATTCCTATCTTCAATGCACTAACAAGTGAGCAAACTTTTTTCACCGCGTTATGAACTATCATCAGCCGACTGTGTTTCTTCAATAAAACGTCAAATATATTGCTGGCACATCCGTACAAATGATGCGACAAGCATGACACCCAGAAAGAAAGCAACACCATTAACTGTGTGTGTGTATGTTTGTGTGTTTGTGTGAGTGTGTGTACTGGTTTTCAGCAAAAGATTCCATAAACAAACATGTTCAATCCCTTGCTGCCCATGTTATGTGCTCTTTTGCACGACCTGGTGCTCCGAAGAGGTGTCTCCACCGAGGCTATAATTTTGACTCGGAGGGATACCTGACTTCTATTGATGATACTCAAACAGCACCGGATCGTGAGGGCTAAGGTGCAGATTACAACTTGGCTTTGGCCAGGGCAGAGTCAGGCAGAGTTTGTATGACGCTGGCGGGATACGGGTAGAGTGAATGCCAGGGAGCTGGCGTGCTGCGATCCTGAAATGTGTCAACAAGTGCCTGGCTATGGAGACAAACCCTTCATCCCAGGTTGATCCCTTCAATTGTCCTGTGCTTCTTTCTCTCCCAAAAATTTATATTGTTGTGAATAGGGCGGAGTGCACAAAGAGTCCAGATGTGGATATTGGCCGTCAATTCTTGCATGCTCAGATGACAGACGTATGATCTTACATGACAGTAGAATGGCCTGCCATGGAAGTTGTTAGTGTTGCCAGCACAAGCTGCGACTTAAGTTTTCACAGAGCTGAGCACTCGCTCATTGCTTTGTTGCAGAAACTTTTGCATGCTCTGCGTGAAGCAAAGGGACAAGTTAAAGACAGTCAGGGCCAGTCTCCGAATCATTGCGAACACGCTAGCTAGCGGGCTGTGTCCTGTAACCAACGTTTATGGTATATTTTTTATCAGTCTTCTACACAAGTATTGAACCTCAAATTCAGCATTTGGGACCTCTGGAATGAAAGTTGTAAATGATCTGCTAAAGCGAGCTAGCAATTCACACCCCCCCCTCCCTCTCTCCCCTTATTCCGACTCCACCAGCCCCACTTCCCACCCAGCAATAGCTCTTGTACTTTCAGCGTTATCAAATCTAACAAGTAATTTTTTAAGGTTCAGTTGGTAACTGAGGTTCTGTACCTCTTGCCTTGCACCTGTGGCCTGTATTTCACCACGTGACGACGCCTTCTCAAAATTAAGAGCTGAAGAATTTGTGGTGCTGGTGTGGTCTTTGTTGGGATCAGGTTGAGTAACGCTACATCATCAGAAAGGCTTGTCTTCTGTTCCTGAATTCACATTGATGCCCAGACGTTTTTAGCTCCATAAATGATAGAGAAAAATTATTAGCTTTTATTCTGAAGGCAAAATCCTGAAAGAGGCTGCAGTTGTTATGTAGCCTATCGGGTGAAACAGAAGTAAGAAGGGAATAAAAGAATAAGGTTTAAGAGGGGAAACCATATTAGATTTAACAATGAGTCAGATGTGATAAAATAATCTAATAGCTAAAATAATTTGGTGAAAGAATGATCATAGCATGATCAAATTCAATGTTCGTTTTGGAAAGGGCAAGTCTAACATTGTCTCATCCCATTAAAACCAGACTAACTGGAATCAATAGTCTTACAAACTGAGACCACCAACAGCAATTTTCTAAAAACTGCTGACAAACAGTGGGAGATGTCCAAGAACATGTCATTTAAATGCAGGGCAAGGCAGAGGTACAGAATCTCAGTTACTAACTGAAACTTAAAAAATTTCTTGTCAAACCTGGTGACGCATGGGCCGTCAATGTACAAGAGCTGTTGCTGGGCGGGGAGTGGGGTTGTTGGGGAGGGAAGAGGGGGAGAAAGGGAGAAGGGGTGAATTGCCAGCTCGCTTTAGCAGATCATTTACTACTTTCATTCCAAAGGCCCCAAGTACTGAATTTCAGGCACAATACTAGTGTAGAAGACTAAGGGACTGACTGCTTTTTACCAACTAAACAGGACAGGTCGACAAATTAAGCGAGTAACAACATAAAATTAATAGAAAGAGCATACAATTTTGGAAAGAAACGTGTACACGAGAGTTTCTGCAATTATATTAGAATGAATAATGCAGTCGGCATAACATGGGCCATTTGACAACTTAAGAGTGATTATAGCAACTGGAAATCCAAGAAGAGAATTGTTGAATGATTTCCCATTGTCTGTCTACAGAGCAAAATAAGATAATGATGCAGCACAGGAAACGGTGTTTTGGCCCACCGTACACGCTCCAGCGTTTTGAAACCGCTATCAGTTTGTCCCTTTGGCCTGCATTTTTCCTCTCATATCCAGACATATTTAATCCATATCGGAATGCCCCTCCCCATGAAACATGGATCGGATAATAGTACATGGAATTTTACTAATTTGGGCTTTATTTTAATTGCACTGGTAACATATGTAAATGCTCCCAAATCCTGGCCGTGGAATACCTTTCTCTAGATTCCTCTTCAAAACAGAAAGCTCTCATTTTCTTTTACCGTGTAACGGCAGGAATGCGGTTAGTCAGAAGGAAGTCCAGATGTTGCAACAGCTTGTTCAAGAGGTGCTGCAAACGGATATTATTCCCTGCTAATCTCACTAACGCAGCCTGCTCTGTCCCATGTGATAACATTCAGTTGTCAGAACTAAATATTGTGTGGCTACAAGAGCAGGTCATAGGCTAGGCATCACCTTCTAACTTCCCTAAGCCTGCCCACAAGCTACAAGGCACAAGTCAGGAGTGCGGTGAAACACTAAGAAAAAAGAAAAACACAGTGGATGCTGGAAATCTGAAACCAAAACAAAGAATGCTGGAAAAATCATCAGGTCTGACAGCATGTGTGGAGAGAAATACAGAGTTAACGTTTCGAGTCCGATGACTCTTCAGAGCGGTGGTGGAACACTCCCCACTTTCCTGGATGAGTGCAGCTCCAACAACATCCAAGAAGTTTGACGCCATCGAGTACAAAGCAGTTCCCTTGATTGGCACCACACCCATAAACTTTCACTCCCGCCACCACCGACGCACAGTGGCAGCAGTGTGTGTACCATTTACAAGGTGCACTGTAGGAACACGCCAATGCTCCTTGGACAGCACCATCCAAGCTCACAGCAACTGCCATCTTGAACAAGAGCAGTAGGCACACGGTAACACCACCACATGGAAGTTCCCCTCCAAGGTACTCACCATCCAGACTAGGAAGTATTTCGTTCTTTCACTGTCGTTGGGCCAAAATCCTGGAACTCCCTCCCTAACAGCACCATGGGTGTACCTACACCACATGGACTGCAGCGGTTCAAGGAGAGAGCTCAGCAACACCTTCTCAAGAGCAATTAGGATGGGCAGTCAATGCTGGCCCAGCCAGCGGCGCCTAAATCCCAGAAATTTGACATGGTATTTAGAGTTCATTAATTTTGATTTGAAAATATAACTTTGGAAATTATAATTATTGGTTCTACAGTTATTGTGCCGGGAAGGTTCCATGCAAATCTTGAGTACTGCCATATGTACAAAATGGGAACAAAAGGCACATCAATTAATTCTGCTTGATATATTTGCATTTGTCCTACAGGTTTGAGAACTGTGGAAAATATTACTGTCCTGGGTTTAGCAACGTGGATTTTGATTCCAATAAACGAATTAGGGAGCGTCAAACTGCGAAGGTATGAGCTGTGAGTTGGCTAAGACCGATTGGCGATCTTCATTAAGAAGCATGATTGTGGATAGGATACTTAAGAAATGAATGCATGCATTTCATTGGTTATACATTCCTTTCTGGCTCAAAAATACAACAGGAAAACCATGGCTAACAAATGAAATTAAAGATGGTACTAGATCCAAAGAGGAGTCATATAAAGCTGCTAGAAAAAGTAATAAGCCTGAGGGTTGGGAACTATTTGGTATTCAGCGAATAAGGGCTAAGAGATTGATTGAGGGGAAGAAATAGCATGAGAGTAAACTTGCCAAGAACATAAAAGGGGGCAGTAAAAGCTTCTAAAAGTATGTAAAAATAAACAAAAATGGGTGAAGACAAATATAGGCCCCTCACAGTCCGAGATGGGAGAATTTATAATAGAGAAAAAGGAAGTGGCATGGCAGGTAAACCATCACTTTAATTCTGTCTTCACAGAGGAAGAAACAAATGGCTTCCCAGAAATGCTAGAGAACCAAGGGTCCAGTGTGAAGGAGAAATTGAAGGGAATTAGTACTAATTTTTTTAAAGTGCTGGATAAATAATGGGACTGGATGCCTATAAATCCCCTGGGCCTAATAATCTATATCCGAGGTTACTAAGGGAGGTGGCCATGAAATATTGGATGCGCTGCCTGTCATCTTCCAAAATTCTGAAGATCCTGGAACTGTCCCGACAGATTAGAGGGTGGCAAATATGACCCCACTATTTTAAAAAAGAGGGAGAAAACAGGGTATTACTGATCGGTTAGCCTAACATCAGTAGTGGGGAAAATGCTAGAATCTTTTAAAAAGGATGTGATAATGGAGCACTTAGAAAATATCAACCGGATTGGAGAAAGTCAACATAGATTTCTAAAAGGGAAATCATGTTTGACAAACCTATTGGAGTTTTCTTTTAAAGATGTAACTAGCATCTTAGATAAGGGAAAGCCAGTCTATGTGGCGTATTTGGATTTTCAGAATGTTTTTCATAAAGGACCACATAAGAGGACATTGTGCAAATTCAAGCACATGGGATTGGGCATAATATATTGCCAAGGAATGAGAATTAGTTTGTACAAAACAAACAGAGAGTAGGGCTGAATGAGTATTTTTCAGAATGGCAGGCGGTTACTAGTGGGGTACTACAGGGATCAGTGCTTTGGCCCCAGCTATTCAGAACATAGATCAATGATTTGGATGAGGGAATCAAATATAATATTTCCAAGTTTGCTGGCACCATGAAAATTGTTGGGAATGTGAGTGGTGAGAAATATGTTAAGAGGCTTCAAGGCGTTTTAGACAAGGTGAGTGGGTGGGCAAATACATGGCAGATGCAGAATGACGTGGAGATGTGTGAAGATATCCACTTCGGTAGGGGAAAATAGAATGGCAAAGTATTATTGAAATGGTGATAGATTGGGAAATGTTGATGTATAAAGGGACATGGCAGTCCTTGCACACCAATCACTGAAAGCAACCATGCAGTTGCAGCAAGCAGTTAAAAAGACAAATGGTATTTTGGCCTTCACCGTGACAGGACTTGTGGAAAGGATCAAGAATGTCTTACTGCAGCTGTACAGCGTCCTGGTGAAACCACACCTGGATTATTGTGTGCCGTTTTGGCCTCCTTACCTAAGAAAGGATATACCTGCCATAGAGGGAGTGCAGCGTATGTCCACCAGTCTAATTTCTGGGATGGTAAGTTTGTCTTCTGAGGAGAGATTGGGCTGACTAGGCCTCTATTCAGTGGAGTTTAGAGGAATGTGAGGGATCTCATTGAAACGTGTAATATCTTGACAGGCTGGACAGACTGGATGCAGAGATGATGTTTCCTCTGGCTGAGGCGTCTAGAGAAAGGTGTCACAGTCTCAGAATAAGGTGTAGGCCATTTAGGACTGAGATGAGGAGACATTTCTTCACTCAGATGGTGGTGAACCTATGGAATCCTCTACCGCAGGAAGCAATGGAGGCCAAGTCTCTGAATCTATTTAAGTTGGAGATAGATAGATTTCTGGACTCCAAAGGCGCCAAGGGGTATTTAGAGAGCGAGGGAGTCTGGTGTTGACCCTGTGGATCAGCCATGATCATACTGAATGGCATAGCAGGCTCGAAGAGCCGAATGACCTACTGCACATATTTTTCCATGTTTCTATGTGTCTATGGTTATGATGCGGCAAGGTGAAAAGCAGCTTTGAGCGGGAAATGTATTCATTTATTTATAGAGGAAACAAAACAGAAGAACTGGAAGTCTAATTTAAACCCCTCAGTTTTCTTTCTGTAACAATGCCAGATTTGAAGGGAATAAAAGGGTAGATGGAGGCATTGATGAATTTTCTACACGTAAATGACGGGGGGAAATAAATCTTGCTTATGGCGGAGGGAGATGACGAAGAGCGAGTATACCTTAAGGTAAAATAACTTTGGTGCTAGAAAATTTAGAAAACGGATAAAATGGTAATGCTTAATGGTTAACCACTGTTTGGAAGATATTTTCAGAAGAACTGAAATGTTGCACCTAGAATTAGAACTCTTAACATGTCATCCGTTCTATCTTGCCCATGCAGGCACTCTTGGTCCGAATGAAACTCCTCCCAGCCTTCTTTCTCCCAACCCAATCAGTATTCTCCCTCATCTACTTGTCTATCATCGCCTTAAATGTAGCTATGCCACACGCCTCAACCTTCTATATGTGGCAGTAAAGTCACGTTGCCTCACCGTAAACATTCAAGCACGGAAAATATGAGCAGGAGTAGGTCTTTCGGCCCTTCGAACCTGCTCTGCCATTTAATATGATCATGGCTGATCCTTTATCTCTACGCCAGACTCCCACTCTCTCTCCATACCCCTTGATGCCTTTAGAGCCCAGGATTATATCTATTTCCTTCTTAAATATATTCAGTGAGTTGTCCTCCATGGCCTTCTGTGGTAGATAATTCCACAGATTCACCACCATCTGAGTGAAGAAGTTTCTCCTCACAGTAGCCCTAAATGGCACCCTGTATCCTAAGAATGTGACCCCTTTCTCTAGACACCCAAGCCAGAGGAAACATCACCCCTGCATCCAGTCTGTCCATCCGTCTCAGATTATTATACCTTTCAACCAGATGCCCACTCATTCTTTTGAGCCCCTGTGAATTCTAAGTACACCCTGGGCGTAGAATTTTATTCTGAATTCATTACTGGCCCTATTTGTGACAAGCTTATATTTATGGCTCCGAATTTTAGATTCTCATACAAGTTATAACCGCTTCTGTACGTTTACCCGATCAAATGCCTTCGCACTTTTAAGGACTCTATCAGATCGCTGCCAAATCATCCCACTGCTACGTAAAAGCACTCCGCCATGTTCAGCCTTTTCTGATATTGATCAGCAGTCAGTTTTGTTATTGCGCTTGTAAATTTTGTACATTGTAATGTGACTATTTAGATTTGCAATTCCACTGTCATTCAAAGTAGCTACAGCTAACTAAGCACAAATAGTGTCAATATTTCTAAATTGTGGCAATTATCTAAGTTGCTAATATGATCATTCAGTACAGGACTGAACTGGTCATCTGCTCAAAGTGTCGGTTTTCACACTGTAGCATAATTTCTAAAGAATTGCACATAAACGCTAAGCTTGAAATCTTTCATCATGACCAGTGTATATTGACAGGTGCAACGGAAGTTCTCGCACGGCTGGCGTGTTACTGTGCAACCCTAAGGCAAAGGAAAGGCGGACGAGGCCGGAGGAAAAGAGGAACTCTTGTAAACACTTAAACAAACTAGTAAGGAGCAGGCGCCGGCTGCTTGGTGATCTGTTTCACAAAATGTGCTCATTTTAGCGCTATCAACACAACACCATTTGGAGAAAACCTGCAGGCGGGGGCAGAGAGTGGTTTCCTAGCTGTTTCCTATGAATTGGCTGGGTCGCATACCTGTCTTGTGGGAAGTTTTGAGGTGGGGTTCCAGAGCGTGGGCCTGAGTTGACTGCAGGCATATTCAATAAAGTGGCAGAAAGAAGGGATAGGCACAAGAGGCCTGGCTGAGAGGAGTGTGTAATTCTGGAATATTGAAGGGATGGAAGTGAACAGGGGAGCAGAGATAACATAAAGTACTTTAAACAAGAGGGAGAAAAAATTCAAATGCATGTGTTGGAGACAGAAAGCTAATGTAAATATGATCAAATATGGGCATGATGGGTAGCATATGGATGAAGCAGTACGTTTTCAGGTAGGGTGAAGCGACAGAGGATGGAGGAAAAGTGATCTAAAGGGTACATAACTCTCCATGGGTGCTGAGGCTGATGGCCTTTATCATTCTATTGCGTCATTTGAGGAAGCTGCATCTCATCCATGATTTGGTATTTAACAAGCAGTGTGACATCACAGAAGGACTGGGCAGTTGAGAAGGATGGCAGAGAGGGAGAGGTGGATGTTTGGAGTGTATATGTGGAAACAGATCCTCTATCCAGGGCTGTTGGTCATTGGAGGGTAGCACGTAGTTAAGGAAAAACTGTCCACGAATAGCACAGTGGACCAATTCAGAGACAGCAGAGGGAGCACAAAACAAGAATGGCCACTCCTGGGAGTATTCCTTACAACTGGGTAGCTATGAGAGAAATTATCGATTTGTCTAACTGTGTTCAAGCATGCAGATTTGATTGAACTATGTTGAAGAAAGCTGATTGGTCAAAGCGTGAGGAATGAGAATGTCCTATAACCAGTCAAAGTAAGCGTGTTGTTTCTGTCTACGGGTTGGAAGTTGAAGCAGAGGATACATAAGCTGGAAAAATAGGCAAGTTGATCAGAGTTAATATGATGTTCAATGTCTCAGGAAGTGAAATGGTACATCAGTCATGGCGCTAGATTGCAATTACATTGGTGTGATATTTTGGTTTTCTTGTGTTCAGAAGTAGAATACCTAACCAAAGTAACGAGTCAACTGACAGCTGGAATAGGTTAGAAGGTCGGGAATGGAATTTGAGTACGAGGTGGGCCCCCCCAGATGTGATGACCTCCAACTAAGAATGTTCCGAATCTTCAAGGCAGGATTAAAGTTAAAAGCAAAAAACTGCGGATGCTGGAAATCCAAAACAAAAACAAAAATACCTGGGTAAACTCAACAGGTCTGACAGCATGTGGGTAGAGGACCATAGTGAATGTTTTGAGTCCGTAAGACTCTTCAACAGAACTAAGATTAAAGTTAAGCCTCGGGAATGTTTGGTTTCATGGGCAAGGGGAAGGAGAAGGAAGCAACGGCCAGCGAAACAAATATTCTTTATTATTGTGACCCACATAAGCTCCTCAGAACTGTAAGGACCAAAAAACTGCATCAATTATTAAGTTGCATGAATCAAAATTTCAATGTTGCCCTGCCTATGCATAAAGAAGGTACATAACACAATGTCACGCTAATTAAATGCATGTGTCAATTAGATTAGATCAAAATCCAATTCTCAAGTGTGACTTGTGCCTATATTTACCTATAAATGCATGCAAACCAGCGTGGCTCTAATGCATATAATTGCCTGTGGGATCCTTATTTGAAAAACGTTGATCGGATGCAGCGCTCATGTATAACGGTGGTTTCTGAGGTCTGGTGCCACCTGCAGGAATATACACTGTTGTTTTCCAAGGCCGCTGTACCCTTTATGATATGATGCCTGAAAACACGTGCAGCAGCTAACCATTGATTTGTATAAATGTAGAATTACACGTTTACATTTCCTCCTCTTTGTCAATATTTACGAAACACTAAATTCTACTGGGTGCTTGTGTGGATTAATCTCTCTGAACTCATACATTCCGGTATATATCTCAGCACCCACCGCTCTGCTGGGTTATGTTACATTTTCTCGACTGTAGCAAAGGAATCCTGTATCATAGACACAATGCTAACCGAAGTACAGCTGATTGGCACAGCAAGGGAAAAGTTGGAATAAAAATTTACCTGGTATATTACCAGCAGCTGCAGTGTCCATGATGTGGTCAGGTTTTGTTTTTATATGCAATAATTAATGTTTTTTTTTCTTTATTTTCAAATACTTTTAAAAACAATTTCTCATACATTCTGGCACTCTGGCGCAAAATTCAAACTCCCTCAAGGCAACTTAGGCATTTTCCGGAGGATATTAACAATCTAGTTATTGTTTTACTCCCTCAGGATCTGACACCCAAACTATTAAACCCTATGGCCAGCCTCACAAACTGACGCCAAAACAATTGAACACCTATGGCCAACAGACTGTTCTATTTTATATCATGCTGCATTAAATAGAACAAAAACAATGGAATTCACTGCATTGTTACCACGCTCTCAACTTCGTCATGCTCCATTTTCCCCCAATTGTCCATTAAATGTGCCGTTCAGCAATGATCAATTTTGTCTCCAAATATATCAAAGTTATATGTTAGGCAAGCGGCAGGTGCAGACCACATTCAAAGAAACTGATATATTCTGAAATTCCTTGTTTTACAATTTCCCCGTGGATAATATGAAACATTGAATATGGATGCCAAGTGGGCAAGATGTCATAAAGCATGTCCCCAGGCCTAAGTCCTGGTCAACATGTAACTGCATTTACTTAGTGATACAGGGATTGCACTCATTGCTGAACTAGCTGAGAGGCTCCGACTAAGTTCTAGCTATTGCCGTGACATGGGTTTCACATTTTCTTGGACGCAAATTTTATTCTAGTGTCAGCTTCAGTGTATTTTGGTGTCCAGAAACAATGATGTCCTGGAGCATGCTGAACAGACAATGAGCAGGAAACATTCCGACAAACAGCAAGCCAGGGAGTAAAAAAGTATTCTTTGTATTTCACTTTGCAACAAACAACGAAATAAAATATCAGCAATTCACGTGGGATTAAGCCAGAAGCCCAAATATCATGAACAGCTTTCAAAATATTTATTATTCTCAAAATGCGAGAAATGGAGAAATTTGACAATCCACAAATACATAGAGAGTTTTGCAGGGCCAGAGAAGGTGTTCAGCAATATTTCTTATTACGACCCAACTGCTGTTAATATTGAACAATTCAAATCCCAGAATTAACTCTGGTTTGATAATTTGTTTTACAAACAATGGAGGAAAGTTGCTGAACAAATTTGCAGGAATCTGCTGATGAACTTTTAACACCAAGAAAAACATATTTATTAAAACAAGAAAAAATGAACTCTCTTACACCAGACAAAAGGTTTGGAAAGATCTCAATACAAACAGAAGAAAATGATGCAAATTCCCAATATCACTTTACATAGCAATGTCTTCACAGGCGTATCAATCATTGAAGAGTTACCACTAGCTAGACACAAAAGATCCTTGCTTGGGACAGGCACATGGGCAAACAATTTTCCTCTGGTGGACTGCTGAGCATTCAATTGATGCTTCTCACCCAATACGTATCTCTCACGCTGAGACATTCAAAACGCCACTTTGAACTCACGGTTGCTTCAAATACACAGCAAACTCATGGGGTCCCTAAACTTAATCTTCCAGTAGCCTTATGGAATTTTTTATCACAAAGAGGTCTACCCAGACTTCTAGTCACCAAGGTAACAGAATGCAATTAACATGCTTATTGGCTGTATGCACTTAGCTATACACCATTAGACAAAGGATACCTTTTCAAAGCATTTTCAGGCAACAAGCAGGGTAGATAAAGGGGAACCGGTAAATGTAATATATTTGGATTTCCAAAAGGCATTCAATAGGTTACCACACAAAAGGCTACTTGATAAGATAAGAGGCCATGGTGTTGGGGTAGTATATTAACATGGATAGAGGACTGGCTAACTAATGAAAGATAGAGAGTTCGGATACATGGGGCATTTTCAGGGTGGCAACTGTAACTAGTGGAGTTCCACAGGGGTCAGTTCTGGGGCCACAATTATTTACAATATATATTAATAACTTGGGTGAGAGAATTGAATGTACTATCGCCAAGCTTTCAATTGACACAAAAATAGTTGGGAAGGCAAGTGGCGAGGATGACACAAATAGTCTACAGAGGGGTATAGACAAGTTAAGTGAGTGGGAGGAAACGTGGCAGATGGAATATAATGTGGGAAAATGTGAGGTTATGCATCTTGGCAGGAAAAATAGAGGAGCTGAATATTAATTAAATGGAGAAAGACTGAATAATGCTGCGGCTCAAAGAGATTTGGGGGTCCTCGTGCTTGAATCCCAAAAAAGCTAGCATACAAGTTCAGCAGGTAATTGGTAAGGCAAATGGAATGTTGGCCTTTATTTCAAAGGGAATGAAGTATAAAAATAGAGAAGTCTTGCTAAAACTGTAGGCCACACCTAGAATACTGTGAGCAGTTTTGGCCCCCTTATCTAAGGAAATACGTACTGGCATTCGCGACAGTCCAGAAAAGGTTCACCAGGTTTATCCCGAGGATGGAGGGATTTTATTATGAGGAGAGATTGAATTGGTTGATCCTGTGCTCATTGGAGTTTTGAAGAATGATAGGTGACCTTATTGAAACATATAAGATTCTTAGGGGGCTTGACAGGATAGATGCTGAGAGGTTGTTTCTCCTTGTGGGAGAGTCTAGGACCAGAGGGCACAATTTCAGAGTAAGGGGGGCGCCCATTTAAAACGGAGATAGGGAGGAATTTCTTCTCTCAGAGGGCTGTTAATCTGTGGAGTTTGTTACTGCAGAGGGCTGTAGAGGCTGGGTCATTAGTATATTCAAGGCGGAGATAGACTTTCAATCAGTAAGGGAATCAAGGGGTATGGGGAAAAGGCAGGAAAGTGGAGTTGAGGATTATCGGGCCAGCTATGATCTAATTGAATGGTGGAGCAGGCTCGGTGGGCCGAATGGCCTACTTCTGCCCCTACGTCTTAAGGCCTTATGGGTTTTTTTTTCATCAGGTCTACTAGCGCAAAAGTCGAGATTCTCTACATTTCAAATAAATATATCCATCTGTGAGGACTTAAACAATACATCGTGTGGAACATTGCAGAATTCCTGCAAGCAACTTGCTTAATTCTGCCTTTTACTGTGCATGTCAAATTTTGTTGCCAGTACAACCTCAAACTACAAATAAAGGTCCATTCTTAGGTGTGGTTCCCATAACTTTACACAGATGTCCAGGTCCAATTCAGGACATGTAAAAGAAGAAAGGAAGTACACCTATCATTAAAAGACAGATGCAAACCTCAGCATGTGTATTGGGATGTTGGTGCTCATCTCAAGGATGATGAAGTACAAAGAAGAGAAAATTTGGGTGCAGCGTACATTTACCAGAATGATACCAAGGATCGAATGAATTGTGTGGGCAACGTCGAGTTATGTTTCTTTGAGTGCATGAAGTTGGACATTGATCGGATTGAGGTACTGAACAGGTTAAAGGGATCGGTTTGATATATACAGACAAACGTTTGCCTCTGGACGGGGAGTCAAGAATAGGAAAAGGTAACCTTCATTTCAAAACTGTTTCTAGTGAATTTAGCGTCACGAACACGATCAGCATATGTTTCGCATCCCTTGACATCTTCCGGAAGGTATTAATCAACTTCTAATTGAAGTACTGATTTGGGAAACAGAGGAGAGGTGTTAGAAGAGGGTGGAATGTTGAAAGGGAAAATACCGGTGATCAAAGTTTTTTAAAACAAATGACATCTGTGAATAACCCTTGTTCTGTCAGGGGAGGTAACTGCCCTACAGTGTTGCAGGAACGAAGGTCATGGATCTGACAAGCAAAAGGAAATGAGGCTGATCATTATTCTCCAGAGTGATAGCAAAACAGTTTGCATTTTTGGCAGAGGAAAGTCATGCTTCATGCGCCCTAATGTGACCTGGCCCCAGGTAGCTCAACAAGCTGTGTGTAGAAGCATGCACGCTCAATTCCCTGTGAGACCAATGATTAGTGACATTCTATGGGGAACAACCCGCTGCGAAAGAGCAAAATTCTTACCGGGAACAGAGGGTGTAACCTGGAGATAAGTCATCGGTTGAGCATATTGACACCTGCAGATCTGTTAGGGTAAGTAAAAGAGCAATGGTGAGACAGATGGCTGTTTGAAAGTGGTTTCATCGATGATTTGCCGACAGTTTCCCTTTGCAGAAAAAAAACACAAAAGGAAGTGGGCAGAGATAGGCCAGATTGGGATCAAGGCCACAGGCATCAACGGGCCACAGTCGATGATTCGGTTGAGACGTGCTTCTCTCTCTCTCTATATATACATATATATATGAGCAAAAGAGTTTATATAGAGAGAGTGGTTTACTGTGCTCAGAAGGGGACTGAAATCAGAAGAGAGCAAGCTGAATTAAGATGAGAGTTAAAATCATGAAAATCAAGTAAATCGCTCTGTAGAGGTTGAGAGGCGATGTGGAATGGCGATGTTTGGGGGTGGTACAAGAAGTATTTTATTACAACGCGAAAGAAGTGTCTTGTAACAGTATCTTCGTGAATTCGATATCCTTTGTCACAAATCGAAAGTGCTCTGCCAGTAATCAAGTAAATTAATTCCTGTAGAGGGAAAAACATAAGTAACGTTGATCCTAAAAATGCATAAATAATTTTGGTGAAATGTATTGCTTTGGGGAAAAAGCTACTTATGTTAATGCTCATGTGAAGCAGCAATGTATACTTCTGCAAGGCTACAGTGATTTTTGAATGCATGATATTGCGTTAAGCAAAATAGACCAGAAAATAAGGTGTGATGTTTGCTCCAAAAACAAACTTGCTTGGCTGCCAAAAAAGTGGAAGCAATTAAGTATTTTTCCCGTGCCATGTGCACTTGGAATGTATGCCCGATAGAAGATAAACCTGGCATCGTTTTGATATGTATTTTAAGGTCATGTTTCTACAGTGATGTTGCTCAGTTGTGGTTTTATTAGCATAGATTAGATTCGGTAGCATGTCTGATTTGCACAATCTGATTGGCCCAAGTACAGGTCCAATTTACGGCATTGGGTTTATTTGTTGATTCAGAGCACTCCCCACATCTGTGATGTTGGAAAAATGGTAGATTCCCCCATTCTCTTTCGCACCACCTGATGCCGTATAACCCTAAGCACAGAACAAATCGGAAGCTAAACTTATTAGCGCGTTTAGTGCTCAGTGCACGGTAGAAAGCTGTATTGGGAATCAAGGAAAATCACTAATTACAAGCTTCATTACTTTAAATCTGCTTTCTCAGCATTCCGCAGGAATTCTGAAATCTTTGATCCAGAGTAATAACATTTAGGAAAATTTTCCAGGGCCCTATAAGAGGTTACATTATACTCGCATTATTCTGAAGTGCACGGTCGGCTGTTCACCAAAAATTCAAAGCTCTCAATGGTAAGTGTTGAAATTGAATTCAGTGCATCTGGCAAATTATGATAGAGCGCAGCAAAGTTTCGTTGAAATTATTTTTACCGTGAAACCCTACTATTTCAACGATCTCCTCCCAGGAAAAATTGCAGTTCACCCTATTTTGTCTACATGAATCTCCAGTCCTACGAGACATGGCTGACTCTGAATGCAACGAGGACACCTGGCGATCACACGTAATTACTGCCTTGTCCTATTACATTCTTACCCGGAGTACAAATAAACATGCCTACATTTCGTTCTTTGTCAACATGGTGGACGGCTTAGGACATTTTCTAGCCACTTAACGCGTCAAATCATAGTCAATTACTCGATCCTTCAGTTGTAACTCCTCTTATTTTTTTTAAAGAGTTGTTGAATTTAGTGAGCACCTTCATGGTCTGGGAAAACAGAGGTGAAATATGGAATAAATTGTAATTGAATGCTTAAAAGAATGCGCGAAATAATTTCCTGACCATGTAAGTAGGATTTTCGTTCAGTGCTTCCGTAGCCTCTCCTATAAAAATGCAATTTCAAAGTAAAAGACATGGCCATGTATACAGGGAATCGGTGTAGTTCTAAATTTAGAAGGGGAGTATGCCATATTAGGGGAGAATGCCACATTTTTTACGACTAAATTCTATAAACTTTCATATCTCCCAACTTAAATTTCAGGGCTGAATGTTCATTTTTTAAATTGCGTTGGAAGACGAGCATCCCTTGCATTGAATATTCAGTTTTCAAACCACGCGATTTTCATTCCAGTGGTAAAATTTGAAATTCACCCCAGAATTCCATCTTGCACCAGTAGTATTTTTGAATTGCCTTAAAGTCAAAATGGCCCACCAATGGAGTAAGGCAAAGAAAGCTGAAACCCTTTCCCTGGTCTGGCTTATCTGTGAATCCAGTTTCACTTCAAATACTTGAACACTAACGTTGATGGATGCAGTTGGCAGCCTTTACTTGAACTCTCCAAAATAACGGCATAGCACTATAATTGTACCAACCTTATGTATCCTTGGAATTGTGTCATAGGTGCCTGCCGAATTCTCACCGGTTGCAGCAAAATGGTCAGTGGGAATACGAAACTGTTAATCAGGCATGAACATAGAATCATGAAACCCTAGAATCGCACAGCAGAAAATAAAGTCCTTTAGCCCACCAGGCAAATACCAGCTCCTTGAAATTGTTATCCAGTTAAGCCCATTCCCCAGCCTTTTCCCCATAGCATTGTAAAATGTGTCCCCTTCAAATATTTATATAATTCCCTCTTGAGATTTCTATTCAATTTGCTTCCACCAGCCTTCCAATATGTGCATTCCAGGTTACAGCAATGGAATATAGAATATATTCTGTAAAATCTATTAGTTATTCGGCGTTTTTAACGAATACGCAACCCCATGCAAAATGAGACAACAATGTGAAAATAGATACAGAAACAGAGATTGGGTGTTATAAAAGTCAAGGGATTTTCAGTAAGAAAAACGCTGGATAAACCATTCACAACTTGGTATTGCACTGAAAACCTACATTAAACAGAACACATGCTGATGTCGTTTTAATTTTCCAATATAGAATTAAGCAAGCTATGAAATTACTTCGTTTTCAAAGCATACAACATGGATTGTTGCATGAGGGTATCTCCATTTATATGCAAACATAAAGCTTCAAAAACCTGTATAACAAGTGATTAGTTAAATTAACTACAAATCAACAAGTACTGCTAAAGGCTCTATGGTCACCGTAACATGGGAATGCAAAATTATCTCACTTTCCGTTTGCTACTGAACTATTGTTCATATCATTTAACTCTTGCTTTGGATTTTTCATCCTAAACAAATGTTGTTCAACATACCTGAAATGTAAACTGTTCAGGAGGATATTAGATTGCAACATTTATGATCTGCAACAGAAATTTTATTCGTTAATGTCTTATTATTAGTGAAGGAATAAATTTCATGCACGCTAGGCAAAATCCACACCAGGAGCCACGACCAGATAGCTTCAGGCAAAGAGCAAATACATTGATCAGAATTTTGGATAGAGCAAATAAATTGCTCAGAAGTTGGAGATGTAAATTAGATTTCACGCCTAAAGCCGTATATCTGTCCTGCTTTTAAACCCTTCGTTTATTTAACTACGAATAGTCATCAGAACTTTAAGCTGCTGGGAGGCAGTGGAAAGTTGGTGGAAACCTAAAAGATTCTCCGTGTTAAATTAAGAGGATTTGGGAAATGCAAAACTAAGTCACTGAATCAACAAGAGTAGAGGAATGTTATAACACCAGAATAAAGACATAATAAATGAAGAATTTTAATCATACGATGTTTAAATTATTAATATTAACTATGTAAATGTACCTGATAAATATATATATATTTGATCAGTGCTGTAGAAATATTGAGAAACCACTTCTGTTTTACAAATAAACTTTAATTCAATCAACCTGCTATGGACAAAACTAAAGGTCCAGGTAAAATTTAAATACAGCATTTTTCCACATGGTATCCTTTTCGATCAACTTCACACTTATATGGCTGATCAGTCCCAGACTAAGATGAGCAACAAACATTATGCGTGCTTTGACGCCACTGTTTAATTGAATGTCGTAACTGAGTTGACCTGAAAATGCAGTAAGAACAAATACTGAATTTAATTATCACACGCCAAAAGTAATTGCAATCCAATAGCAATGTATATATATTTAAGTTTCTATTGTCATAATGCTTGACTGTTTCCAAGTTACAAAATTCAAAGAATAAATCTAGCCATGTTTGAATCCCATAGATCTAGTAGTCACCTCATTTAAATACACCTCTATGCAACTCCATGAGCAACCAAATACATGCATCTTCATGCGCGTGAACCCACGGTACATTTATAGCTTCTTTCTACAGCTGTTCCTGGCCAATAAAACCCCAGCTGCACGGAATGCAAACCCAATTGCTGACTGTGATATCTTCCAAAATTCCAATAGACATTTAGGTTCCTTTCCACTCCCCTAAAAAAAGAATCCGTACATTTTACATTTCTTCAACTTCCGTCCCCTGAGCCTTTTAATAAGGTACATTTTCTTACAATGATGTGACACTGGATGAAATTTGTGTTGGCTCTTCAACAATGCAAACATTGTTGATAGTGACACAACAGATCAGTTTACTTTTGGCCAGGCTCTAATATTTGCTTTTCATTGTAGGAAATTAGGTTGGGAGGGGACATTTAATATTGTCAGTATGGCTAAACAAGCAACAGGGGATTAGCCGCCTGCTGCACACAATTCCCGTACTTTCCCTTCCAAGGAATAAAAAGGAAAGCAAAAAAGTGGATTCTTCGGGGAATGCATGTGGTGCAGCGAAACTTATATTTAAAGCGGGGGTTTTACTGACCACTCCACAAAAAGAAAAATTGTTGCTTCGATTTCATGTGTTGAAATATATTGAACAGAAAAGTCCAGGAAGTGTTATTAAGTCGTTACAATACATACATTGAAGTATAAGTAAAGAGTATTATGTGCCGGTTTGGGTATCACGTGGAGACAGTGATGAAAGCATGCATATGATGGACTCAAGACCTGTAGTGTCTTGTCCTTATTGGAATTGTGTTGCAGCAGCTACTTTGATTGTTGGGTTTTCTTTTGCAACAACTCACTTTACTTTGCACTTGTTCATATGTGCTCAGTTTCTCTGGGCCGCTGACCAATTCCAAGTGACCCTCTCTTGCAAAATCAGAGCAGCACTAACACAAACCCACAAGCAAAATGTGTATGTCAGCAATTTGGAATTACTGTTGCTGAATTGAGTTCCTACCAGCTAACGCTGCATTCCCGTATTGCGTTGCTCCAGCTTTTCCACCTATTTAGTGTGTGGGCATGGGTGGGATCTCATTCATTTGATATTATAGATTTCACCCCCTGCAATCTTGTAAATAGTGAGTCAAACTAGTTGAAACTATGCCTTATCTGCACTCAGCACAGCAAGAGGGGAAACAGTCAAATAAACCGTTGAAAATAAAATCAGTTTTAGAACTTATGTCTCAAAGATCAAACATGTTATTTTTTATTTTCAATTTTAAATACAGGGTTTGTAGTTTGAGGACAGAAATTTGCCTAAGCATGTTAGCAATATTAAAAGTAGTAAGACTGCATTAAATTGAGACATCACAGTATAAGCAATATTTATTTGTATCTATATATTTGGAAACTCTAAATTTATGCATTTCGATAATAAATTGTTAATTCCAAATCTCCTACCTGAATCTGCAGCCTGATTGTTCATCTGTCAACAAAATTGCTATTGAAGATAATATTGATGATGTCATATGATTTTGAGGAAAAGAAATCAGTTTAGCAAATGTTTTCTTTAACAGTTTTGTAATCTCTGGAACCTACAGTTACCATAATCTCAATTATCTAGCTCTGATTATAAGTTTATGTCTCCTTAGCTAGATTTCCCTACTAGTGAACAAGATTGCTCACACTAACCCTATCAGTTCCTTTCACGATCATAAACAACTTCGATCATCATTTAACCTCTACTTCCAAGAGGGTACAAGCCTGGTCCATATGATCACTTCTCATAAATTTGCGCTTGGAGCCCTGTTAACATCTTCGTGACGGGATGGTGAATTCCTGCCAAACCTAATAGCTCACATTGTGCAGTTAGTGGTGAGCAGATTGCAATCACCGTTGAATTAAACAAAGCTGTGTACAATTTTCGAGCAATCCCTATGACATGGATTTCACCTTTACCAAAGTAATTTTATTGGACAGCATTTCTGGCATCCAGGGATAATGGTATCATCAAATAAGCTAAGCAGCCAATGACGCTGACATCTCAACATAAACAAACCAGGTAGTACAATCCCCCTGATTATTTGGCATTTTTGAACAGAAAGTTGTGAAAACTTGGACTAGACATGGAATTAATACAGGAACTGAAATATCATGACCAGAATTTTTTTTAAAAAAATTCAAAATTTGTCAAAATTTCTCATAGTAGAGAAATTTCACATTCCACAAAGACAAAATTTGTCTTTCAGGTCAAGTGAGTTCATTCAACAGTCTTTGTGTACTTAGTGTGTTGTTAAACAACTGGCTACACAGAATGGCATAAATTTTCCAAGCCTTCGCATTATTCCCAAGGTGTCAAATAGCATAAACGCGGAGCTTCATGTCATTTCAGTTAGGGATCTCCCTATGAGGAGTTGAACACCGGACAATATTGAAGATCAGGAAATTACTGCAGGAAACTCGTGGATTTCTGCGGTTAATTGTGCATATAGAAGTTTTCCGACATTAGCAAATGCCCTTCTTATGTGCAATGCCTATTACGTTACCCGACTGTCCAGATGTGGTCTAATCCCTTGAAATACGGGAGAACAAAGAACTTTGGTAGTTCTCATGCACAAATCAGTAAAATGCAGGTACAAACATCTGGATGTCTGATGGAATGTATGTGCTCTTCTCAAGGAGGCTGAAGTACAAATAGGAGAAAAAAGTGGATTCAATGGACATTAACCAGAATGGAAGCAGGGATTAAATGGTTGAATTATAAGGCCACCATTGGCTTCTATTTCCTTCTGTATAGAAAGTTGACAGATGATCTGCTTGAGATGTTTATCATGTTAAAGGAATGTCTGTTAATAGATACCGACAGACTCCTGAACCTGGACGTGGAATCAAGAATAAGAAGGTATTATCTTCATTTTAAAATAACTGCCGTGGAAATGCATTAATGCCCTTTCAGCTGAAGCATTGAAGTTCTTGCACTGAAAATACACCGCTGCTTTGTTTAGCAGGAAATGTCAGTAGCTTGACCCAGCGTCCATGAAGAAATCTCCGTCACACACATGCACACGTGCACACACACAAACGTACACACATATATATATATATATATATGTATGTATGAATATATTATATTATATATATTATATTATTTTATATATCTGAGTGTGTGTCAAGTGCAGCATGGTACATGACTTGGAGGTGATGGTGCCAAATACCTGATGCACTTGGCCTTCTCGTTGATGGAAGTCGTGAGTTTCTAACATCTAACCACATGCCAGTGGATGATGTCACCATGGGGCAGCATGCTGATGAGTCAGAGGACGCTGACGAGCATAGATGTAGGGCGCCTAGAGATCTCATTGCTTGGCGTCGGAAGCAAAAACATTGCTGCATATCATCAATGTTATAGGTGGGATTGAAATCAAGCGAGAGCTGTCACACTGAGTTGCATAGCAGAAGAGTGGTGTTAGAGGAGGCTGGAGTGTTGACCAGTTAAAGGCTGCAGGAGAGTTGAGAGGGTGAATCTCAGCGATCAAAAGAACAAAAGATCACATTTGTGAAGGGGCAGGGCAGTGCCATTGCTCTGACAGCAAAAGCACTGATCTCAAGCACGATTCTGCAGAAATGATAGGCAAAGATATGAGAGGTGAAAAGAAATAAGGCTGATCATTATTGCCCAGAGCATTTGACAGTTTTGGCAGAGGAAAACTATGCCTGACACGCCTCACTGTGAATTTATTATGGATAGCTCAAGCAGCACGTGCAGGAACATGCATTGCCGATTCCCTGATGAAACAAAGATGCAAGGGAACAACCTAAATGAGAAAGAAAAACGTTCTTATTGAGAATGGGTGATTAGAACTTGAGTTGTTCATTGGCTGAACACGTTGATAGCTGCATATTTATCAGGCTGAACATAAGAGCAAAGTCAGGTAGATAAATGTTTGAAAACGAATTCCTCGGTGACTTGAAGCCTTCCTGGAAGAAAGCACGAAGGCAAGTGGGAAGAGATAGGTAAGAGTGATCAAGACCATGCAAATCAAAAAGCCATATTTGATGTCAAGGATAATACGTGGCTATTTAGATCAGTAAGAGAGTTTATATGGAGAGAGTAGTTTACGGAGCTTCAAAAAAGGACTGAAAATGGAGGACAGAAGGCAAACTGAAGTGAAGATGCACATTTATATAAGGAACTGCTCACTAGACGTTGAGAGACGATACCTAACGGATTATTTTTGGAGTGGCAGTGGAAGGATTTTAAATTAGTTTGATATCATCAATCTGCTCTCCTTTTATTGCACCAGGTCGCAAACCAGTAATGACCCGTGAGGCACCATTGAATTTAATGTCTGAGGAATAAAAATGCAAATAAAGTTGCTCATAAGTCTCTCTAAGCAATTTCGGTGAAATGTCTCGCTTTGGGAAACAGTGACATATCCTATTGCTTATGTGGAGCCAAATTATGTTACCGCAATAGTGGAGTGGATTCTTGCTAAAACGAGAAGCACTTTGGATTCATTTTCCTTTTTGCTATGCACATTTGGAATGCTCAATGAAGGGTAAATTAAATGTCATATTACAATATAAGTAATAAAATAATGGTTCTCCGGTCATGTGAGCATTGTTGTACATTGATTAGCATTGAAGAGTGTAGTATTGATTGCTCGTGGAGATAGGCCAAAACGCAGATATATTTTACAAAATGGGGCTGCAGTTGTAGATCCAGAGCACAAACATTGGGGAGACTTTGGCGTAGTGTTACTGTCAATGGATCTAGAGACCAAGTGTAATGCTCCGGCAACCTTTTATGTCATAAGCATAGGAAGCAGATGGATCACCTAATTAAGGTGCTTAATATGTTAAAGAGGTCCAGTTGGTATATACAAACATTTGCCTCTGGACATGGAATCAATAATAAGAAGACGTAAGATTTATTTTGAAATAATTTCTAGGGTAAGGGGCGTCAGTCAATGCCCAACATATATTATTCACCCCTGGCCCTTCAGAAGGCATTAATAACCTCCTAATTAAAGCACACTGTTGGGCAACAGGGAAGAAGTGTTATAGGAGGCTGTAGTGCTCAACCGTTACTGGATGCAGGAAGGTTGAAATGCAAAAGCCCAGTGATCAAAGTCACAAACAGTGACACCTATGAATGATTAGGGAAGTGCCATTGCTCGGTCAGAGATGAAAACTGGCTTCAAACATGGTGCTACAGGAAAGAGTGGCGTGGACTGGAGCAGTGAACACGAACTACGGTCATCATTATTCACCAGACTGATCCAATGGGTAATTTGGAAGCTTTGATACAGGAATGTGATGTTTGATGTGCTCCACTGTGATCTGGTCAAGGGTAGCTCGAACAGTTGTGTGCAGCAAAATGTATGCCAAATCCATGATGTCATAAAGATTAGCGCCATTGCAAGGCAAAGAACAGGCTTGGGAAACATCAAATTTCTTATTGAGGACAGGGCTTAAACCTGAGTCTTTGGTTGAGCAAAATGAGAGCTATGGATATATCACAATGAATTGAAGCGGGATATATCACAATGAATTGAAGAGCAAAGGTGAGGTAGGTGACAGGTGGAAAGTGAATTTATCGACGATTTGCACACATTTGTTCCATAGGAAATCCAGAACTGAACTGGGCGGAGATTGTCAGGGTCTGATTAAGACTATGAACGCCCAAAAGCCACGATTGATGTCTAGGTTGAGACGCTGCAGTGGGAATGAGTAAGAGAGTTTATACGGAGAGAGACGTTTACTGACCTCGGAAAGGGAGTGATATCAAAGGAAGAAGTCAAGCTGACTTAAGATGCAGACTGAATCATGAATATAAGGAATCACTAAGTAGCCGTTAATAGTTGTAAGGCAATGGTGAATTTTGAGGGTGGCAGTGGAACCATTTTGAAAGATAGGGAGAGAAGTGTCTTGTAACAACACCTCCATTAATTCGTTGTCCTGTTGCATCGAGGCACACATGAATGCTCTGACAGCTATCAAGGAAGTTAATATCTGTAGAAGCAAAAAGGGAAATAATGTTGATTCTAAATATGTGTAAGAACTTTTGTTAAATGCATTAGGTTTTGGAAATAGCAACACATTTTATTGCATTTATTGTAGCAGCAGTCTATGCTCCTGCAAGGGTGGTGTGTATTCTTGATGTGTGATCTTGCATAAAGCCATCAATACATTGGAAAACAAGATGTGATGTGAGGTCAGACATTGAACTAGCTTAGCTGTTACAAATTTGAAGCACTTGGGATTTTTTTCTTGTGCCCTTCACACTTGGGTTACATGCCCAATAGATGATAAATTCAATGCTGTTTTAACATATATGTATAAAACAATGGTTCTCCAGTTCTGTTGCTCAGTTGTGGAATGATTAGCATAGAAGAGTACGTGGAGAAATAGGATCTGATTGGCCCAAACATTGGTAGGTCCATTTTACAACGATGGCTGCTGTTGTTGATTAGGAGCATAAACATTGATCTTCCAACTCTCCACATGTGGAATGTTGGCCGAATTTTCGAAACCCTGTCATGCCCAGTAAAGGCATATCCTATTCCTAAGTTTGAAAATATGAACCTTACACAGTGTGGCAACATTTGGACCTGGCTTATCTTTTAAAAATAGTAAATATGTGCTTCAAAAGATGTGCGCCAAAGGTCTTCAGACCTGATATGTGAATTAAAAAGCTGCCACACTTTCTCGCAACGCCAAAAGAATACAAGCCAGACTAAGAGATTTCAACTTCCATATACAGTACTGAGACAATCCTAAGGACTTTCCTGAACTGAACGGGTCTTTCTGAAATAACGGCGGTTATCGTCAAACAATTAACAAGCAGTGACTAAACAAATTAGCATTAAGTCTACATTTTGAAATGGGAACAGTGAGAAGTCACATGACATGGTAGCCATTTTACTCTCCCATTTTTAACTCTAAATGCTGTCTGCAGAGACACAGAATCAGCACAAAAGTCAATGGCATAGGTACCTTAAGAAGGAGAGACTGCAAAACCAAATGGTCTTTAAACCTGTTAGATTTTGGATCCAACAGCACTCAAAATGGATCACCTGGTAACGAGAGCACAAGCAACTGACTTTGCGACCTTCAGAAATCCCTCTCTTCGCTAAAATCCTGATATCCTCTTCAGCAGGTTACTCCGGTTGTTGAACTAACTAAGCTGCAATTCAGGAGTGGAGCGATCCTTTCCATTGGGCCTGCAATGCGTGTTTTACAGAATAGGACAATCACCTGAATTATGGACTATTCACTTTGCTTATAGCTTGTAAACGTGCACTGTTCTTTTCAACTGTACTTTCTTTGAGTGTGTTTGCGCATGTGACTGCCTGAGTGGCGGCAATAGCGTTAGATTGAGCGTCCAAATTAGCATTTGTATTTAAACGCACAAAGAGCTGGCTGTCGGATATTCAAATTGTCACGCACTCAGGGACTGATAACCATACATATATTCTTTTGAAAATTGTACTGAAAACGGACCGTAGGGAAGGGAGCAAGGATTTCAGTGGTTCTCCTTCCTTACCGCGTCTGTAACACCTCCATTCCCCTTCTGACCGTCTAAAGTGATGGCTGCCAAAGCACAGAACAAATTTAAGATAACTTGATCAAGAAGCAAACTGCTCAGTACATGGCAGTAGTTTGCCTTTGGAATGAAGGAAAATCACCGTCTAAAGCTTTAATATTATTAACTTAAATCAGCCTTGTCAATTGTTACTTTCGCAGAATTCAAATAATACCTTCAGTATTGCTGAAAAAAAGACGTTGAAGTTTTTCATCTTGTACTTATCAGGAC
The DNA here is from genome assembly GCF_017639515.1 of Carcharodon carcharias. NCBI lineage: Eukaryota > Metazoa > Chordata > Chondrichthyes > Lamniformes > Lamnidae > Carcharodon > Carcharodon carcharias. The sequence continues at coordinate 6,916,760 of NC_054495.1, read as the reverse complement.
ACTACGCAAGAACACCAGTTTAAGGGGGGGACGGGGAAAAATTTTAGACTGTATATGAAGAGAATGCAAGGCAAGTGGACACTGATTGGTAGTGGCTTTGCTATGGAGAATGCACCAGAGATGGTGGCTGACAGTTACCTGTCAAGAATTCTTTGAAATTTAAACCAGGCAGCTTGATTCTGATTGATCAAGAGGAAAGAATCAGTGAACAGCTGTCACTTATGTTGCTCTGTTATGCTTTGTTTTGTTCCCCTTATGTGGGCATTCTTGCAAGTGTTCTGGTGAGCGCAAGACGAAAGACATGTCCCTTTTTCAGCAATACTGAAGGTATTATTTGAATTCTGCATGAAGTATGAAGTCTTTGGCCCAAAGCAACAGCATTTTGGAAAACAATCCAAATATCTGCACACAGGTCACAATATATTCCAACAACAGGTGTCTTCCTCAGTCGGACTGTGGACCGTTCATCCAGGGTTCAAAGTTCCCAGGGGCAAGTGCTGAAATTGAAATCACTAGGCCTGGTAATTTGTGAGCGAGCACGGAATAAAAACTATGAAATTGGTTTTATAGTAAAACCCGACTAGTTCAGTAATGCCTTTCCTGGAAAATTGCGTTTCTCCCGATTCAGTCTACATCACCATCAAGTCTTACAAGATTTCATTGACATTTAATACTATGAGGACCCGTGGAGATCTTATATAACCACTACCTTGCCATTTGATAGCCCTATCGTGAGAACATATATTACAGTTCATATATTTCTTTTTAATATGATAGATGATTTGTGAAATTTTCTATCCTCAGACCTTGACAGTTCGCTGTAATCTGACCGATCCTGCAGTTGTAATCCCTGTTAAAATGAAGAAAAAAATAAGTGCATTTATTTCTGGTGAACAGCAATCGACAGTGGTAAAACAGAACTGAGGTGAAATCCAGAATAAATTGCGAGAGTATGTTTTAATGAAATGTGCAAAATAATGTCCTGACCATGTAAGGAGAGCTTTCACTAAATGGTTTTGTAGCTGGCTCCTGTGCAAATTAAATTTGAAAAACAAAATATAAGCAAGTTACACAAAACATCTATGCCCCGGTCGGTATTCAATTCCTTGACTATATTAGAACTGAATATGGGTTAGAGCGTATCATAGGCAACACACACATACCATTGATATGCCCTGTCCAAAATTTCAGTCGTAAAGTTAAACTCATGACGCCATAACAGAACACACAACACTTGTTCGTTGCACTGGGTGGCTGAGAAGTATAAGGAGTGAACTGTTACGAAACTGCAGGGCATAGAATAGGCGGGGAATATGTTTGAACTTCAATCTGTTAAGAAGAAATTTCACCCAAATGGTATTTCGCAATCACCCTGTCAATAGCGAAGGTATAGTTGAGAAAGCAAAACAGGAAAACAACAACTTGTCTTTATATAGTTCCATTAACTTAATGATCGGACCCAAGGCACTTTGCACTCCTATCACTAAACAAAATTTGTCAACATCTAGATAACTTGGAACCTCAGGATACTAGAAGCTCCAACACGATTGCTGAAAATAATGAAAGTTAAACAAGAAATGAACTCTTCTGAAATCAATTCCACGAAGAATGGTCAATGAAATGAAAGGGGTTTCTTTTGGAAATAAAAGCATATAAGGAGGATTTATATTAGAGTTTCAGTTATGTCATGATTTCATGCCTTTCCCCTTTTATTTGACAACCCCTGCCCCTTTGACTGCGAAATTATTGTCCAATCGCAATTCCGATCACATGCCCTGTTTTCCATGGCCTTCCCCTGTCCTCTCCCACACACCAATAACCAATAACGCATTCGCCACCCACCCCCCCTCCACCCCCGCTCCCATCACCAGTGGTCTCCCCTACTCCCATTACCAGTCACTACCACACTCATCTCACCAGTCCCTCCTACACTCTTATCACCTAACCCCTACCCCACTTCAGTCTTAAGTCCACTTCCCTACTCCTTTCAGAATTCCCTCCCCCACTGTCGTCTTCCTTGACTACTTTGCCCAGTTCTGTCACCCACTCCGGTCACTTTTCCCCTCCCCCAGTCCAATCAACTTTCACCTCTCCAACTCTGATCCCTTTAGGGACTCACAAACAGGAAGCCAATGGAAAATGGCTGCCAACAGAGAAGAATCATGATTTAGGAAGTACACTTTTGTCCGCTAGCTTGGTGTATCACGAAGAGGCATGGAGGCTTGTGCCGTTCAGCATATACCATTTATTGTTATCAACTTTACACATATCTCCAAGGCATAGTACTATCTCGTTGTTGTTTTCATGCTAATTGCTCTCAGACTCTGTACACACTGTATACTATCATGTGACATTCTACATCACAATCTGGGCAGTATCTTTCTCCAGTCCCATATTAACTCTTGCATGTCCAATTACACTAAAACAATATAGACTTCGTCAAATTCACGTGTGACAACAACAATCACAGGGAACAATTCATGAACAGTACTCATCCCTTGAAGAGGACTTTGTACTGTCAATTCAAACAAGTGCGCTCCGCACATGCGCAGAGCGATCGGCGACGTCAACAGAGCGCGTGGGCAAATTCGCCAGTGCCTGGACTGATTCACGCATGCGCGCGTTGCTCCTCCCGCCCTCCTCACGCGTAAACGGCATTGCTGGGTGTGGCCTCCTAGCGCATGCGCAGAGCGAGGCGCCTTAGCGCTTGCCAGGGTCATGCAGGGCGATTCTTTCGCATGTTTTCGTTTATTTTGGCACAGTGTAATCTCCACCGTTCCAAACTGTCCATCACTTCAGTAGGAGTGATCCTTTAGGCACGAACAACGCTGTCTTCAATTGTTTGTATTTTTTTATTTATGAAGCTGGACACACCGGGAATTCCCACGTCCAACCCTTCACACCATCTGAGGGTTTAACAGAAAAAAGAAAATGCGTTTCATCTGACAGTCTCATTAATCCGAATGTTTCAGGGACAGAGAAACCCTGGGACTCAGATGAGGAAAGAAACGCGCAATGAGAAAAGCGGTCAAACTCGGCACAACGTAGGCTATCTTGTTGATGGTGCTATCTCCACTGTCCGAACCTGTCACTGAATTCAGCAGGGAGGATCCGTACGGGAGGAATAACTCAGCCCGTTCATAGCGTTCAAAGCCTGCATGGAGACACTTCGCGATACCTTTGTCCCCGAATTGCTAGTTCCCATTCTGCGCCACAGCTGACGGCTCCACCCGAAAAAATGTAGCGTTTCCTCCCACATTAAACCGACTGTTTTCTGAGGAAATATATCCAAAATAATAAAAGCGGTCAAACTCGACACAACATACACTTTTCTAATGTGATAATAATAACATCCACTGATTTTGTCTGACAATCTCGTGCTGTCGTACTTCTCCAAACATTAGAAGGAGTGATACGAGAAAGTGATCTTCACCCACTGGTATCAATAAGCAGAGAGCTCCCGCGCTAAGCGTCAGTCTCCCCATCCTGAGAGAACCGCGCCAGTCTCTGTTAAACTCGGTGACTGATCCGTTCCCCCTGGTGTACAGAGGAGATCAATTCAATCATTTACTGAAGCGGCAATGCTGTTTGGACCCAGCCTTGTTCATCTGTCCGGAAACTCATTCACAGTTTCCGAACGTTTCTATGCTGGACATAGTGTGTAAACGAAAATAAATGCATTTCTACTGGGCCGAGTGCTGGTCACCTGCCTGGCAACTCATCCCACGGAGAGGGAGCTGCTATATTGCAGTAATATATTCGAAATATTGATGCGCGTGGCGTTTTGTTTTTTCATTGTGCATTCGCTATTTTTGATTTGGCGGAGTAACATTGGGGAGCCGGTGCAGACACGATGGACCGAATGGCCTCTTTTTGTTCCGTTAAAATTCTGTGATTCTGTGACTCTGAGATTTTCATCCAAGAACAGAAAGTGACTACCTTGCCGACTGATGCACCAAGGAACTGCTGTGATCTCCTTATATCTCCTGAGATTACTGCGTTCCTCCAATTCTGGTCTCTGGTATATGCCAGATTTTAAGCACTCTACAATGGTGACTGTTCAGTTCCCGCAGCCCTAAACTCTGGGATTCTAATCCCGAACATTTCCACCTCTCTATCTCTGCATGCTCATTGCCCTCCTTAAAAACTTCCCCTTTGACCAATGATTTTGTCAACTGTCTTAATGTCTGCTTCTTTTACCCGGGATCAAATTGTGTTACGTAACGGGACCATGAAGTGTTACGACCACAGCCGATGTCATTTACTGAGCAAGCCATTCTCCAGAGGGAAACTCGACTTACTGATCATAAATTTATCCAACGAGGGAAAAAAACGACTGATCCCAGAAGTACATAATTCCAGCAACACTTCGAGAATTTTAAGATTACAAAATTTATTAACAACAACAAAAAAAGCCTTAAGCTCACAAGATTAAACTTATAGAACTAAAACAATTTTACAAAACATCACCCCTCCCCATCCCCTCCCCACCCCCCGCCACCAAAATAACCTGCATGGGTAAACTACTTTGCAACAGCTCCCTTACCGATTTAAACTATTAAAGTCGTGTGCTATTTTCCAAGGCAAAAACTGCTGTCACTTTAGTAAAGGCACATCACACGACTTCTCATTCTCTTCCACTCTGCTGGGAATTCCAAGGAAGTTCACGAAACAAACTGCTGTCTGAGATAAAGATTTTTCCGGTCCTACTGGCTGGTTGTTTCAGGCTTCACAGTGTTCTCAGCAGAATTGGGGTCAGTAGCTTGGGTGCGGAAATGTGATGCTTGCTGTGTCCCACTGTGATTTGGTTAAGGATAGCTCAACCAGTTGTGTGCAGACAAAATAGTGGCAATTTTCTGATGAAATAGAGATAAGTGTCATTCCAGGGGAGACAACCGGAATGGGGAGCATCAAAGTTATTCTTGGGAACCGTAGATTAAACTTGGAGATAAGTCATTGGCAGAATACATTGCCCACTGCAGATGTTTCACGATGAATTGAAGGGAATAGGTGAGGCAGCTGACACATTGAAAGTGTTTTCATGAATGAAAAGCAGACAGGATATTTTTGTTTCCAGAGGAAATCAATAAGGGAAGTGGGGAGCAAGTTGTAAGAGTGTGATGAAGACAATGGACGTCGAGAATCCAGTTCAGGCGTGGCTTTATATGTCAGTAGCAAAGATTATGTGAAAAGAGGGGTTTACTGAGCTCTGAATGGGACTGACATCAGAGGAGGTAAGGCAAACTGAGCTATGATGCAGACTGAAATCATGAATGGAAGGAATCGCTCTGTGGAGTTTGGGAAATGATATTTAATGGCGAATTATGGTGCTGGCAGTTTAAAAATATATATAAGGGGGACTAAGAGAAGTGTACTGTAACAGGATCTTCATGAAATTGTTGTCCTTCTGTTGTAGCGAGTCACGATCCAACAATGGTCTAGAAGTCACCAAGAACGTTAATGTTTGTGGAAGCAAAATTGAAATAATATTGATTCCAAGCATGTACAAGCAATTTTGGTGAAATGCCTTGCTTTTGGGAAGTAGCAGCAGTTCATTTCTTTTGTGAAGCAGCATTCTATGCTGCTGCAAGGGTAAAGTGCATTGCTGATCTACAATATTTTATAACCCGCCAAAATCCACTGGGAAACAATATATGATGTGTGCCCAGAAAATAAAATTCTTGGTTGCTGGATATTGGAAACAATTGAATTTGTTTCTTGTGCCATGCACATTTGGAGTTCATGCCTGATGGAGGATCTTTTAACGTTGTATTAAACTTTGTGCATAAAATAGTTCTGCAATGGTACTGCTCAGTTGTGGATTGGTTGGCATTGTAATAACGTCTAGAGACAGCACATGGGCAGGATCTGACAGGCACAAACACAGTTACGTTTTACATCATGGGTTGCATTTTGATTAGTAGCACTAACATTGAATTTCATACTCTCCCGATCTTCAATATTAGCTTGAACTTAGGGCCTCTGTCGTGTCAGTAACACGATGTCCTGTTTTAATACTTACAAATATGAACTTTACTCAGGTAGAATCGTCTGGAACTGTACTTTCCTTCTAAGATGGTCAATATGTGCTGCAAAATATGGCTCCCAAAGGAGATTAAGACTGATAAGTTAATTCAAAGACTGTCACACTATCTCGTGAAGATAAAATGATAAAGCCCAGACTAAGAGATTTCACTCACCCGTACCCTGAGACTATCCAAAGGACATCTTGAATTGAATTTGCCTTTCTGAAATAAAGTCAGCGATGGCCTCAACCCTTCTCATGATGAATGTCTGCCAGCAAGGAACCAGGTTATGGATAATCAACACCAACACCGTATTTGGAAAGGGGAACTGGGAGAAGTCACATGCTGGGTTGACATGACTGTCCCCTGCGTCATTTTTAAGTGTTGTGTGCAGAGCCACGGAAGCAGCAGAAAAGGCAGGGCGTTAAGAACATGAGACTGTAAAACTATAAGTTCTTCAAGCCTGTTCCTTTTCAGGACCACCAACACTGAGAACTGATGTTCTGGTAAAGTGACTAGAAGCAACTACCCTCGTGTCCTGAAAAATGTTCATGTCTGCAATAGAATCCTAAGAACCACCTCAGCAAGTGACTCCGGCTATTGAACTTATTTTCATAGCCTGAGGATAATATACTTCATCTGATGTTTTAAAAAGTACTTTATTCTCCGTCATGACCACGGGTCACAGCCCCGAAATACTTACGAAATGTTGAGCTTTTAAGATGTGAATTTTTTTAATGGACTCACAAGCAAAACTTGGCTAGGAGTGTACTGCTACCATTTGCCGGAAAATTGCGATGTGGATTACACTTGGCCAAATAGCCCAGAGAACAGTATATTACACCTAATCAGTGCTTCACAAAATAGGGCAATCACGTGAATCATCAATTAATCGCTTTCCTTAGAACTTGTAAAAGTGCATTGTGCGCTTCAGTTACACATTCTTTGAGTGCATTTTTGTCTGTAAATATGTGAGTGAGGCTTTAGTGTTAGATTGAGCGTGAAAGTAAACAACTGTCTTTATTTAAACGCACAATGAACGCACAAATTGTCCACACATTCAACATTTTACTGATTACCGAAAACTGGGAAGGGAACAGGGATTTCCATGGTTCCCTCCCACATCCTGTCTCTAACTGCCTCTGCCCACTTCCCACCACCTCATGTGATGCTTGCCAAGGCGCGGGGCAAATTGACGCTAACTTGCCCAGAACTTTCGTGTTCATTACGTAGCATTGGCTTATCATCGGAACCAAGAGTGGTCACGAATCTGGAGCTTTACTATTGTTACCTTAAATCAGCTTTCTCAGTTTGTGCTTTGTTTGCATTCTGCAGGGAATTTGCCCCAAAATAGCAACATTTTGGAAAACGAGCCACGGATGAACACTCAGTTCACAATGTAATCAAACTACAGGTGTTATTCTCAACCGCACACCCAGAGTTCAAAGTCCTCAGTGGCAATTGTTCAAATTGGAGTCACTAGATAAGGTCATTTGTGAGCAAGCACAGAAAAATAGCTATGAAATTATTATTTTTTTTTTATATAAAACCTGACTATTTCAGTAATGTCCTTTGTGGCAAATTGCATTTCACCCCATTCAGTCTACATCAGCCAACAAGATATGGTTGACACTGAAATCCATGAGGACACGTGGAGATCACTCTTGAACACTGCCTTGTCATGTGTATCCCTGTGCTGAGAATAAATGTGGAGACATGACACGGTGGTTGCTGAAAGGATTGCTCCCCTTGTGAGAAAGAGTAGATCAATGGAACACAGTTTTAAAATAAGGGCCACAATCAGTGCAGCCACGATCTTATTCAATAGTGGAAAAGTCTTGTAGGGGCCGAATGGCCTACATCTGCTGCTGATTCGTACGCATGTTTGTTCTTAAATGGAAAAGCCTACATTCTGTTGGATTTTTTGAAAGATGGCAGATGACGTGTGAAATTTCCTATCAACATACCTCATCAATTCACTGCAAACTGACCGATCCTGCACTTGTAATCCCTGTTAAAATTAATAAGGTATTTGTTTTTTAGTGAACAGCAATAGAGTGTGTTAAAAGAGATATGAGATGAAATATAAAATAAAAAGTAAGAAAATGATTTAAAGGAATTCACAAAATAATGTCCTGACCATATATGTAGAGTCTTCCTCAAGTGGTTTTGTAGCTTGCTCCTGTAAAAATGCAATTTGAAAAACAAAATAGAAGCAGGTACACAGGAAATCCCTGTAATTACTTCAGAATTTTGAACGATTAGAATTTCATATATCCCACAATAAAAGTGATACAGATTTCCGAAATTAGCTAGCCCTAAATTAAATTTCAGGGGTGAATGTTCATTGTTAACGAGCAGTGAAAGAAGGGCAGCCGTGCACAGAATATTCATTTCACTCATCAGTCGATTATCATTGTTCTGGTAAAATTGAACATTCACACAAATGTTCCATCCTGCACCAAGGGCCTTTTTTAGATTTTTTTTTAAAAAGAGCTGCTCCACAGACAAAGAAGAGTGAAATGCCTAACCTACTCTGGCTTAGCCCCGAATCCAGTATACTCCAACTGCATGAACAATGACATTGTTATCCTCACTGGAATAAACTCGCCAATGTGACCATGTGTTAATACAATTGTACCAACCTTTGGCTTTCTTGGAATATTTTCGTAGATCAATGCTGAGTTCTCCCCTAATGCAGAAGAGCAGTCTTTGAGAATGCAAAACAGTTAATCATATCTCCACATATAATCGTCGAATCATACAATGACAGAGCACAATCGGTAGTCTTTCAGCCCACCTTGCCAGTATCAGCTCTTTGAAAGTGCAATACAAATAATCCTATTCCTCAGCCATTTACGCATACCCTTGTGAGTAAGCTTTCTTAAAGTATATATCCAACGTCGTTGTGAAGTGAATATTAAATGTGATTCCACCTGGTGTTCACCCGCTGAATCCCGATCATTGCATTTCGCTGCCTAAAAATAAATTTCCGACTCTCGCAGCTATCTTTTTTTGGTAATTAGATTGCATTTCTATCAACTGTTTACTGATCCGCCTATGGCTGCTTACAGTTTCTCATAATTTTCTCTATCACGATATTTCGCTATTTTGAACACCTCTGTAAAATCTCCAATTAGCCTCCCTGCTTTAAGGAGAAGAAGCCCAGCTACTCCCGTTCCTCCACGGAGCTAAAGTCCTACTTCTCTGGTACTATCCCTGTAAATCTTCAGTACACATTATCCAAGACAGTAACATTGGTCCTGAATCATTGAACCATGTACATGCCAATAGAGTAGAACTGTTGCTTCATGTTCTGAGACATTGCAGCTTTTGTTTCTCATTGTTCTGTTTTTGGTTTCTGGTTGGATTATGTTCGCACTAATTTAATGATTACTTGGTTTGTTAGGTCAATTTTATGACCTAAGTGCACAATTTTAACAGCCGTAATCAAGGAATGAAAAATAGGTGGGAATTTAATTCTACATTTTTTCAATATAAACCAGGAGACATGTAAAATTGGCTGCTGTTTCGCCAACATCTATGTTACATTCAGACAAAAGGGCGAAACGATCCTTGGTAATTCATCATGTGAAGCTGACAGATTCTCTACTTTGAGCACCCAATTAGCAGAAAACATAATAGTTAATTCCAGTCAAAACCTTTGTATTGGTACACAAATCTATCCGGTTTTGAACTTTCACGAGGAAATGTACAAGTAACTGTAAAATGAGGCATTCGTATGAAAATAGATACAGAAGCATATATTGGATGTTTTTAATGTCAAGGTATTTTCAGTAAGACATACTTTGCACGAAAGATTGCTTCCTTTCATCGTTCACAAGTTAGTATAAGCTGTATTAAACAGAACGTTAAGCGATACATGTGTTGATACCAACTTCTTTTCAAATAGTGTTTAGCATGTTAGACAATTGTGCGTAAAAGCACTCAACAAGAATTAGGTTATCTAATTTGACGTGCAAACGTAAAGCTTCATAAATCTGCCCGATGTATGCTTATTTAAATGAACTTCAAATCAAAAAGCACTGTTGTCGCCTGCAACGCTACAGCCGACATGGAAATGCTGAAGTATTTCACTTATTCTTCACTGTTGGATGAAAGTTCATCGCATTTCGCCCTTGTGTTGGTTCTTGCATCCTAAAGAAATGTAGGGCAACATAATAAAATAAATCTTATCAGGACGATATTATATTGCAATCATGATCTACAACAGAAATCCTATTTGTTAATGTCTTATTATTAGTGAAAAATGTCTTCCTAACTGAAGGGAACAAATTTCATTCATGCTGGGCAACATCGACATTCTTTTATTCTTTTACGGGACGTGGGCGTCGCTGGCTGAGCCAGCATTTTTTATTGCCTATCCCTAATTGCCCTTGAGAAGCGGTGGTGAGCAGTCCTCCTATACCGCTGCTGTCCATATGGTGTAGGTTCAACTAAAATGCTGTGTGCGAGGGATATTAACCTAGCGACAATGAAGGAACATCAGGCGGGAAGCCCAAATCGATTCAGGCAAATTGGGATAGATTACATAAATCGGCCAGAAGCAGGAGATATGAGATAGATCACCAGTATAAAGCTATACATTTACGTCCCTGTTTTTGAAACAATAATTTACAGCATCAAGATTATGAGCTGATGCGGCAGGAGAGTAAAGTTGGCGGAAAGTTAAAATGTTCACAATTTGAGTAGTTGGGAGATGCAAAACTAAGTCACTGCATCAGCAACAGTAGTGGACTGTTATTACACAAGAGTGGGGAGCTAATAGAAGGAGATTTCTGTCAATCAGAAATATATACGATTATTATTGACTGTGTAAACAGGCCTCACAAGTTTATAGATTTGAAAAGAGATATACACATATTTTGAAACAACTTTTCGCTCATTTACTTTGATTCGAATCATCAGGCTACAGACAAACTACTAAAGGGGCAGATAACATTTACATACACTATTTACCCGCATGCTTTCTTTTTGATCAGCCACGCGCTTATCCCGCCGATCATTCACAGAATAAGTAGAACAGCAATCACGATGCCTGCTTTGTGACCACTGACTAATTCATTGGTGGAGAAATGTTGTTCTAAAATGCTATAAGAACAGATATTGAAATTAATATCAAATGTCAGAAACAATTAAACTCATGTAGCTATGGGCAGATGTTTAAACACATTTTGCCGTAGCGCTTGACTGTTGCTAAATTTCAACAATTCAAGGAACAAAAATGGCCATGACAGAGTTCTCTCGAACCAATGTGACACGTCATTTAAATACAAGCCTGTGCAACTGCAAGGGCAAGTGGTAATTGAATCTCTAAGCTATTGATCCCACAATTTTTTTTATAATTTCTCTCTACACCTCTTACTGGGCCACTCAATTGCTGGGCAACAATGAATGCAATCCCGATTTTTGACCGTGTTGTCTTCCAATTTTTCAGGAGGCGTTTCGTTTCATTCCCAAAAATATTAATTCCTTACCTCAACCGATGCTTGCGTTTCACATCTTGTCAACTTCCATTCTCTTGAGTCTTGAAATCAGGCGGATTTCCATTCGCAAACCTCTCCTATTTCTAATCTACCTGATGCCTCAGTCACAACATGCCAAAATATATAGCTGGATTTTATGGGGCGCAGCAGACCCCACACCCCGGAGCGAATAAAACGGGGGCCAGCCAAACAGCACCCCAAACCCGCCCACTGGGGTTGGGGATTGGGTGGGGGGAGGGGGCGCCTGCCGCAGACATTCAATTCCTGGAGGAACATTGCTTGCTTTAAGGTGATGCTGTTCTGTCTCAATCTGCTCTCGAAGTCCAGCTTCAGTGAGTTGATTGACAAGCAAATGGTCGACAGCGCTACTGTACCAGGAGAGCCGCAGGAAACGCTGGCTCCTGCTGGCCACTGCGTGGAATTTCCTATTCTGAGCAGACAGATTGAGATATTAGTGCGGTTTTGGGGTGGGAGATGGGCTACAGTGGACAAGCCAGTGGCGGCAGAGGAACAGGGAAACGGAAGACCTCCCGGTCCCTCCAACGCGCTATAAAATTGGCCATATCTGCACTCTTGAAAACAGGGTTCTAGCCATTTGCCCATCGTCCAAAGAGATGCAGAAACAGGCCGCATCAAATCTATTCCGCAGGGCAATGTTCACTGTGTGTCGCACAAAGTCTCAATGGGCCAAAAGCAGCCACTTTAGGACCAGAAAAGTGCCCGATCTACCTCAAATTAAACGAAACAGGCAACATTTCTCAAAACTTTGACCACCCGGAAAAGCAAGCCGTTTCCCGCTGTTACCATGCAGTGGCTACGAGAGTGGTACCTACCACTAACAGGATGCTGCCTCAACCCAAATGGAATGCTCTGCCTACCACACAACTGAGCAACCGCAATTTCACTGCCGATGTCATGCCATGTGGGTAGACCGTAAGTCCCAATGACTGGCTGATCGAATCAAGCGGCGTGTTATATTGGTTGTTCATAAGAGTGTTAACCATTTTTTTAAAAAAAGGTTAAAGTATATCTTAGAAAATAGATAATGGCACGTTGAAGCAGGTTAAGCTAAGATGGCTACACGGAAACCTAAATATAATTTTGATATGCACATTACGTATTGAATCTGGAATTCTGCAATAGCAACGCATTTTATTGCAAAGAAGCATTTGGCAGCAACTCACTTTATTTGGCACATATGCTTGTGTGCCGAGTTTCTCTGGGCCACTGACTAAATCCAAGTGACCCTATCCTGTAAAATGAGAGCAGCACTAACACAAAACAACGGAACCCACAAAGAACAAAGTGCACGGTGGTAAGGTGGGATTAGTGTTGCAGAATTGATTTCCCACAGCTTTATGCGTTCTTACCGCAATGGGTGGCTCTCCCTCTTCAGTGCACTGGAGGCGGACAGTTTATAGGCATGTGAGGGATTTCATGCCTTCGATATTTTAGACTGCAACCCTGTATCTACTAAATGCTGAGTCAAGCACAGTAGTCTGCTGATTGAAGCCACGCCCTAATTGCACTAGGCAAAGCAAGGGGGAAATCAGCCCAGTAATAATTATATTATATATATATGTGGTCAGTCAAAGATCAAACGTAAGATGTTTTTCCCACTGGAAAATCAGCACTTCTAATTGCCTATTCAGGCAATGTATTGCCTGAAAGTTGAGTTTCAACTGGAAATGAGTATTCTCCGGCCGATAATTTTAAACTAATTTGATAGTCCATTCAAATGTTCCCCCCGATTGGCCCCATCTACAGTGGTGGGGGTCGGCGGGGGAGGAGGAAGGTGGATGATGTCATTTATTTATTATGTTTTGCGGCTTAGTTGACAACACTCCCGCTGGTGAGTCGGAACATTGTGGGTGCATTTCCCACTCCCGCTGTCCGTGGAAGGAGTGTTCACCACGCCGCTATTATTCGGCCTGCAGTCCTTCCAGTTTTCCACACGGGGACACGACTGTGAAGATAAACAAAAACAGACAGATATTCATGTTCAGACGCTGTGTTTCTGGCATTGCTGTTCCCCCTCCTCCCCACCCTCTCTCCCCCCCAAGATATCATAGCAACAATGAGTTTTCCTTCGGGAGACAATTAAAATCGACCACAGATTAGGAGAAGCATGAATTCTTGGCAGTTTGGCAAAATGTCAATCAGAGGATATTTGGGAGCTTCAATGGAACATTTGGCCCAAAGTTTCACAAGCAAACATGTCGGCAGCAGATCAACCATGACGTGGCACATCCGGAGTTCAATGTTCAGGTGCAGGAAGGCTAGTGGATGGGGTAGGATTGAACAAGAGAAGGCCCACAGATTATTGACTTTCTGTTTCCATGTTAAACCTATACTTCCCCCTACATTTATAAAAATAAATTATGTACCTATCATATTACAGAAAACATATTTGTCCATGCACTCGCTCTCTGAAAAACCACACTCAGTCTACTCACTCTTCTTGTCACGCGTTTGTGCCCATTGTATTTCAATGTGCATTGTATCCAAATAATCGGTCAGCAGTATCGATGTTGAGTATTGCTGAAAAAATAAAATGCAATCAAATTGTTTCCTCTTGCACTCATCTGGATAGATCGCAACAATTGTAACGCGGGAACAACAATTTATACTGCATGAGAAGAGAGTGATGAATGTTTGGCAATAGGATTCTGATTGATGGAGGTGTTGCCATGGAGAATGCAGCATGGAACACTTAACTGCTCAGCTTTGCTAAAATTAAAGCCAGGCAGGTCGACTCTGATTAGTCTAGATGTTGTCCTGGGTAATGAAGCAGGGAATGAATGTTCCATAAACATATGTTTAGTTGAAAAAAGGTGCAACGTGTGAAAATGTTCACTTTGGTTGCAAAGTACAGGAGCATGTGTGTGAATGTATGTGAGCTCTAGGACGCACAAGTGAGCTACACTGCCAGTCTAACCGATAATGTAAAATTGCATTTCAGTGTAATTCTTCGCACAATCAGGATTTATTTGGCAGCTGTTGTCCTAACGTGGACTTATGCCTTAAGTTGGACACTATACTTTTAGGGTTTTGCATGCCCAGCCTGATTGGGGATGGTCAGTACCTTCCTTCCCTGTTATGAACAGCCGAAGGGACATGCGGTTTGATACGACCTTCCAATTGCTGGGAAGTATGGCCCATATACCTCGCATCACACTGGCACTGAAATTCAAATACAACATTGCCCATTGGTGAGTTAAGCCAAAAGCCTTTTTGGCTTGATGGCAGCATCCTCTTAGTGGAGATTGCCACCCGGGTTCCTACTGCATAGGAGCAGCGTGCTATGCCTAGCTTCGTTTGATTTAGTGCGACATCGTACCCTTCCAGGGTAATCTGAAGTAGACTGGGCACTTTTCAGGAATGCATGTGGCAGCCTTAGCCCCATTCCTGAGTTTGTACAATATACAGCAAAGGAAAATTCTATCAGGTGACATATCGTTCCACAGGATGACTTTGCTGCGCATGGCACATAGAGTCATTAAAACTGAACTGAGTTCAGTTGTACACCCATGAAGCCACATGTATTCACACACAGGTCCTTTGTTGAACAAAGAAACCTGCCCTGGCATTGCTCCTTTGCAACTAAACAAACGTCAGGGAACAGTCATTGGGCAACACATTGACCAATCAGCGTCAACCTGCCTGGACTGAATTTGAACAAAGCTGCATGGTTAGTTTCATGCTGCATTCACCATGGCAAGGCTTCCACCAATCAGAGTCCACTTGCCAACAAATCTGAATTCTCTTCTCTTACAGTATAAATTGATGTTTCCCCATTCCAAAAGGAACAGTCTTGCGAGCTATCCTGATGAAGGCAAATGAAAAGCATTGAGGGCATGTCTCGACTTTCAGAAGTAGATTGTATTATAAATTCCTGCTCAGAAATTCAGAATGCAAATTGTCCGTAAATTTGGCACCCCATTACTGAGCAATCCGATCACTGGGCTATACTGACAATTTGCTCAAGTTTCCGTTCACTTGAAAAGGTCATAACATGTTAATCAGCCTCTCATTCCTAGTAAGTGAAATTTGGGATGTCGAAGTAACTAAGGAAACATTTTAAAATGCGTATATTTTGAGGTGTCATGATTGAATTGCTTAATTGAGCAGTTTTCTGTTGTGCTTCTTTGTTCAACCTTTAATTCAACTTTTCTCAACAGCTCCCAAGTGCACGACTTGAATTTTCATTTTCCCCCATGTTGAAATCTTGGGAGATCACTTTGGATTCTGCAGTCTCTGATACCTAATTTTCCAATGAGCATCGACTCTACTCAATCAGAAAAAGTGATTGAATTAACAGGCAAACTGTGGTCTGATACACCACACTGTACATTGAATGGCAAAGGTCTCCAAGACAGATTCTGTGAATTTCCCACCAGCCCATCCAGTCGTCAATGACCACTGTGAGTCACAGTATCTCATTAAAACCCACTCTCTCACGAGCCACTTTAACTCTTCACTTTCGAAATCTAACCCCAAAATTGCATCAAATGTTGCTCTGGCTCGGGCTGCCTCAATTACTGCTCACCTCACCTCTTCTCCTGAGTAGCTTTCATTCACAGGGTTGAAAACTCTGCAATCCGAACTCGAATTAATGGCATACCTCCAGCTTTTTTGCAGATGGCTAGTTTCACTAAATTGACACTGCTGTGCACTTCTACAAACTCCAGTCTCCCAGTTGCACTGAGCTATATATGGTTTCCAAGGCTTCTCTGAGCCTTAACTGCCTCGCACAGAACCAGTAAAATTCCACGACTTTCTGAGCTCCCAGTTCTTCTCTGAACCTTAACTGCCTGGAGTCTGCTAACAGCTCCCAGGCCCTGTGAGCTGAAAACAACCCAAGACCCAAACTGCAAGCAACCCTCTTGCCTAACCAACACATAGATAAATTGAAACTACAACACCTCCTTAATCTACCCCCATCTCCATGGTAACACAGACTTTCAGGTTTTACTGAACGACTTTAAACTAATTTAGCTCTAACCCCCTAAATAAAACATCTCTCTGGACTGCACTTCTTTGCAAGCAGTGCAGACATCACGTTTCCAGTTCTCAGTTCAGTAAGCCCACAGCCGTTTTATAGTCTCATCCCTTATGCTTTTACTGTATGAAGAAAGCAGGGGTAAGCTTCATAACTGCAATTTTCTTTTAGGTGTTCTGGCAATCTCAGAATCCCAGCATTTTCGTTATCCTCAACTCACAAAAAACCTTTTTTCCAAAACGAAAAATCCCCTCTCGAATATTACATGGACAATGAGATAGATATTCAAAACCGTACCATGCATTATTTTTGTCAAATAAAGAAGCCTGGAATCAGAAAGCCAAATTTCAACAAGATGTGCGCAGTCACTAAGAGGATCAACAAGCAGATCATTAGTGTGCTAAAGAATCACTTCACTGCATCAACTGTTTAAAGGGTGCTCCGCAGTTCAGTTCTGATCATGTAAGATGATATGAGATTACATGCTGCATGATTTCTGGATAATGAGTGACCAGGCCTCACCATCACCTGAACCGAATAAAGTGAAAAATGATGAGGACCTCAGTTACATATTTAGATTGCAGATGCTCTGGTTGTTCTCCTGGGAGACAGAGGATCTGATATCGGTAACATTATAAATAATCATAAATATCATGAAGGGTAGGGGCAGAGTTTTTAGCGAGAGGCTGTTCCCTTTGATGGAAGCATCGAGAAACACAGGGTACTGATTTATAGGTAATGGGGAATGAGGAGACGCTTCTTTTGGCAGTGGTTCATAAGGATGCAGAATACACTACCAGAGACTATGGTGGAGGCACATTCAATCATGGCTTTAAAAAGACACTTGAACCAAAAAGGGAAACATATGAAGGCTTTTGGGAAAGGGCAGCGCAGTGGCACCAGTTGCAATGCTTTCACAGAGAGCTGGAACAGACATGGCGAGCCGAATGGTCTCCCTCTGTGCTACAAATATTCAATGATTCACGGAGGAAGTTCAACATGAATAGCAGGAACAGCAAGTACGGTATTAAGCAACACATCCCCTTACGTGCAATAGCTGTTAGTGAGAAAGTTGCCTAGCAGTATTTTATCTGAACCTCCATATAACAATGTTCCAACCTCCTCCCCAACCACCCCCACCCCCCCACCCCCAACCCCCCTCACCTCCCGCAAAACCAAACTACATGCGTTGCAATATGGACAATCGATCTTGGTTAGTGCGTTTTTTTTCTTTCAATTCCACCAATAACTAATGCCTTTGTTCACAGATCTCAAGCCGTGCAAAATTTGTTTCTAACTGCCTCTGTTGAACTGAAAGCTTTAATTTTCCTTGCACATCTAATGCTTGAATGCGGTTAGTCAGAAGGAAGTCCAAATGTTGCAGCCATTGTGCGGCAAAAGTGGCTCTGCAAATAGATATTTTTCACTTCTCATTTCATTATGGCACACTTCCGCGGACAGAGTAATAATTTGTCAGAGCCTTTCAGAATACTGACATGGTTCTCGGAAATTGGACCTTTCAAAATTACATTCACTGGTCTTATAATTATTGAGCGGGGAAGTATTGTTTCAGGAGTAGCTGACAGCAGTGCACAATCCAAAGGGAAGACTCATTAGACCATCCTCTTTGACATTTATCATGCAGCCATGTGATTATCGCGATTTTGGAACCATGGTTTTTTTAACGCGGTGAAATGAATTGCTCTAAAATCAGGCAAAGTGAGCATCACATTTGGGCAGCAACATTATTCATTTCCTGGGACTTTGCATGTGGATATAAGCAACACAAAATCATTTGAAGCCAGTTTTCAGTCCCTCGTGTTTTGTGCAACAATGTCCGGAGTGGCCAAATTAACTGAAGGGCAGGAAATGGTGACTGGGGTATATACGCGTTGAAGAGTTTTCTGCTCGTAAATATTGAAAAGAATAGAACTTGCCTAAGGAAGAAGGAGACGGCAAAATAGCCAATATGCCGTAAAGTGCAATAACACAAGTGCAGGAAAATGTGGGGGATATGGTTTACCATTGTTTAGAAACTGTTTTCAGAAGCGATGAAATGTTACACGTAGAATTTACGCTCTTAATAGGTAATTTGGCTCATCTGGGCCATGCCAACTTCCATTGTCCGAATGAAAGCCCTCCCACCCTTTATCACCTAAACCTTATCAACAGTCTCCACCATATACTTGGCCAGCTTCTCCCAAAATTAATCTATGATACTTGACACAACACTCCCTGTTGCCAAGTCCAACATTCAAAGCATTCTCTAGTTGTACAGTTTTGACCTGAATTTCTTCTATCTTCGGGCACCGTGCCCCAAGAAACGGGTTGGCGACCATGGATTTGAATGAATCATATTGTTTCTCAAAGTGCTGCAGTGGTTTGCCATTGCCTTCTGCAACATGGCTCAACAAGACAGTCTCCTGCTCTGACGGACTGCTGTGTGGCGTGTTGGAAAGGATTAGCAGGATACTAATCAACCTGCCTACCCACCGTATCAACACACCTACTATTGCCATCAAAACTTGGAGTGAGATTTGGACCAGGGCCTCCTGGCACAGAAGCAGGGGCACTTACGAGCATGCAACAAGACTTTCCATCTAATTGAAAAATGGGTGTATTTGTTTCGATTTTATACTTAGGGCTCCAATATTTCATTCTACCTCAAGTGGAAGCATATTCTCCAAGTTTATCCTTTCAAATGCCTTCAACATTTTAAGGACCTCAGGAAAGAGCTGCGGCCTGTTTAGCCTTTCCTGATATTTAACAGCTCACCGTTTTGGTATCTTACTAGTACATTCTGCACATTACAGTCTTAGGATATACATTTGTAATTCCTTTGTTAGGAAAAGTAGTGACAGCTTCGCAAGTCCAACAATTATCCATGTTTCGAATTCTGGCAAATATTAAAGTTGCTGTTGTCATCATTCAGGGAAGGACTGAAATGGTCACCTCTTTAAAGTGCAGATGGCGCATTGCAGCATAGATTACAAAGAAGTGACAGTGAAAGTTCAGACTCAAGTCATTCATCGTTTCAGGGGAACTTGACAGGTTCAGGGGAAATGCTCCAACTGCTGACTTATCAATGTGAAACCGCAGGGCCAAAGGAAAGAAAGAAGACATGGAGGGAAAGAGCAAACTCTTGTATCTGAGAGCAACATGTTCCTGAGGCAGGGGCCCACAACAAATTCAAACACTTAAACCAACCTTTAGGCAGGAGGCACCAGTTGATTTATGCTCTGCTTCCCAAGAATTGTTCATTTTAGTGCTATCAATATAACACCTTGCAGAGACAAACTTTGCATTGAAGCAGAGACAGATTTAGCGTTTGTGAGAAAGAGGCAACGAGACAAAGCGAAAGAGGAAGAGAGAGTCTCACTGTGGTAGAGATATGGACAGAGTGAGAGATAGGGAGGGAGTGGCAGAGAGATGCACTAAGTGAAAAATTATGAAAAGTTGCCGGGGGGTGCGGGGGGCGCACAAAGAAAGGGAAAGGGAAGGGAGTCAAACTGTTAGGGGAAATTAAATATATTTGCTGATTATACATAAGTCTCCAGACAGCCATTACTGCTAAACATATTAACAGTTGAACGTTACCAGGTGGACATTGCACAGCCTTGACAGCCAGGCTGGTGGTAAAGGTTGGCATAAATTAGATTAAGTGCTCCTCTCTCAGATAGGGAAGCGACAAAATGTTGTTTGCTTAGATATGGGAAGATAAACAATGGACAAAGAGGGGGCTTTAATGAAACACAAACAGTCTTGAGCTGCAAGAATCAAGGTTCATGTATACGTGCCTTAATTCTTATTGGATAGTAAATATATATATACATGTTTTAGAATAATTGCATAGGAAAATCGCATGTTCATGCACCCAATAGGATAGAGATAGTATGGAAACAATGTGGTGGTTACCAATTGGATGTCTTCAAATGAACTCACAGGTATTATATAAAAAAAACGTACAAAAGCAATGAAATGTAATCAATCTGGGAACTGGGTCTCCATTCTTAGAAATGGTTTCGGCCCTCTTGCATATGTTTGAATAAAGCCAGTTAAATGAAGCCTGAGTCTCATGTGGTCATTGCGGCATCAGAGAGTGCAACATCCCCTCTTCCCAAAAACGAAACGAGAGAGGCAAATGGACAATTGGATTCATTGAAATGAGGGATGGAGGGTACAGTTCTTGTTCAAACCAGTTATGTGTTAAGGTAGAATTGCTCCTGCAGCAACGTCAATCTCCTCCCTTATATTCTTTCCGTTCTCCATTGATTAAATTGTACTTGGAGGAGGGAGGCACTATTTAAAAGAGGCTCATTGTCATTCATAAGGCCGGAGAAAACATAGTCAGATCGCGCTTTGCTGTATCTAACAAGATTTATGCTGCAAATACCTTAAGTTTTCTTTAAAGTTTCTTTGAGAATTTCTAACAGCTATAAATAATCAGGAAACATTTACTCATTTTTTTTCAATTCATCCATGGGGTGTGAATTTCGCAGACTGGGCCATCACCTAATGCCCAATGCTAGTTGCCATTCAGATGGTGGTGGTGAGATGAGTTTTTGGACCGCTGCAGTCCCTGTGGTGTAGGTACACCCACAGTGCTGTTAGGGAGGGACTTCCAGGATTTTGACTCAGCGACAGTGAAGGCATGGCCGATATATTTTGAAGTCAGGATAGTGAGTGGCTTGGAGAGGAACTTCCAGGTGGTGGTGTTCCCATGTGTCTTCTGCCCTTGTCCTTCTAGATGGTAGTGGTTGTGTGTATGGAAGTTGCTGTCCAAGGAGCCTTGTGAATTCTTGCAGTGCACCTTGTAGATTGTACACATTTCTGCTACTGTGTGTCGGTGGTGGAGGGAATGAATGTTTGTGGATGGGGTGCCAATCAATCTGGCTGCTTTGTCCTGGATGGTGTCAAGCTTCTTGACTGTTGTCAGAGCTGCACTCATCCAGGCAAGTGTGGAGTATTCCATCATACTCCTGATATGAGCCTTGTAGATGGTGGACAGGTTTTGGTGAGTCAGGAGGTGAGTTACTCGTCGCAGGATTCCTGGCCTCTGACCCGGTTCTTGTAGCCACAGTATTTATATGGCTAGTCCAGTTCAGATTCTGGTCAATGGCAACCCGCAGGGCGTTGATTTTGAGGGACTCTGTGATAGTAATGCCATTGAACATCAAGGGCAATGGTTCTATTTTCTATTTCTGGAGATGTTCATTGGCTGATATTTGTGTGGTGCGAATGTTATCTGCTATTCGTCATCCCAAGCCAGGATATTGTACAGGTCTGGTTGCATTTGGACATGGACTGCTTCAGCATCTGTGAAATTGCGATTGGTGCTGCGCATCATGCAATCAAGCGGAAATCATACATATTTTACGACCATGCATGGATTCTGTGCCCTATTTAATAGTTCATTACTTCTCACTGTCTCCTATGCTCAGAATCCCAGTCGTCAAACCCCATAGCATAAATTCATGAAAGAAACCTACACCTTTATATCACGTAAGTACATATTTCCATACATATTTTAACAAAATCATGAAAAATTATGAATGAATATATTCGAGACCTGGAGATAATAATCTTTATCCAACATAGGCATGATGGGTCAATAACGATGCGTGGTGTAGGGTGCGGCAAATGCCGATGTTTATCTGTGCGTTGAAGTTTCGCAGGATGGAGGATTTGAGACTGTAGTGGAGAGGAAATGAGCTTACCAACGGAATTTATGGTGGAATTTGGCACCAGTTACAGCCTTGCAACAATTGCTGGGAAAGTGGGAATCTAAAAGGTACATAACTGTCCACCTGAAGGTGATCCATTTATCCCGACTCTCGGCTTCCTGGCCAATGGCCTTCATCTCCCTACTGCTTCACTAAAGGAAGCTGCATCTCATTCATGATTTGATGTTCAACAAGCAATGTGACATCACAAAAATAGGGGAGAGTCGTGACGGTTGGCACAGAGGGAGAGATGGATGTTTAGACCGAATATGTGAAAACAGATCTGATATCAAGGAATTTTGCCTCCAGAAGATAACAGGTAGATGAGGAAAAGTTGCACAGGAATAGTTCAGTGGTTTAACTGAATGGCAATAGATGGAGACGAATGACATCTCTGCAAGTTTTCTACCTTGATTTGAATCGCTTCGAGTGAAAGTAAGGAATAGCAGTCCCACTGAGTTCGAAACAGATCCCCCACTGACCCCAGGAAAGAGCTCGAGGCATAGAAGTTGAGAGCCACTGTGACCTTCGGAGCCACTGGCATGGGGTGTCCACCCACACAGTCGGAGTTGATCTCAGGCCCAATCATCTGACAGATGGAGGTCACAGTCTTCCTTGAACTGAAGAATGATAGTTTTGTTGACTTTGCTGAAGAATGCAAACTGGTCGCAGAGCCATAGAGGGCGCTCCATGACCAGGGAAAGACAGCTTGTTCTGCATCTGCCCAGGGCAGCTTCAGTGTTGCAGTCGGGGTGCAAGCTTCAGCAGAGAGACATAATTTTGGAGTCGGCATAAGTATACAAGGGTGTGTCAGGTGTAACCATGTTCGGCATCTCTAGAGAGGAATGGGAATATCAGTATGGGTGCTAGATGGCAGTTGTGGAGGAGGGATATTGGGGTTTTCTTGTTAACATCAGTGTTGAAAATTAGAACATCCAAACTTAATAATGTTAAACTGGCAGCTGGAGCGAACTAAAGTGGCAGGAAAGGAATATGAGTAGGTGGTGAGACTCACTGATGTGATGACGTACAACAAGGAACGATGTGAAATCTAACAGGAACTTCAAGGCAAGGATAAAGGCAAAGCATCGGGAATAAAGACAAAATACTACGGTTGCTGGGAACGTGAAGCAAAATCAAAAAATGCTGGTAAAAAGCAGGAGGTCTGAAAGCATCTGTGAAGAGAGAAACCGAGTTAACTTTTCGAGTCCATGTTACTCTATTTCAGATCTACTAGCATGGGGACTGTTTGGCTCCGTGGAAAAGGATAAGTGGGTTGAAACAGCCGTCAGTGAAACCAATGGTCGAAACATTTGTGACCAACATGAACTCCTCGAACTTATAATTAGCATAAAAATTTCGACGGCTGTTGTTTCCAGCACAATATGATTCCTAAAATGTCATGAATCAGTCAAATTGTGTCTTAACCATTGGTTTCATGAAGGAATAATTGCGGTTTGCTCTTCCATGTCAATATTTGTGAAACTCTGAATGCTACTCGATTGCACAATGAATTCACCTCTCTGAACTCTTACATTCCAGAATATTTCTGCCCATCCAACGCCCCGCTGGGTTCTGTCACATTTCCTCTATTGGAACAAAGGATTCATTTATCAATCACACAATGCTGAGTGCAGTGAGACCCAGCAGACTGACGCAGCAGGGTTAATATTTGATTAAGTTTGCATTTTGGACGACGAACGATTGCATATTTAAAACAGTAGTGAAAATCTATTTAAATAAAAGAACGTCCGTGAATATTCCGGCTTTCCTTTCATACCCAACAATTAATTCATTTTGCTTCCATTTTTTTTTTTTTAGTTTCCAGTTCCTTCTTTCACTCAGTCGGAAGTTGCAACTTCCCTAAAATTATTCCTGTATTTTTCTGAAGGAGCTAAGGATGTAGTTCATGTTTTACTTCCTCGGGAACTTTTACACAAGCTATTAATCCCTTATGGAGAGTTGACAGTTTCATTTCATCTCAAGCTGCATTAAACATAACAACAATGGTTAAAAAAAAAACTATTTCACTGCATCATTACCATGCTCCAAAATTTGTCTTGCTCAATTTGCCAATAAATGTGCAGTTCAACAAAGATCCATTTTGTTCTTAATTACTTCCAAGACTGAATTTGCACAAACGGCAGCTAAAATCCACATGCAAATGAGTTTGCAGTTTATTCTGAACTCATCTGTTTCATGATTTCCCTATGGAGGAAACACTAAATTCTGAAACAAATTAGACAGGCTTCTCAAAGCCTGTTTAGAGACCAATGTTCCGGTCCCTCAACTTAAATGTCTCAATTAGTGTGGGGTGAAGAGGGGATGTGGGGGTGTGGGCGGAGGGCTGGAGAGGGAGTCGAGGAAGCGTGAGGTGCATATGTTGGTTTGAAAGCATTCAGTTCAGCCACACAGGCATTAGTTGTCATGGGAACAAGAACTTCAAAATAAATGAATTGACGTAAATATACAGATTAAGACAGTGGCCACAAACTATGACGATGGTCTTCAATGTGGGAAGATGTGAGGCTGTTTCGAGGGCTCAGGGAAAGAAAAAAATGGCTTAATTTACAAAAGTCGAGGGACATGTGGACAGAAGAAAAGCCATTCAGTCCCGCAGATCTGTTTCACCATTCAATGGGAGCATGGTGCATTTAGTCATAGAGTTTACAGACAGAAAGTTGGCCCTTGGGCCCATCTTGTCCACGCCAGCCATCAAGCTCCTCTATAATCTAATCCCATTTTCCAGCACTTGGCCCGTAGCCTTGTGTGCTGTGACGTTCGAAGTATTCATCTAAATACTTCTGAAATGTTCATAGAGTTCCTCCCTCTACCAGCCCCTCAGGCAGTGAGTTCCAGGTATCCTCCAACCTCTGGTGATTTTTTTTCCCTCAAATTCCCTCTAAATCTCCTGCCCCTTACCTTAAACCTTTGGCCAATGGTTATTGACCCTTCCACTAAGGGCAAAGTTTTATTCTTGTCTCGCCTATCAGCGTCTAGATAACATGTAACCTTAGGGCACTAGAAGCTCCTGCACGAATGTTGGAAATGATGAAAGTCAGAAAAGAAATGAACTCTCCTGAAACCAATTCCACGAATACTGGCCAAGGAAATGAAAGGGGTTTGCTTTGGAATGAAGAGCATATAAGGAGGGTTTATATTAGAGTTTCAGTTATGTCATGATTTTGTGTCTTATTCAATGGTCGAAGCCCGTTTGGATGCAGATTCATGGTCCAATCGCCTTTCTGATAACATGTCCTGTTCCGCACTGCCTTCCCTTGTCCTCTCCCACACACCAATACCCAAATGGAACGCTTCCCCTCCCCTACTCCCATTACCAGTGAACTCCACCGCTCCCATCACCAGACCCTTCTGCACTGATCTCACCAGTCCCTCCGACACTCATCACTCATATCACATAGCCTGCACCACACTGCAGCCTTAGATCCACTTCCTCACTCCTCTCAGAATTCCATCCACAAAACTCATCCTCCTTGACTAGTTTGCCCAGTCCTGTCGCCCACTCCTGTCACTTTTTCACATCCCCAGTCTAATCAACTTTCACCTCTCCCACTCTGATCCCTTTAGGATCTCACAAGCAGGAAGCTAATGGGAGATAGCTGCCAACAAGAAAGAAGCGTGAATTAGAGAGTGGACTGTTGTAGGCTTGCTTGGTGTCTCACCAAGAGGTGTGGAGGTTTGTGTGGTTGAGCACATAGCATTTATTGTTAACACACAACTGTATACATATCTCCAAGGTATAGCCCAAGGTATAGCTGTTTTCATGCTGACTGCTCTCAGACTCTCTACGCACTGTATACTATCATGTGACACTCTACATCACAATCTGGGCGGTATTGCTCTCTAGTCCCATATTAACTCCTGCATGTCCAACTACACTTATACTATATTGACTTCGTCAATGTTCATGAGTGACATTGGGTGCACAGCTCTGGGTGGGCGGTTATGAGACTCGGCAGCCTCCGTGCACTCCTCCTGCCCTCCCCATGCGTAAACCGCATTGCTGATTGTGTTGTCTTCGCGCAAGCGCAGAGCGAAGCGCCATATCACTCGCCAGGGAAATGCTTTCGCTTGTTTGCACTCTTGTGGGCGCAGTGTAATCTCCACCGTCCCACACTGTCAATGGCTTCAGTAGGAGTGATCCGTTAGGCAGGAACAAGGCTGTATTCAATTGTATTTTTTTAATTGTGAAGCTGGACGGACCGTTCCACACCAAGAATTTTGTCTTCCCGAAGTACCACGACCAACCCTTCACACCATCTGAGGGTTTAACTGAAAGAAAAATGCGTTTCCTCCGACGGTCCCATTAATCCGATTGTTTCCTGTCAGAGACAGTAAAACCCTGGGGCACAGATGAGGAAAATAAACCCGTAATGAGAAAGGCAGTCACACTCGCCACATCGTTGGCTTTTCTGTAACGATGTTGATAGTGTAATCTCCACTGTCCGAACCTGTCACTGAATTCAGCAGGAGGGATCCGTAAGGGAGGAATAACTCAGCACGTTCATAGCGTTCAATAGTTCTACCAGAGCCTGCATGGAGCCACTTCGCGATACTTTTGTCCCCGAATTGCCATCTCCCATTCCGCACCACAGCTGACGGCTCCACCCGAAAAATCTACAGCGTTTCCTCCCACGGTCGCATTAATCCGACTGTGTACTGAGGAGAGAAATCCAAAATAATAAAAGCGGTCAAACTCCACACAACATACACTTTTCTAAAGTGATAATAATAACATCCACTGATTTGCCCTGAGAATCTCGTGCTGTCGTTCTTCTCCAAACCTTAGCAAGAGTGATATGAGAAAGTGATCCTCACCCACAGGTATCAATAAATAAATATGTCCCGCGCTAAGTGTCAGTCTCCACATCCCGAGAGAAACGCGTAAGTCCCTATTACACTCGGTGACCGATCCGCTCTCCCGGTGTACAGGGCAGATCAATTTAATCGTTTACTGAAGTAGCAATACTGATTGGACCGTGCCTTGTTCATCTGCGCTGAAACTCATTCACAGATGCTGAACATTTATGTGCTGGGCATGGTTGACATCCGAAGAAAATGCATTTCTATTGGGCCGAGTGCTGGTCACTTGCCTGGCACCTCATTCTACGGAGAGGGAGCTAGTATAATCCAGTAATATATTCGAAATATTGATGCGCGTGGCGTTTCTTTTAGTGCTCAGTCGCTATTTTTTGTTTTGGCAGAGTAACATTGGAGAGTGGGTGCAGACACGATGGAGCGAATGTCCTCCTTCTGTACCGTTAAAACTCCGTAATTCTGTGACTGAGATATTCATTCAAGAACAGAAAGTTACGACCTTCCCGACTGATGCACTAAGGAACCTCCGTGAGCTGCTATATCCCCTGAGATTACTGCGTTCCTCCAATTCCAATCTCTGGTACATCCCAGATTTTAAGCACTCTACAATGGTGAACCTGCTGTTCAGTTCCCTCAGTCCTAAACTCTGGGAATCTGCTCCCGAACTTTTCCACCTCTCTACCTCTATGTACTCAAGACCCTCCCTAAAACCTTCCCCTTTGACCAATGTTTTAGACAACTGTCCTAATGTCTTCTGCTTTTGCCCGGGTTCAAAATTGATTACGTAACAGGACTACGAACTGTTACGACCGGAGCCGATGTAATTTACTGAGCAAACCAACCCCCAGTGAGAAATTTGTATGACTGATCATAAACTTTTTAACGAGGGAAAAGACTGCTAATCCCAGAAGCATAGAATACCAGTAACACTTCTATTGCTTAAAGATTTAAAATACTATTAACAACAAGAAAAAAAAACCTTAAGCACACAAGATTAAAGTTGCAGAGTTAAAACAATTTTACAAAACATCCTTCCTCCCACCACGCCCCAAAGCACCCGCTTCATCAGAACACTCAAGTGAACTCCTTGGCAACAGCTCCCATATAGATTTAAACTATTAAAATACTTTGCTATTACCCAATCCATAAACTGCTGTCACATTAGTAAAGGGACATGACAAGACTTCTCATTCTCTTCCATTGCTGGGAAATCCAATAAAGTTCAGGAAACAAACTGTTGTCTGAGATAAAGACTTTTCTGGTGCCACTGGCTGATTGTTTCAGGTTTCACAGCTTTTCTCAGCAGAGTTGGTCTCAGGGCTTACACCCAACAAACCCTTCCCCATACACATAGCCACGACTACTCATCTAAACATGTTTCGTTAAATATCTTTTTTTTACCTTTCATCTTAGCTCTCATTGTTCTTAAGCGCCTCTTTGAACTCATTTTTTTCCAAACTATGAAAATCTTTCATGTTTACCTATTGCCTCTACTTTCGTGTCAAATATAATTGAGTAGTTTACCCTTGTTTGCTTATGAACTCTTTGTAAACTGTTAAAGTCCCTTTTCACTTCTTTGAAATCCAACAACTGATAAGTCAAGACACGATGTATCTCATAATGCAAATTGTAAATCCACTTCACTGGCGCCCAACATTACAAATGCATGCGTCTAGCGCCATTACACTTCTATCTCTCAACTCCCAAGAAAAATTGCCTATATGAACAACTTAATTAATCATGTTTAATTAATCATGGACACACACACACACACACACACACACACACACACACACACACCACAGGCACACAGACACATAGGCATGCACAGACTCACATCCTCCTTGATAGGATATCATCATACTCCCTAACAATTAAAAACAATCACGTTCATCGTCCTACCTCCCTCAAGGTAAAAAATCTGAAACGTTTATTTCAAAAAGACGTTTTCATTTGCTCAACTCACTTCGTATTACTTTCTATTCATATCTATGCAAAAAATACTGTTACACTAGGGTGCTCATGCATCAACCATGAATAAATAAACAATTGTTTTGTAAGAATAAAGTTCATTCCAATCCATTCACAATTTACCAACATCCAAGCAATTTTGAATGTTAGCTCTTGGCAGCGCATCTGCAATTAAATTCTCTCGCCCAACCACGAGCATCATTTTTAAATTGAACATTTGCAATAACAAATTCCACCAGAACAGTCTGGTGTTTTGGTCTCGAAACTCTTCCAGAAACTACAAAGGATTATAGTTAGCATATAAAACTGTCTCTGAAGTGTTGTTTGCACATACACATTGAAATGATACAAAAGCTAAACCCAAACTTAAAGTCTCCTTTTCTAGAGCTGAGTGTTTCTTCTGATGCATATTCAAATGTGAGACATGTCCTGCTGGTTTCTCAAGTCCCAGTTCATTTTCCTGCAACGACATAGCGCCAACATCCACATTTTTACACCGCACATTTACCTGGATGATACCATGGAATAAATGGTTGAATTATGGAGATAATGTGATCTTCTATTTCATGAGCTTTGGAAGCTGGTGGAAGATCTGAATGAGAAGTTTAATATGTTAAGCGGGCCTGGTTGATAGATACAGAAAAAAATTTGCCTCTGCACGGAGAATCAAGGTTACCAAGACATAGTGTAAATTTTGAACTTGCTTCGAGGGGAATGAGCGTTGTTCATATGTTGCTCATCGCTAGTGCACCAGAAGCTATTAACGGTCTTCTAATTAAAGCACTGAGTTGAACAACAGAGCAGAGGTGTGGCTGGAGGCCATAATGTTTCACCTTCATAGGCTGCAGGAGGATTAGAGGGAAGGGCTCAGTGATCAAAGTAACAAAGTGTGACATCTGAAAATGATTACGGCACTGGTATTGCTCTGTCAGACAGGAAAACCGGCTTCCAGAAAGAGAGACAGTGATGGATGATCCGAAAATGAATGGTGCTTATCATTACTTTCTTGAGTGATCCGAGAGTAATTCGGCAGTTTCGGTGCGGGAATGTGATGCTTGATGTATCCCACTGAGATTTGGTTAAGTATAGCTCAACCAGTTGTGTGCAGAAACAATAATGGCAATTCCCTGATGAAATAGAGACAGGTGTCATTGCAAGGAAACAGCAAAGTTATTCCTGGAAACAGTAGATTAAACGTGTGGATAAGTTATTGGTTGAATACATTGCCAACTACAGATGTTTCACGATGAATTGAAAGGAAGAGGTCAGCCAGCTGATACATTGAAAGCGGCTTCGTCAATGAAAAGCAGACAGATTTTTTTTTTGTTTCCAGAGGAAATCAATAACGGAAGTGGGGAGCAATTTGTAAGTGTGTGATGAAGGCAATCGACGTCGGGAATCCAGTTCATAGGTGGCACTGTATATCAATAGCAGGAATTATGTGAAGGGTGTGGTTTACTGATCTCAGAATGGGACTGACATCAGAGGAGGGAAGGCAAACTGAGCTTAGATGCAGACTGAAATCATAAACGCAAGCAATCGCTCAGAGATTGGGAAACGATATTTAATGGTGCATTATGCTGGTGGCAGTTTAAAAATTATATAAAGGAGACGGAGAGAAGTCTACTGTAACAGCATCTTCATGGATTTGTTGTCCTCCTGCTGTAGCGAATCACGAGCCAACAATGCCCTGGAAGTCAGCAAGAAGGTTACCGTCTGTGGAAGCAAAATGAAAATAATTTTGATTCTAAGCATGTACAAACAATATTTGGTGAAATGCCTTACTTTCGGGAAATAGCATCACTTTATTACTTTTTCGTAGCAGCATTCTAAGCTGCTGCAAGGGTGAAGTGTATTGATGATGTGTAATATTATATAACCCACCAGAATCCACTGGAAAACAAGATATGATGTGTGCCCAGAAAATATAATTACTTGAATGCTGGAAATTGGTAACAATTGGATTTGTTTCTTGAGCAATGCACATTTGGAGTTCATGCCTGATAGAGGATCATTCAATGTTATTTTAAACCATGTGTATGAAAATTGTTCTCCAATGATGTTGCTCAGGTGTGGATTCGTTGGTGTAACAATAGAGTCTTGGGACAGCGCATGAAAGGAACTGGTCTGCACAAACACAGGTACAGTTTACACCATGGGTTGCAGGTTAATTCGGAGCATAAACATTGAATTTCCTACTCTCCCCATCTTCAATGTCAGATACATGGTAGAGCTGCTGTCATGCCAGTAACAACATGTCATATTTTCAAACTTCCAAATATGATATTTACTCAGTGTGGAATCGTTTGGAACTGCACTTTCTTTCCAAGATGGTCAATATGTCCTGCAGAGGTTGGCCGCCAAAGCTCAGCAGGCCTGATAATTGGATTCAGAAACTGCCACGCTATCTCGTGATGCCAAAACGATAAAGTCCAGACTAGGAGATTTCACCCACCTACACCCTAAGACCATCGAAAGGACATTTTGAATTAAATTTGCCTTTATTAAATAAAGTCAGCGATGGCATCAACCCTTCTCATGATGAATGTCTTCCAACAAGAAACCAGGTTATGGATAATTAAACCAACACCATATTTGGAAAGGGGAGCTGTGAGAAGTCAAATGTTGGGTAGACATGTCTGCTCTGGCTTCATCTTTAAGTATTGTGTGCTGAGCCACAGGATCAGCAGAAAGGGCAGGACGTTAAGGTCTGCAGACTGTAAAACTATAAGGTCTTCAAGCCTGTTCCTTTTCAGGACCACCAACACTGAAAACTGATGTTCTGGTAAAGAGACTAGAAGCAACTACCTTCGTGCCCTGAAAAAAGTCAATCTCTTCGATAGAATCCTGATAACCACCTCAGCACGTGACTCCGGCTGT
This sequence comes from Carcharodon carcharias, assembly GCF_017639515.1. Lineage (NCBI taxonomy): Eukaryota > Metazoa > Chordata > Chondrichthyes > Lamniformes > Lamnidae > Carcharodon > Carcharodon carcharias. The sequence continues at coordinate 6,884,812 of NC_054495.1, read as the reverse complement.
TGAACTTAGTTTCAGAGCCTGAGGAGAACATACTTCATCTGATGTTTTAAAAAGTACATTGTTCATCGTCATGACCACGGATCATGGAACCGAATTACTTACAACACGTTGAAATTTTCAGTAACACTTGATTTTTTTTAATGGACCCACAAACATAAATTGGCTAGAACTGTAATGCCACCATTTGCCGGAAAATTCCGATGTGGATTGCACTTGTCCAAATAGTCCAAAGGACAGAATATTGCACCTAATCAATGTTTTCCAGCATAGGGCAGTCACGTGAATCATGAATTAATCGTTTTCTTTATAACTTTTAGAAGAGCACTAGGCACTTCAATTGCACATTCTCTGAGTGCATTTTTGCATGTAAATGTGTGAGTAAAGGCTATAATGTTAGATTGAGCGTGAAAATAAGCAATCATCTTTATTTAAACCCACAATCAGGAGGCTACCGGTTATTCAACTTGTCCACACTTTCAAGGGATAATAAACACGTGTCTTTCCTTCAAAATTTTACTGATTACAGACAACTGGGAAGGGAGCAGAGATTTCCCTGCTTCTCTCCGTCACACTGTCTGTAACTGCCTCCGCCCACATCCCACCAGCTCGTGTGATGCTTGCCAAGGTGCGGGACAAATTGAAGCTAACTTCACCCAGATCTTTGGTGTTCATTACGTGGCATTGGCTTATCATTGGAATCAAGAGTGATCACGAATCTGGAGCATTAATACTGTTACCTTAAATCAGCTTTCTCAGTTTGTGCTTTGTTTGCATTTTGCAAGGGAGTCTTAAGTTTTTGGCCCAGAGCAACAACATTTTGCATAACGAGCCAAAGATAAACACTCAGTTCACAATATAATCAAACTACAGCTGTTATTCTCAACCGCACACCCCGAGTTCAACCTCCTCAGTGGCAAGTGTTTAAACTGGACTCACGAGATAGGGTCATTTGTGAGCCAGCAAAGAAAAAAATTGCCATAAAATTATTATTGTTTTGTTGTAAAGCCTGACTAGTTCAGTAATGTCCTTTGTGGCAAATAGCATTTCACCCCATTCACTCTATATCAAGCTATAAGTTTTGGCTACCACTGAATACTATGAGGACACGTGGAGATCACAATTGAACACTGCCTTGTCATGTGATATCCCTGCCTTGTGAAGAAATGAGGAGCCATGACGCTGTGGATACTGAAAGGATGCCTCCCCTTTGAGGGGGAAAGTGGATCAATGGGACAGAGTTTTAAAATAAGGGTCATAATCAGTGCAGCCACGATCTTATTAAATAGTGGAGGAGATTTGAAGGAGCCGAATGGCGTTCTCAGGCTCCTGATTCGTCTGCACGTTTGTTCTTAAATGGAAAATCCTACATTCCGTTTGCTTTTCTAAAAGATGGCAGATGACGTGTGAAATTTTCTTTCAACATACCTCATCAATTCACTGTAAACCGACCGATCCTGCACTTGTAATCCCTGTTAAAATTAATAATATATTTGTTTTTTTAGTGAACAACAATAGAGAGGGTTAAAAGAGAACTGAGGTGAAATATAGGATAAATAGTCAGTGAATGAAATAAAAGAATGCACAAAATAATATCTTGACCATATAAGTAGAGTCTTCCTCAAGTGGTTTTGTAGCTTGCTCCTGTAAAAATGCAATTTGAAAAACGAAATATAAGCAGGTACACAAGAAATCCATGTAATTACTTCATAATTTAGAACGATTAGAAAGTCATATATCCCACAGTAAAAGTTATACCAATTTCCCTAAAATAACTAGCCCCAAATTAAATTTCAGGGGTGAATGTTCATTACTAACACGTGGTGAAAGAAGAGCAACAGCGCACAGAATATTCATTTCACTCAGCACTCGGTTATCATGACTGTGGTAAAATTGAAAATTGACGCCAATATTCCATGCTGCAACAGGAGCATTGTTTGATAATCTTATAAAAACAGGAACCAGTCCACTAACCGAGTAAGGCAAAGAACACCGAAACCCCCACCCTAGTCTGACTTATTGCCGAATCGAGTTTACTTCGACTGCATGAACAATGACATTGTTATCCTCACTGGAATGAACTCGCCAATGTGACCATGTTTTAATACAATTGTACCAACCTTTTGTTTTCTTGGAATATTTTCGTAGGCCGATGCTGAATTGTCCCCTATTGCAGCAGAGCTGCCTGTGAGAATGCAAAACAGTTAATCACATCTCCACATATAATCGCAGAATCATACAATGACAGAGCACAATCGGAGGTCATTTAGCCCACCATGCCAGTATCAGCTCTTTGAAGGTGAAATACAATTAATCCCATTCCTCAGCCATTTTTGCAAACCCTTGTAAGTAAGCTTCCTTAACGTACATATCCAATGTCCTTGTCAAACTGATATTCAATTTGATTCCACCAGATGTTCATGTTATGCAACCCGATCATTGCAATTCGCTGCCTAAATATAAATTTACGCCTCACGCAGCTGTCTTTTTGGGAACTAGATTTCATTTTTACCACCTATGGCTGCTTACAGTTTCTCCTAATTTCCTCTATCACGATACTTCGCGATTTTGAACACCTCTGTAAAATCTCCCATCAGCCTCCCTGCTTTAAGGAGAATAAGCCGAGCTACTCCCATTCCTCCACGGAGCGTAAGTCCTACTTCTCTGGTGCTATTCCTGTAAATATTCAGTACACACTCCTCAAGACAGTAACATTAGTCCTGAATCATTGAACCATGTACATGCCAATAGAGTGAGAACGGTTGCTTCATGTTCTGAGGCATTGCAGCTTTTGTTCCTTAGTTTTCTCTTTCTGGTTTCCGGGGTGGACTCCGTTCGTGCTAATTTAATGATTACTTGAGTTGTAGGGTCAATTTTACGAACTAAGGGTACACTTGGAACAGCCGTAATCAAGGAATGAAAATTGGTGGGAATCTAGTTCTACATTTTTCAATATAACGCAGAAGAGATATAAAATCGGCTGCTGGTTCGCCATCATCTATTCTACATTAGAGAGATGGGCGGAATTGTCCTAGGTATTTCATCCTGTGGGTGTTCCTGAAGCTGACAGATTCACACTTTGAGCACCCAAGTAGCAGAAAACACAATAGTTAGTTCCAGGCAAAACATTTGTCTCAACGTCAGCTCTGTATGTGTACACAAATCTATTCGGTTTTGAACTTTCACGAGGAATGTACAACTCACTGTAAAATGAAGCATTCGCATGAAAATAGATACAGAAGCATATATTGGATGTTATTGGTGTCGATGTATTTTCAGTCAGATATAATTTGCACGAATGATTGCTTCTTTTCACCATTCACAAGTTAGTGAAACCTATATTAAACAGAATGTTGAGCGATATCCGTGTTGATCCGAACTTTTTTTAAAATAGCGTTTAGCTGTTAGGCAATTGTGCGTAAAAGTGCTCAACAAGAACTAATTTATCTACGTTGATGTGCAAACTTAAAGATTCATAAATCTGCCCGATGTATGCTTATTTGAATGAACTTCAACTCATAAAGCACTATTGACCCCTGCAACGATACATTCAACATGGAAATGCTAAAGTATTTCACTTACTATTTTCTGTTGGACTAATGTTCGTAGCATTTTGCCCTTGCGTTGGTTGTTGCTTCCTAAAAAAATGTAGTGCAACATAATAAAATAAACATTTTCAGGACGATATAATATTGCAATCATGATCTGCAACAGAAATCCTATTTGTTAATGTTTTATTATTAGTGAAAAATATCTTTCTAACTGGAAGGAACAAATTTCAATGATGCTGGGCAACATCGACATTACTTTATTCTTTTATGGGACGTGGGCGTCGCTAGCTGAGCCAGCATTTTTTATTGCCTATCCCTAATTGCCCTTGAGAAGACGGTGGTGAGCCGTCTTCCTGTGCCGCTGCTGTCCATATGGCGTAGGAGCACCTAAAACAGTTTGAGTAGTTGGAAGATGCAAAACTAAGTAACTGCATCAGCAACAGTAGTGGAGTGTTATCATACCAGAGTGGGGAACTAACAGTAGGTGATTTTTGTCAATCAGAAATATAAACGATTATTATTGACTGTGTAAACCTGACTTATAACTATATAGACTTGGACAGAGACATAAACATATTTTGAAACAACCTTTCGCGCATTTACGTTTATTCAATTCATCAGGCCACAGACAAACTACTAAAGGGGCAGATAACATCTACATACACTATTTACCAGCATGCTTTCTTTTTGATCAGCCACGCGCTTATCCCGCCGATCATTCCCAGAATAAGTAGAACAGCAATCACGATGCCTGCTTTGTGACCACTGCCTAATTCAGTGGTGGAGGAATGTTGTCCTGAAAATGCAGTAAGAACAGATATTGAAATTAATATCAAATGCCGGAATCAATTAAACTCCTGTAGCAATGGGCAGTATTTAAACACATTTTGCCGTAGCGCTTGATTGTTGCCAAATTTCAACAATCCAAGGAATAAAAATGGTCATCAAAGAGTTCTTTGGAGCCAATGTGACACGTCATTTAAATACAAGCCTCTGTACCTGCAAGGACAACCAGGTAATTGAGTCTTTACGCTCTTGATCCCAAAATATTTTAAAAATTTCTCTCTACAGCTCTTAATGGGCCAATCAAGTGCTGAGCATCAATGAATGCAATCCTGACTGTTGGCCGTGTTGTCTTCCAATTTTTCAGGAAGCGTTTCGTTTGATTCCCAAAAATATTAATTCCTTTCCTCAACTGAAGCCTACATTTCACATCTTGTCAACTTCCATTTTCTTGTGTCTTGAAACCAGGTGGATTTCCCTGGGCAATCCCCTTCTGTTTCTCATCTACCTGATGCATCAGTGACAACATGCCAAAACATATAGCTAGATTTTATGGGGCGCTGTGGTCCCCATACCCAGGAGCGAATAAATCGGGGACCAGCCAATCCACACTGCTGGCCCCTGCATGGTATTTCCTATGCCGAGCAGACAGATTGAGGGATATGTGTGGTGTTGGGGTGGGAGAGGGGCTGAAGTGGACAAGCCAGTGTCGGGAGAGGAACAGGGAGACGGAAGACCTGCCGGTCCCTCCAACGCGCTATAAAATTGGCCATATCTACAGTCTTCAAAACAGGGTTCTGGACATTTGCCCATCGTCCAAATGGACGCAGAAACAGGCCGCATTAAATCTATTCCGCAGGGAAATGTTCACTGTGTAATGGACAAAATCTCAATGTGCCAAACGCCGCCACTTTAGGACGAGGAAAGTGCACTTTCTAACTCAAGTTACCCGGGATAGGCAACATTTCTCAAAACGTTGACCACCTGGAAAAGCAAGCCGTTTCCCGCTGCTACCATGCAGTGTCTCCGTGAATGGTACTTTCCACTAACAGGATGCTGCCTCAGCCCAAAAAGAATGCTCTGCCTATCACACAACTGAGCACGGCCATGCATCAATTTCAGTGCCGTTGTGATGCCATGTGCGTAGGCCGTATGTCCCAGTGATTGGCTGATCGAATCAAGCAGCGTGTTATATTGGTTGTTCATAAGAGTGTTAAACGTTAAAAACAAAGGTAAAAGTACAGTCTAGGGAACAGATACTGGCATCGTGAAGCAGCAAAAGCTAATATGGCCAAACTGAAACCTACATATAATTTTGATATGCACAGTACGTCTTTAATCTGGAAATCTGTAATAGCAACGCTTTTTATTCCGACGATGCAATTGGCAACAACTCACTTTGCACATCCTCTTTTGTGCTGAGTTTCTCTGGGCCACTGACTAAATCCAAGTGACCCTGTCCTCCAAAATGAGAGCAGCACTAACACAGAACAACGGAACCCACAAATGATAACGTGTATGGCGGTAAAGTGGGATTAGTGTCGCAGAATTGAGTTCCCACAGCTATATACATTCTTACCACAATGAGTGGTTCTCCCTCTTTATTGTACTGGAGACGGACAGTGTATAGGCATGCGAAGGAATTCATGCCTTTGATGTTTAAGACTACAGCCCTATATCTGCGAAATGCTGAGTCAAGCATAGTGGTTTGCTTATTGAAGCCACGCTCTAATTGCACCAAGCAAAGAAAGGGGGAAAACAGCCCAGTAATAATTATTTTTATATATATATTTGGTCACTCAAAGATCAAACGTAAGATTTTTCCCACAAGAAAATCAGCGCTTCTAATTTGAGGAGAAATGTTTGTCGAAGCATGTCAGAAATAGTTATTTTTAAAATAGCATTGGTGTATGTAATCGGGATATCATTGCATTAGCAACAGCTATTTCTATTTATGCTTCGCAGTCTTCAAACTGAACCTGTTACTGCATAAATAACTGATGGTTATGCATTTCGGTAATAAAATGTCAGAGCCACTCCATGCACATGGAACCCGATTACCGAGTCTCTGCTCATTCTTACAAACTTCACCAGTTCAACTCTTCGCAAAGTTCATATTCAAGTAAATATTAATGGTACCACATGCTTTCGGAAAAAAAAAATCTAAGTTTAGCGAAGTTCCGGATTTTCGGCAGCCATAGCACAATTTAAATAAATTCACAAGTAAACACCAGAATTGTGAAATTGAACCTGGGAGGGACGTAAACCAGGTAATATTATATATATTGCCAGTTACAAGCCTCGCACTAAATTCAGGTCCATTTAAGTATATGAAATTCATTATTCAACGTGGTGAATAACAAGAGAGACATGCAACACCGCCCAGCATGCATCCTTGTCCGGTCTAATATCCCTCGCTAATTATTGGCGCACTAACGTTTTAGGACAAGTCGATGTCTACATGTTAAATATCCGAAATATGAGTGCAAGTTAAGAATTGTGTTTTAGCTTGTTACAGTCTATATCTATTCTGGTTGTGGTTGACTTGCAGTAACACAGCACAAGTTTGAACCATCCCTGCTTAATTCAGTTTTTATTTGTAATAAAAAACTTGCAAATACCAGTCAGCATGAATAGAGAAAAGATATACTCCTGCGTGACCAATCTGGATGAAGCTACTTGTGAAATACCTTGTGAAAGGGCAATGCAGAGCGTTTCCTCGAACTGTAAGCAAGCTTTGAGAAAAGTGTCAGTCAGAAGCAGAAGAGTTAATTATAAGCATCGGGGCTATGGGGCATGGGTTACCAAAAGAATTAAACAGGCTGCAACGTTCAACAATGTACGCTGACATTTTTTGAAACATGCAAGAAAGAAGACCATTCGACCCAAGATGCCTTGCAGACTCATTCAACTGTCCATCCAAATTGCCTCACTCCCTTGATCCTGCTCAAGGTGACCTTAAAATGTATATTCAATTCCTTTACGGAAAAATAATATTGCATTTGTTTTCATCACACTAAGAGAGAACACTCCAGACTTCTTCAATTTTCTGCAAAGAAAATGATTCTCATCTCCCCTAGCTGTTTCGCCAATTATCTTAAATCTGCATTGTCTAGTTGCCTATTCTCCTACCAGTTTCCCCTCATTCACTCTATCAAGCCCGGCATAATTTTGTAACGTCTACTTTACCTCATTCACAGGAAATCCGAAATTCTTTTGAGTGTGCACACGACTGAAATTACTCATCCCATATATCATTCTGTTAGGTGCCCCGTCCTACCTCCACAAAAGATCAGCGTACTTCGCAACGTATGCTGCAGTGAAAGGACATATAAATGTCAAGTGTAAAGTACTGAATGTAGGAAGACAAAGATAAATGGATGAACATGCCCTGCAAAGTATGTTGGTGCAAAACGATTAGCATCGAATTAGTGTAGTGAATGCAATAAAGTTGAATTTTCGCAGGAAGAACATGACAGTAGTTAAAAAAATCAAAGGTAAAATTCTAAAGGAGTTTCGATAGCAGAAAGGCCTGAGGTATATGTATGCATAAGTCATTGAATATGACAGGATCAGTTGAGTGAGTGGTTAGTAAATATATCATATCCTAGGCTTTATTAATGACGGCATTGAGTTATGTTAAACTTGTATAGTACACTGGACCTGCCTCAGCTGCAGTATTGCGTCCAATTTGAATGCACAACACTTAAGGAAAGACCTGAAGGCATTAAAGTGAGTGCAGGTCAGTTTCAAGAAATGGTTGCAGTGTCGAGAAATTTCAATTATCTTGAAAGTTTCAACAGGTTAGGACTTACTGGGAGAATAGAAGTTGAGAGCTGGTTTGATTAGAGGGAGAAAATTCATGGGGCACTGAAAAGCGTAGACAGTGAACAATGCTCCCATTAGTGGAAAGATTGAGGACAATAGAAGCATCGAAGACATGAGGAAAATCTTTTACAAGCAGCTAGCAGTTGAGATCTGGAATGCATGACCAGACATTGGGCGGAGGGAGGTTCAATCGAGCCACGTGGTAACGACATTGGAATTGTATTTCAGAAGCCCAGGCGAACTGTATGATGTAGCAAGTTCAAATTCCACCGTGGCAGCCAGAGAAATTTTAATTCAACAAATAAATTTGTAATTGAAATCTAGGGTCACTCATGGTGACTATGAAAGCATCATCAATTTTCTTAAAAACCCATTTGCTTCACTCATTTTTATTAGGGAAGGAAATCTGCCACCCTGCCCTAGCTAACAGGCCCACGTTTACTCGGTGTATCCCTTCTACCATGAAAGCCAGTCCAGCAAGCATCCAGTTCACTCAAAGATCTGTGGCATCTGCGGGTGCGTTAAGATATAGGAGTCATGAAAGCTTCCTGGGTATCTAGAACATACATGTAGGGTCTGCCTTCTGTGATCACGAATAAGCTGGGCGTTCAGAAACTGAAATCCTTTCCAATTGATGAATCTCACAGGCGGCTGACAGGGAACTCAGAGGGCTACATGTGTGCAGCAGATGGCGCCCTGCACTTGTGGGAAACCACATATTGTTGTGAATACAACAGCTCTGGCAGCCTGGCCTTTGCAACCATCGTGGAGCATACTGGTGAGCTCTATTGAAAAAGGTATCTGCCAAAAGTAATATTTCCCACATGACCCATTGCAGCCCTGGAATTATCTGCTATCAAAAAAAGTGAAGCGAAGCTGTTACCTTCAAAGCCAGCTGCATGGGATGCCCTCCAACTCCTTGCAGCATCAGTTGTTCACGGAGAAGGTGGCAAAAGTGAGCTACCAAGTTGCTGGACAACCGAAGGCGACTGCAGCATTGTCATCTGTACATCCCCGTATATCTGCAGAGATTTCTGTATACCAGCGGTGAGCCACTGGTGTTCAATGAATTATCCTCTCTTTGGGAGCACCTTGGATTCTTGGGACGCCGCTGCCTCTTGTAGCTCATGTCACTGCACACTCTGGCCCTGTACCAAACGCCTATGGGCCCTTCTTCTCCTCATTGCATTAGAGCTATAATCAAGGCCGGTTGCCTGCATCCGTCATTCTGCATTCTTAATTGTCTCTGTCAATTAATGCATTTCAGAATTTACTGAAACTTTTCCTTCACAGGTTTCCTTCCACCTCTGGGCCAGGAGGCCAATGAAAAGACTTTGGCCTGAACTCCCTCTGGGTGTGCATCCTCAGGGCTCCCCTTGAAAGTATCGAACATCCTGGGGGACCACAAGTGGCCGATCCTGCCCTTCAGACATGACTGTGCATGACTACGTCCATGTGTGAGAACCCTGTCATGAAGAGGTATTAATGTCTATAGTGTCACTGGAAAATATTTTAAAATTACGATTAGTGCGATCTGCATCTACATGTGTGCCTAAGCGTATGTCTGCGTGTGTCCTAACTTGGTTAATGCCAGCTAGTCTGAGTGTTTTGATGCATGGTAGCTCAAGATGTTAATTGGATAAATAGGTGAAAGGCAATTTTCGATTTGCATTTGTTGAATAAACCATTCAAAAGAATGGATAAAATCTTGCACCCAGATGGGAGATGCCAAGCTATGCGTTTATATTACTAATAAAATCGATGGAATGAAAGGATTATCGTTTAGAGAGGTAAAATTAAAAACCTAGCAACACAATAAAAACTCTGCATTCAAAGCGGATGCTAGGTATATACAGAAAGAAGTTTGTATCTATAAGTCAGAGGCATTTAAGATCTAACCAGCCTGTAAGGCAACAATTGTGTCTGCAAAGGAGGCAGATTGAAAGGATCCTCACTTTGAATTCTTAAGATCAAATGTGCTTTGCCTGATGTCTGTTTGAAGTCTCTGCATTATTAGTGCCTTGATAAGATTTACCTGGAAGTGAAAAATGTTGGATTTGTTTAAAATATATTGTGCGAGTAATTTGTAGAAAATTATATGCACTTAATTTGTTGTTAACTTAATAAACGTTTAATTTAGTTTTATACAAAAAAACCTCTTTAGGCCTGGTGGTTTCATTCCTGATTTCAGAGCTGCATTTCAAACACACGAGTTAGAAACATAGGTCATGACCGTTGTTCAAGTTTCCTTATGGGATTTAAACATCTCAGCCTTTACCAACTGCCGTGTCATAACAAACCCCCATCAGTGAATTGTCAGCAGGCCTCCCTGAGCCTGGACACTCTATGCAGATAACATATCCTTGTCATAATGGCAACAGTTTAAGCATTGTGCTTTGTAATTCAGGACCTCACTAATGGGATTAGTGAGGCTTGGAGTGTGCACATAAACTGTGCGGAAGCCGTGGTCCTTGAATGATTCAACTGCCATCCACTCCCATATGCCTTTGGGAGGAACAGATGGCTAAACAAAGCAACTCAAATGTAGCTCCAAAACTCCGTGGATTCTCACATGAATGCTCACCCATTGGTCAAGGAGCAATAATCAATGGATATTTAACCCTAAAAGCCAAGTCTCAGCTGGGTCTTGTTCTCCATGGCTTGAACAAACAATTAATAGGGTTTCCCATCCCTCCGCCCAAAGGATTATCCCTGACCTCCTCCCAGACACCTCTCATATCGAGATTTTCATGTTTGTCTTTCAACTGAGTCCTTACTGAGTAAAGATAAAGATGGTTATTCTAACGCTTGTGAATACGAACGACATCTACCAACCTCCACTGCCAACCACCAGGTCCCTCTGTCCTCCTGCATAGCCACTGCCTCCTAATTCCACACCGTCGTGTGACCAGCGTATCTTCCGTTATTAACCTTCACCCCATTGTAGTTCATACGGATATCCATATTCTACTTCACCCCACAATTTCCTACAATGTTCATATCCCGACGTTCATTGTTAGTGTGACCCCTTCCCTTCTCGAGGCAACAGACAACGTTACTTTCCGAGATCCCCACCCTCCACCATGAGACCATCCAATTACCAGCTGGAAATGCCTTCCTTGAACATGGATCTGCCCTCTGTATCCCAGTAGAATGCCCTGAAAGCTCAGGACCAAATAGCTGAGATGAATAGTCACATCCTGCACACGATTCCCAGAACGACAGCCATTGCCCATCAAAGCCATTCCTGATGCAAGACCGGGACCAATACTTATGTCACACGTAGGGACCTTTAGCAACGCCTGGGCACAGTGGCCACATTCCTTGGACAGTCTCTTAAACTTGTCCCCTGAACAATGTTTCACCCTTCCCCAGGCAATCTCTTAAACGTGCCCCTCATGGACGCTCATTCACCATTCCCCTCTGGTCCACCTGCAACCCCTCTTCCCCAAGCCCTGCCACCAGCACACACTTCACCCTTTTTCGGGCCCCCTATGCCCAGCCTTGGCGCAGTTTGTGCGATAGGCACCTGAAATATATCAATAACAGTGTAAAAGTTAGACGAAAGCATCGTCTACTATCCTTTCAATTGTGAACGCAGTGAGAGATCGCCATTTCCACGCTAGATATTTCCAGTCGTAAAACAGAACGACCAATTAGCTGCTTTTAGGGAACTTAGTTTGGACGGGGAACGTGATTTCAGCATGTTGACCTTTTAATAAGCATTCATGACATTCTAATGAATGCAGAGGGGCATCCCCCACATTGCTAATCTGTAAACCTGACCTGCCTTTAAGCTACCTGCAATGTTGGGAGAAGAAAATCCCACATTTTTTGCCTGCTGTCGGGAAACTGTTCTTGGCCTGTGACTGAGAAGCTATGGGATCAGTAAGGCAAGGAGATGGCCCCAGGATCTAGTGATGTTGCCCAGGATCAAAGATGTTGCCCAGGATCTAGTGATGTTGCCCTGCACTCACAATGCCGAGGGGTTGAAGATGGCCAGAAGGCCATGTTTGGACATTGTGTAAGAAGTCTCCAAAAAGTGCCCCTGAGGAGGGAGTGAGAGCTTGTGGCAAGGATCGTGAATGCCCAAAGCATCTCACCTCAGACCTGGCAGTAGTGCTAATAATGATTTAATGACCTCACTTTGGGCAAGGTGGGCAAATGGATTAGCACACAGGGTCTGGTAACCACATCAATTGACACCACACCTCGCTTCAGACAACACGTCCTGACATTCAGGGGTCATTCCTAACATCCTTACATCGACATCTCAACCAAACGCACCTCAAAGCCATACCAGCTACCCACATGGTAGACACGGCCACCATATACTTCCAGCGATTCAGCTACTGCAAACATCGCACACACATTTAATGATGCCCTGGCCTCTCTCCTGCAGGAGAATACATTCACAACAGGTGGGAACGCCAGTGGACCAGAAGAGGACCAGTCCAAATGCAGTCCCTCAGTGCTAAGGGGGGATTTACATTCGGAACATTGGCAGAATTGCTACTGAACCAGTGGCATTTGGCTCAGTGTATGCCATCCTAGATGATGGTAAGTTGTTGCCTTGTGCACTTTGCCCACTAACTTCCTACTCCCACCCTGAAAGGTGACATGAAATCAATACTTGTAAATTTAGTTACCATGGACAATACAGCCTCCTTTCTCTTATCCTTACTAACCGCCCCCAATAGTTTTCATAATCCAAAAACTGTCAGCTGCTCAGCCCCTTCACAGAGAATAAGCTTTGAAGAGGAAACACAGTCACTGAACCAAACGATGCAGCCACCAGCCCGGATATTTGCACACTTGCATAACTTAGAGGCTAGTTTCAGAATCAGAATCTGCATGTGCTAAGTCATTAGGCATGCGTGGGCTGCAGCCAGGACAGGGTATAGGTGAGCTCCTGTGCCCTCTCATGACGCCCATGACACCTCCATTGCCCATTCACAACCCCATGACCCCTCATTTCTACCAGGCTTCACATGCACTGTGCATAACCACTCATCCAGTATCCACTATGTGCAGAGCACATGAGACAAGTGATGCCAAAAAATTGCATCTCTTACAAGCACAGAAAATGTCAACCAAACGTGCATCCATTCATAATCCAGAGATAAAACTTCAGTCCTAATGGCATAAAGAAATCTCTTAAGTGGTCATTAAGTTGTGAAATTAAACAACCACCCATTCAAAAAAAAAACGCATTAAAGAAACTGAAACCAATGGCATGAGCATAAAACAGTCAGTTCGCTTCAGAGCTGTGTCAACAGATCCCCCGATGAGCTCAGTGTTTTCTGAAACTCAGCCAAGTATTCCTAATGGGCTCAGCTGCAAAAACAGACTATTACAGCGGAAAACAATTATCACTTTTGAAGTTAAAGGAATGGATGGAGAGGTTTTTTCCTCAAAATTTCAGTTTAGACCAGGAACAAATGGCCAGATTTTTTTCAATCTTCAGATCACAAAAAACAGGCTCCCGCTCTCACATTTTTACATGTTTTTGAACGCATAAATGCAATTGCCGCAATGAAAATATACCCTAATGCATCTCAATACGTGACCAGTTCTGGTCAATGTAATTGTCAACTTATCTTTTAAGGGCAGATATTTCTGATCAATCAGTGTATTAAAAACATAATTAAAGCGATAGAAAAACCATGAACACACACTTACACGGGTACACCATCTTTAAAAGCACATATTATCTAACACCATCTAAACATGTTTGAACATACGTGTCAAAACGCTCAGGACTCCAGAGTAGTATTTCCCCCATGATTGTGAAATCCTCTGCGGAGCCATGAACGGCATCTCCTTGGAAAGGTTGGCCTAAATGCATCAACTTTGTACGGGGCTTTCAAAGGTCCACCCCTCCAGCAACACCACCCACCCCCCACCCCCCACCCCCTCCACCCCCTCGCCCCGCAATAGAACCAGAACAGTTGCGAATACAAGGTGCAGGGTTGCTATCCTGTGCCGGCAAAAGCTGCTGACAATGGGAATGGGGCGGGTATCTTAGAATCCGGCCCCACCCGCCAATTTTATAGACCTTCTGACTCGGTACGACGGCACAAAAATCCAGCCCCATGAGGGTGAATCTGTGTTTAAAACCTTGCGATGAGCCCTAGTGGACAAAATAATCCGCGTTGTGAAATGTTGTTCAGGGAAGCCTGAACTTACCAGATATATTCAATAACCTATACAAAAGGTTTGGTAAGTAATCATGGGGCCTGGTACACTATTTAACACCAGAATTGTTTGATGCTGTGTATGGATTTGGGTAATGTTGTTTGTAGCATCGAACCCAGCCTATGTGAAACTAACACCCGACTGCGGTCTGACACTACTCTCCTGATTTACACAGTACTTTCCAAATACGGACCCACAACAAATTTGAGGTCTGTCACTCCACCTCTACTGCAATTATAGTATTAGTCGTCCATTCAAATAAAAAACGTGCCTCCACTATATACAGGGGACCAAATTGTGAGCAGCAAGTGCAGTAGACTAAATTTAAAGATGTGTAAGTGAATCGCTGTCTCCCCTGGAATGCATAATTGGGTCCTTGGAAGGTAAAGAGGGGGGAGATAAAGGGGCAACCGATAGGCCTTCTCTAATTCCATGCAAAGGGGATGAGATGTTGGGCGCGTTGGAAGACTGGACCAAGACGTAATAGAGGGAAATGTTCCTACAGAATGCTGACAGGAGACGCGATGGACTAATAAAGTGAAGCTTGGGATTTAGGAATATAATTAGCATAAAAGTTTCCTGCTAGTATGAAATGCTTCAAAATGCAACATGAAATAAAATGACAAATAGATTTCACCATTAATGTGTCTCCCATTCACAGATATCAAAGTGGAAGTCTTCATTTGGAAATATACATGGAAGAAGGCCATGCAAAACAGTTCAAGGGTTAAAACAATTTGATAGTTCGATACTTCATAGCATCAAATTAACGGTTATTTGTGAGTGCAACAAGTGCAATGTTACCCCCAATTCTATCAACAAAACTAACAGGACCAAAGAGCTGCACTTTCTTTCTATTCATACAATTAACTACAAAATAACTTCACCTTTGCATGGGTAAAATATAAGTTAATGAAATAAGATTCAGAAATGTGTACTTACCTATTACAACTTGTTGTTTGGTAGAGGCGCTGTTCCTTTTTGTTAAACCGTTAAAGGGCTGAGAGGTATATGCTCCAGCACCATTCAAAGTAATGCTAGAAATGATGAGTTGTTGCCCTTTTTGCTGCAGAGAGGCATTGCTGATAAACTATTCCAATTCTGCAGGTGGGTTTGTGTCCATAGAACATGAGAAAGTAATGTTTTTTCCAAAAAGGTAAGCGGCCAAATCAGGGTCTATGGATATGTTAGGGAGATCGGGTCTATCTAAAATAAGTGCACAAATATATTTTAATAACATTATGCTAAAATGAAAAGCAGCAGTGGACTATACATTTATAGCAATCACCAACATCAGAGAAACTACGCACCCTTGTGTTTTATGCACTCCATCATGCAAACTTAAGTCAATAAGTTGTGCCATTTTCCCCGGTGCTCAATGGTGGGATCCAATGTCAGTTTTTTATTACTTCGTTCATGGGAGGTTTCCATCACTGCCAGGCCAGCATTTATTGCCCATCCCTAGTTGCCCTTGATAAGGTGTTGGTGAGCTGCCTTCCTGAGCTGCTGCTATCCACATAGAGCAGGAGTACCCACAGTGTATTTGAGAGGGTTGGGTGTGGTGGTGGGCTGGTGTTTCCAAGATTTTCTCCCAGCAATAGTTGAATTTCCAAGTCAGGATGGTGTGTGGCTTTAGGTTGGGGGGTGGAGGGGTGGTGGCGATAGTGGACGTCCTGGTGGTTGTCTTCCCACTTGTCTGCTGCCCTTCTCCTCCGAGATAGTCGGGGTCCTGGGTTTGGGATGGGCTGTCTAAGAAGCGTTGGTCAGCTCCTGCAGTGCAAGTTGTAGATGGATACACATTGCTGCTACTGTGTGTCGGTGGTGGAAGGAGTAAATGTTTGTGGATGAGGTGCCAATCAAGTACGTTGCTTCGACCTGGATGGTATTGAGTTTCATGAGTGTTGTGGGAGCTGTATTCATCCAGGCAAGTGGGGAGTATTCCATCACACTCCTGACTTGTGCCTTGTAGATGGTGTACAGCCTTTGGGGAGTCAGCAGCTGAGTTACTCGTCACAGAATTCCCAGCCTCTTACCTGCTCTTGTCACCATAGTATTTATATGGCTAATCCATTTCAGGTTATTGTCAATGCTAATCCCGAGGTTATTGGCAGTGTGGGATTCAGCGATGGTAATGACTTTCAATGTCATGAGGCAGTGAATAGGTTTGCCCTTTTTGGAAAGGTTCCTAACAATTGTGTGGCACGAATGTTACTTGCTACTTGCCAGCCCAAACCTGGATATTGTCATGGTCTTGCTGCATTTGGACATGGACTGCTTCAGCGTCCGAAGGGTCACGAATGGTGCTAAATTTTGACAATCATCAGTGAACATCCATCCTTCTGACCTTATAATGGGAGGAAGACCATTTATGAAGAAATTGACGATGGATTGGGGGAGGGGATTATCCCGATTAACCCATGCAGCGATGTCCCAGAGCTGATATGATTGACCTCCAAGAACTAGAGCCAACTTCCTTTGTGCTAGGTATGGCCCCCACCAGCGGAGAGCTATCCTCCTCTTATCCATTGATTTTACTATTGCAAAGGCTCCTTGAAGCCACATTCGGTCGAATGCAGCCTTGATGTCAAGGGCAGTCACTCACACCTCACCTCTGGAGTTCAGATCTACTGTCGATGTTTGAATCAAGGCTGCAATGGTTCAAACCATTACAGGAACTGTGCGATTTTTGTGGAACCCAAAGTTGGCATTGGTGAGTTGGTTATTTCGAAGCAAGTGTTGCTTGATAGCACTGCTGGTGATCCCCTACATCACTTTTCTGATTGTAGGGAGAAAACTGTTAGCACAGTAATTGGCTGGGTTGGATTTCTAATGCTTTTTGTGCAGCGAATGTGCCTGGGCAATTTTTCACAATGGCGGGTAACGCCAGTGCTGTAGATGCCAATGCTGCAGCTGTACTGGAACAGCATGGCTAGGGTCGCAGCAATTTAAGAAACATAAGTCTTCAGTTCTGTTGCCGGAATATTGTCAGGGCCCAAAGCCTTTGCAGTATCCAGTGCCTTGAGCTGTTTGTTGATAACTCATGTAGTGAACCGAATTGGCTGAAGACTGGCACCTGTAATGCTGGGGAACTCCGGCGAGGGCGAGATGGATCATCTTGGCACTTATGGCTGGAGATTGTTCCAAAAGCCTCAGCCTTATCTTTTGCATTCACGTGTTGGTCTTCCCCATCATGGCGGATGGGGATTTTTGTGGAGCCTCCTCCTCCAATGAGTGGTTTAGTTGTCCACTACCATTCACAATTGGATGGGCAGGACTGCAGAACTTAGATCTGATCCATTGATTATGGAATTCTTTAGCTCTGCCAGGTTGCAATGGTGGCACCAGAATTGAACCTGGGGAGATTGTGGTGCAGTACCATTAACTCTGTATTCATACTTCAAAGGCCCAGCATAAGGCCCTGGGGACATGGGTTCAACTGCTACCACAATATCTAATGGACATTAAATTACATTAATAAATCTGGAATATAATGCTAGTCTCAGTAATGGTGACTAACCAGGGCAAATATCATTAATAGACAAATAATCAATCTGGTTCACTAATGTCCTCTGGGGTAGGAAATCTGCGGTCCCTAACACTTATGGCTTCCAAACCCATAGAAATGTGGTTGACTCTCAACTGCCTTCTGAAGTGGCCTAGTAAGCCATTCAGTTCAAGGGCAATTAGTGATGGGCGGCAAATGCTGGCCTTGCCAGTGACACCCACATTCCATGATTTTTTAAAAAATAAATGCCAATGTCTCCTGATTCTGATGATTTCTAATCATGTTTGTTGAATACATATGTACATTTGGAGTTGAGGGATGGAGAGGATATGATTCCTGCCATGAGCTGCAATTTTAAAATGTGAGATCTGTACAAACCTGCTGGGCACAAACAGCAGTATGGTTGCATCAAAATGTATTGTTCTGAGAAAAAATATCTATTAAAATTTGAGTTGGTCAATTATGATTCTTTCCCTCAAACCAGTCTGAATTTTATCTTTTATCGGATTTAAAAATAAACTAATTAACTTCATTGAAAATATTCGTAATGAAACCCGAATTTTCACTGAAGCAACATACAACTGTTCAAATACTATGTATAATAAACTCGTATGCATTACATCATCTGGTGTTCCCGCTCGTAGAATTAAGATTGAGCCGTTATGTCTAATGGCTTCTGGGATCATACCACAATAGGTTAATCACCTCCAAAAGTTAATTCGTTTATGATTAGTTTGTAAACAATGAAGTATATAGCCAACACAAACTTTTCAATACTATCAATTATCAATGAACATATATTTTATGATGAGTTCTGTCTCAAAAACATCTAAGTATTTCGAGTATACTTATTTAAATAAATAATCTCTGAGGCAGTTTTCCTTGGCAATGTAAAAGTGAAGAGATATTTGTTTACATGTTTCAGTAAATAATCCTTATATGCAAACAATCATTCATTTCCCTTTTCCAATCTGAAATGTAGCAGGTATGGTGATAAGTTACAAAAATAATGATCTTTTGTAGCACCTGCAGCTACCATTTAGATTGTATAGGTCACTTGTTACTCTGCTAAAGGAGTTGAATACATAGAACTTGAATCGTCCATCAGACCTAATCACTAGTGATATATAGTGAGAGATATAGTGAGAGTTCTATTACCACCACTTAGATCAAAGCTGTTATCCATAATAATAGCGCGATTATCCTCAAGCCACTGCTATGAAACTGCAGTGCCTGATACGATGCATGTCAGATGTCAATACGGTGTCATTGTATTTGACTGTGTTGGTGATATTGGTGATAATATTAGGTTTGTAAACTGGTCCTGTCAAAACACAGGAAAGTAGGTATCAGACCTTAAAAGTAAGTTTGGAGGATGGTGGATTTAGCTCCAAGTTCTAAAGGCAGCATTTCATTTTGAATTTTCATCTGTTGTTTCTTTTCGGTAATAATTCCTGTGATGCTGGTGTTAATAATTCTACCATCTTTATCCCCACCCCACTACCCCCACGCAACCCCCACATCCCCCTCACCACACGTGCCCCGCACACCCACACCCTCCGCCCCCAATGAGGTAAACCTGTCTCCTTGAATTTATTGTTCACTTAGAATATCAACTTAAATAAATTTCCAATCATGAAAGGAACATAGCCTACTAAACCAATTACAGACTCGGTCCTAAAATAAAATGTCCTCTCCCTGAAGACCTCGAACCTAATGTATTTATTTGAGGATAGAACATGTGTAGAGGTATCTTATAGCAGACTGAACTATTGTGGAGTTTCCCAAGATCAGCTCTTCGGATTCTAACTTCGACTCCTAGGATATTTTGATCATGTATTTGGGCTCGTGGGAGAATATAGATTGGAGACTGCAACTCTTGTACACTTACATAATACATGTTTTAAATCAAAGCAAATTATATATTACAGCTAATACATGAGACATATAGATGATAACTAAATCAAATCATATCATCTCAATAATATTTAAGGGAAATACATTTTAACCCACCATAATCAGCAGTATTTTTGCATAAAAAACAAATATCAATTAAAGATAATCATACGCACAAACCATTGTAATTACTCATGATTCTGGAGTGTCTTTGTCTCAGATATAGGGAATCCAAGCTTAGACTGATACTCATTCTATGGCTGCAAAGATGGCCAAAAGATTGTTGACCCATGGGCACCATTACCATCTGTCTGTTTAAAAACATCGCAGCTGAACACAAAAAGGCTTTCATTATGCATTGGTGTTTGTGATTCCAAAAGAAAAAGCAGTGAATGAAAATAAGCTATTTATCGGATCAATGTCATTGGTGAGTGTAGATAAGAGACATTTACAGACTAAAAGGAAACATTTTGGTTGGCAGCCTTTCAAAAAGTAGAGAGACAATCCAAAGGCTTTTTTGGTTATCTTAGGCCTTGAGATCCTCGCAACGATTCATGTACTGTATCCATGCTATAACATCAAGCTCTATGCCTAATTGCTTTCCTCTATTAATGTTAATTAGTGCGTCTTAAATTTGCAATAATTGTGTTAGTTTTGTCACACTGTGAACTTAAACCATGCAAGATCTATCTGTTGATCCCTGAGATTCAGACTGCGCAGCAGAGACTTGCACTCCAGTAATATAACATTCTGCCCGTCTCATCATTCTCAAAATAAGAGCCAAACTACTCACTGCAATAAAAAAAAGTTTCTCCTCATAATACTTTTGTTTATTTTATTAATTCCTTTAAAATGGTGTCCTCACGTTCTCGATCCATTTCTACTGGGAATAGGTTCTCCCTAACTACTCTATCCAAACCCCTCACTATTCTGATACCTCCATGGAGCATTTCCACTGGTGAGAAAACTACAGCTGGAATTGTAGCTCGATGGCGCAGCTGGGCTGAGTGCCAGTCAGAATTCGGGCTCCAGAGGCTCTTGATGTTTCTCACTGCTCGCTCAGCGTCTCCGAAGCTTGGAAACGGACAGGCAACTGCTGACAAGAGCGATTCCATTAAGCTTGGCAAATTTTCTAAAGTGCTCATGGAAGGATTGTGGTCTGCAGTGAGACGGTTTTATCTGGGAACCCATGTGTGTAAAGTATGGCCAGTAGGATCTTGAACGGTTTCGTCCATCACCACATAAACACAGGGCGGGTCTGGTGGACTAGTAGACTGCGGCAAGCCGGCAGCAGCCCGCCGTTCGCATGTAGGGTGTTGAAAGGATGGCACAGAGATCCGCCCCTATGTCGTCAGTGGCCAGGCTGCCCCATGCCCCGCCCCCTGCCTCTCACTCCAGCGCGTTTATTGGCTGGCAGCTACGGCAACGCCAACTGGGGAATTAGCAAAATAACTTTTTCAACACTTTTTTCGCGCGACCGCCGTGCACCAGGGCTGTGCTGGGGAGCGATACCCCTAAACAGGAAGTGCTAAATGTTATCCGCGCTGCGGCAAGGTCATAGAGACCGAGCATTTAACGTCTGAGCTGCGCACTCCCTGCCCCCCCACCACCCCGCCGCGCCCCCCCCCCCCACCCCCACCCCCCCACCCCCAGCCACAAGTGAACACACAGGAAGTCACTATTGCCACAAGCATAGCAGGGTGATATTCCGGGTCCGGGGCCACCCCACACTCCGTCATATCACCCCTCATCCAGCATTTTGAAAATGCCACAGACACTGCTCCAACATGGGCCACTGGACGTATTCAGGTTTCTGCGCACTTCAACTTCCACAAAGCCACGGATTCTTGAAATTCTCCATCCCTGATGGTGTCTGAATAAATCAACACCGAGACCGTGAGTAGCGATCCACCCGATAATAGGAAGCCCGTGCAGTGTCCATTCTCCCGGTGTTCTTCAAAAGCAGGAAAGCAGAAAATTGTGACATTTGAACCACTTGTTTGGAAAAGGTCAGGACACCGGAACATTTCACACAAAAATGCCGAAGACACGAGATATTTCTACCAGATCAAGAACTGGCACGTTGCATGGTGCTGCGCCAACCCAGTTTAGTGTGACCGCTGATTGTCTATCCCTCCAGCAATGTCTCAAGTTTGAAAAGGTTAAATGTCACTAAGCCCGAGTCACCTCTTAATCTTCGTGAGCCCCTTCTGTCCCCTGAAATCACTGCGATCCTCCAATTCTGGTCTCTGAATTACCCCGAACATTAATCACTCTTTCATGGACGGACATGCTGTTCACCTGCCTCAGTCCTAAATTCAAGAAATCCTATCCTCAACATTTCCATTTCTCGACCTCTCCCTGTTCAAGAAGCTGCTTAAAACCTTTCCCTTTCACCGAGGTTACAGTCACGTGTCCTCTTCTTTTGCCTGGGGTCAAATTGAATTTAGTAACATCGCTAAGAAGCAGCTCGTGACGCTTTATTAGGTTAAACGGACTGTATAAATGTTAGGTTGTCTCGTTTTGTTTACTGGCCCTGTGTTATTGAAAGGATGACCTTAAATCGCCAGTGGGTGGAATTTCTCCCTGAGCCGGCAGCACAAATCGGGCGCGGTCACTTTGGCCGCCCATTAAAGCCCGTCGCCGTACCCCACGGCTCTTCCCCACACTCCGAATATCGGAC
Organism: Carcharodon carcharias; assembly: GCF_017639515.1. NCBI lineage: Eukaryota > Metazoa > Chordata > Chondrichthyes > Lamniformes > Lamnidae > Carcharodon > Carcharodon carcharias. The sequence continues at coordinate 6,862,371 of NC_054495.1, read as the reverse complement.
CCCTCTCCGGCTTAGATCTGGTTTCCCGTTCCTATTTGAATCATTTGACCTCCTGGCGAGCAGGAGGCTAATGGAAGACGGCTGGCGACAGGGAAGTAATGCGATAAAGGCCGCAGACTCCTTCTAAGTTCAATTGCGGCAGCAACACTGGGTGCTCAGCTCTGAATGGACGGAGGTCAAGTCCGATGTTTATCTCCCCTCCCTATTCCAACGACAGACTGACCGATACCTTTCTCCCTGAATACTCAGTTCCTATACCCCGCCTCAGTCGACGGCTCCACTGGGGTTGCGGGGGGGTGGGGGGTGGGGGGCGGGGGGGCTGGGGGTTGGTGGGGGCGTGTGGGTGTAAATGCTTTGCCTCCGACTATCACATTTGTCTCAATGTTTTCTTTCAAGGTACTTAAACCTTGGGGATCAGCTGAGGAAAGGTGAAGCGAAGCGGCCAAATTCGACACGGCATTTTCTTTTCTAAACTGATAATTCCTGTTATATTTTAACCTGATTCTCTGAAAAGCTCTTTCTGTCTTCCTTCTCTATCTTTAAAAGAAATCATACGAGAAATTGATACTCACCTTCATCCATTAATAAGCAAAGAGCGACCACAGCTAAAAGGGGTCTGATCAGCCCGAGAAAACCTCGCCCACTGTCACACTCTCAGTACAACTCGGTGATTGACCCACACTTCCTGGTGTGCAGAGCAGATCAGTTCAATCATTGGCTAAAGATGCAAAGTTGATTGGACCGAGTGCTTTTAACCCGACCGGAAACCTCACCACAGAAAAGCAACTGCATATACATTAGAATTTCGGCTGGGCCTAAATAGCCAAGTGGTTATGGTACTGGGCTTGTAACCCCAAGATCAAGAGTTCAAATCTCACAATGGCAAACTCTGAAACAGTGTCACTTCATCTGAATAGGAACAGATAGAAACGTGTTTGTACTCGAAAGAGTTACTCCAGAGAACAGAATATTGCACCTAATCAGGGTTTCCCAGAATAGGACAGTCATGTGAATCATGAATTAGTCGTTTCTGACCTGAATTAGGGGCTGTGCCTGAATTATCCCAACTTTGTTGATTTGGTTTTCATTTAAAAGATTATCAAGAGTTCAAATCTCACAATGGCAAACTATGAAACAATGTAACTTCATCTGAATAAGAACAGATGGAAAAGTGTTTGTACTCGAAAGAGTTACATTAGAAATTATTGAAAATATGCAACGGAGTCGGTTTATTGTTAGTTGAGCAATTAAAACATTTCTCCAGGAATTAAAACATTAAAAACATTTAAAAAAATCTCCGGGAATGTATTGCTGAAAGGTGAGTTTCAACTGGAAATGATTATTCCCTGGCCTACAATTTTAATCTAATTGGAGAGTCCATTCAAAGGTTCCTGCTGATTGGCCTCCTTCTATAGTGGTGGGGGACGGCGGGGGAGGAGGAATTTGGATGGTGTCATTTATTCATTATGTTTTGCGGCTTAGTTGTCAACATTCTCGCTGCTGGGCCGGTACGTTGTGGGTGCCATTTCCCACTCCCGCTGTCCGCCACTGTTATGTGGCCTGCAGTCCTTCCAGTTCTCCACACGGGTCACGACTGTGAAAATAAACAAAAAGAGACATATATTCGTGTTCAGATGCTGTGCTTTTGGCATTGCTGTTCCCCCCCCCACCCCCCGCCCACACCCGACCCCCACAGCCCCACACACCCCACCCATCCCCCGCCCACCGAGTTATCATACCAACAATGAATGCTCCTTCAGGAGGCAATTAAAATCGACCACAGATTAGGAGAAGCATGAATTCTTGGCAGTTTGGCAACATAGCAATCAGAGGATATCTGGGAGCTTCAATCGAGCATTTGGCCGAAAAGTTCACAAGCAAACATGTTGGCAGCAGATCATCCATGATGTGGCACATCCAGAGTTCCATGTTCAGGTGCAGGAAGGGTAAGGGATGAGGTAGTATTGACCAAGGGTAGGCCCACAGATTACTGACTTTCTGTTTCCGTGTTAAACCTATACTTGGTCCTACATGTTTTTAAAAATTTTACGAAGCTGTCTTATTACAGAGAGCATATTTGGCCTTACAATGGCTCTCTGAAAAACCACACTCAGTTTAGTCACTCTTCTTGTCACGCGTTTGTGCCCATTGTATTGCAATGTGCATTGTATCCAAATAATCGTTCAGCAGTATCGAAGTTGAGTATTGCTGAAATATTGACATGCAATCAAATCTTATCCTCTTCCACTCATCTGAATAGCTCGCAAACATTGTAATGCGGGAACAACAATTTATACTGCACGAGAAGAGAGTGTTGAATGGTTGGCAATAGGATTCTGATTAATGGAGTTGTTGCCATGGAGAATGCAGCATGGGACAGTTAGCTGCTCAGCTTTGTTAAAATTAAAGCCAGACAGGACGACTCTGATTAGTGTAGATGTTGCCCTGGGTAATGAAGCAGCGAATGATTTTTCCATAAACATATCTTTAGATGCAAGAAGGTGCAACATGTGAAAATGTTCATTTTGGTTGCAAAGGACAGGAGCGTGTGTGTGAATATATGTGAGCTCTAGGAGACACAAGTGAGCCACACTGCCAGCCTAACCAATCATGTTAAATTGCATTTCAGTGTAATTCTTCGCACAATCAGGATTATTTGGCAGCTGTTGTCCTAACGTGGACATTCGCCCTAAGTTGGACACTATATTTTGAGAGTTTTGCAAGCAAAGCCTGATTGGGGATGGTCAGTACCTTCCTTCCCTGTTGTGAACAGCCGAAGGGACATGCAGTTTGATACGACCTTCCAAATGATGGGACGTATGGCCGTTGTACCTGACAATACACTGGCACTGAAATTCATAGACCACATGGCCAGTTGGTGAGTTAGGCCAAAAGCCTTTTTGGCTTGATGGCAATGTCCTTTTAGTGGAGATTGCCACCCAGATACCTAATGCATAGGCGCAGCGTGCTATGCCTAGCTTCATTTATTTTATTGTGACATCGTACCCTTCCAGGGCAATCTGAAGTAGACTGGGCACTTTTCAGGACTGAATGTGGCAGCCTAAGGCCCACTACTGAGTTTGTACAATATGCAGCAAAGGATAATTCGTTCAGGGGACATATTGTTCCACAGGATGACTTTGCTGTGCATGGCACATCGAGTCATTAAAACTGAACTGAGTTCAGTTATGCACCCGTGAAGCCATAAATATTCATACACAGGGCCCTGCCCTTTGTTGAACAAAAGAACCCGCCCTGGCATTGCTCCTTTGCAACTAAACAAAGGATATGGAACAGTCATTGGGCAACACATTGACCAATCAGCGTCATCCTGCCTGGATTGATTTTGAACAAAGCTGGGCAGTTATTTTCATGCTGCATTCACCATGGCAAGGCTCTGGCAATCAGAGTGCACTTGACAACAAAACTGAATTCTCTTCTCTTACAGTATAAATTGTTGTTTCCCCATTTCAATAGGAACAGTCTTGGGAGCAATCCTGATGCAAGGCTAATGGAAAGCATTGAGAGCATGTGTCTACTTCCAGAAGTACATTGTATTATAACTTCCTGCTCGGAAATTAAGGATGCAAATTGTCTGTAAATTAGGCACCCCCATTACTGAGCAATCCGATCACTGGTCTATACTGACAATTTGCTCAGGTTTCCATTTACTTGAAAAGTTCATAAAATGCTAATCTGCCTCTCAATCCCAGTAAGTGAAATTTCAGATGTTGAAGTAACTGATGAAACATTTTAAAATGCGTATATTTTGAGGTGTCATAATTGAATTGCTTAATTGAGCCTTTTTCTGTTGTGCTTCTTTGTTCAACCTTTAATTCAACTTTTCTCAACAGCTCCCAAGTGCACGACTTGAGTTTTCATTTTCCTCCAATGTTGAGATCTTGGGAGATCACTTTGGATTCTGCAGTCTCTGATACCTAATTTCCCAATTTGCATTGACTCTGCTCAATCAGCTAAAGTGATGGTATTTGCAGGGAAACTGTGGTCTAACACACAGTACTGTACATTGAACAGTAAAGGCCACCAAGACAGATTCAATGAATTTCCCTTCAGCCCACCCAGTCTTCAGTGACCACTGTGAGTCAAAGTAACTCATTAAAACTCTTTCCCTCACGAGGCACTTTAACTCATCACTTTCGAAATCCAACCTCTCAATTGCATCAAATGTTGCTCTGGCTCGGACTGCCTCAATTACTGTTCACCTCACAATGGTTCCGCCTCTTCTCCTGAGTAGCTTTAGTTCACTGGGTTGAAAATTCTGCAATCCGAACACAAATTACTGGCATACTTCCAGCTCTTTTGCAGATGGCTAGTTTCACTAAATTGGCACTGCTGTGCATTACTACAAACTTAGTCTACCAGTTGCACTGAGCTATAAATGGTTTCCAAGGTTTCTCTGCGCCCTAGCTGCCTCACACAGAACCAGCAACATTCCACAACCATCTGAGCTCCCAGTTCTTCTCTGAACCTGAACTGCCTGGAGTCTGCTTAGTGCTCTGAAGCATCATTTGACTACATCAGCTGTTTGAAAGGGGCACTGCAGTTCAGTTCTGATCATGTAAGATGATATGAGATTACATGCTGCATGATTTCTGGATAATGAGTGACCAGGCCTCATCATCACCTGAACCGAATAAAGTGAAAAATGATGAGGACCTCAGTTACATATTTAGATTGCAGATGCTCTGCTTGCTCTCCTGGGAGACAGAAGATCTGATATCGGTAACATGATAGATAAGCATAAATATCATGAAGTGTATGGACAGAGTTTTTTAGCGGGAGGCTGTTTCCTTTGATGGAAGCATCGAGAAACACGGGACACTGATTTATAGGGAATGGGGAAGGAGGAGACGCTTCTGTCATTAGTGGGTCGTTAGGATGCAGAATACACTGCCAGAGACTATGATGGAGGCACATTCAATCATGGCTTTAAGAAGGCTTTTGTGCCAAAAAGGAAAACATATGAAGGTTTATGGGGAAAGGGCAGCGTAGTGGCACCAGATGCAATTCTGTCACAGAGACCTGGCACAGATATGGCGGGCCGAATGGTCTCCCTCTATGCTACAAATATCCAATGATTCACGGAGGAATTTCAACATGAATAGAAGGAAGAGCAAGTACGGTATTAAGCAACATATCCCTTTACATTAGTGAGGTAATTGCCTCCATATAACAATGTTCCACCTACCCTCCCCCCAGCACCCCCTGCAAAACCAAACAACATGCGTTGCAATACAGAGAATCGATCTTGGTTAGTCCGTTTTTTTTTTCAATTCCATCAATAACTTATGCCTTTGTTCACAAATCCCAAGCCGTGCAAACTCTGTTTCTAACTGCCTCTGTTGAATTGAAAGCTCTCATTTTACTTGTGCATCTAATGCTTGAATGCGGTTATTCAGAAGGAAGTCCAAATGTTGCAGCCACTTGTGCGGCAAAAGTGGCTCTGCAAACAGATATTTTTCACTTCTTATCTCACTATGTCACCTTTCCGCGGATGGAGTAATAACTTGTCAGAACGTTTCAGAATACTGACATGGTTCTCAGAAATTGGACATTTCAAAATTACACTCACTGGTCTTATAGTTATTGAGCGGGGAAGTATTGTTTCATGAATAGCTGACAGCGGTGCACAATCCAAAGGGAAGACTCATTAGACCATCCTGTTTGACATTTATCCTGCAGCCATGCAATTATCGCGATTTCGTGAGCATGTCATTTTACTGCGGTGAAATGAATTGCTCTAATATCAGGCAACGTGAGCAGCAACATTGTTCGTTTCCTGGGACTTTGCATGTGGATAGAAGCAACACAAAATTATTTGAAGCCAATTTTCAGTTCCTCGTATTTTGTGCAACATTATCAGGAGTGGCCAATTATCTGACGGGCAGGAAATGGTGACTGGGGTATATACGCGTTGAGGAGTTTTCTGCTCGTCAGTACTTAAAAGAATAGAACTTGCCTAAGGCGGCTGGAGACGGCAAAGCAGCCAGTATGCCATGAAGTGCAATAACACTAGTAGAGGAAAAGGTGGGAGGTATGGCTCACCATTGTTTGGAAGCTGCTTTCAGCAGCGATGCAATATAATACTTAGAATTTAAGCTCTTAGCAGCTAGGTTGACCGATCAGGGCCGTGCCAGCTTCCATTGTCCGAATGAAAGCCCTCCCACGCTTTTTCACCTAAACCTTATCAAAAGTCTCCACCATATACTTGGCCAGCTTCTCACAAAATTAATCGATGCTACTTGACTCAACACTCCCTGTTGCCAAGTCCCACATTCTACGCATTCTCTAGTTGTACAGCTCTGACCTGAATTCCTTCTCTCTTCAGTCACCGTGCCCCAAGAAACGGGTTGGCGACCATGGATTTGAACGAATCACATTGTTTCTCAAAGTGCTGCAGTGGTTTGCCATTGCCTTCTGCAACATGGCTCAACAAGACAGTCTCCCACTCCGACGGACTGCTGTGTGGCGTGTTGGAAAGGGTTAACAGGCTACTAATCAACCCGCCAGCCCACTGTATGAACGCACCATCTATTGCCATCACGGCTTGGAGTGAGATTTGAACCAGGGCCTTCTGGCTCAGAAGCAGGTACACTTACAAGCATGCAACAAGACTTTCCCTCTAATTCAAAACTGGGCATATTTGTTTCGAGATTATACTTAGGACTCCAAAATTTGATTCGACCTAAAGTGGAAGCATATTCTCCAGGTTTACTCTTTCAAATGCCTTCAACATTTTAAGGACCTCAGGAAAGAGCCGCAGCCTATTTAGCCTTTCTTGATATTTAATACCTCTCAGTTTCGGTATCATGCTAGTAAATTCTGCACATTACAGTCTTAGGATTTAAATTTGTAATTCGATTATTAGGAAAAGTAGTGACAGCTACGCAAGTCCAACAATTATCCATGTTTCGAATTCTGGCAATTATTTAAGTTGCTCATGTCATCATTAAGGGAAGGACTGAAATGGTCACCTCTTTAAAGTGCAGATGGCGTATTGCATCATAGATTACAAAGCAGTGACACTGAATGTTCAGATTCAAATCGTTCATTGTTTCAGCCGAACTTGGCAGGTTTAGGGGAAGTGCTCCAACTGCTGACTTATCAATGTGAAACTGCAGGGCCAAAGGAAAGACCGAAGACTTGGAGGGAAAGAGCAACCTCTTGTATCTGAGAGCAACATGTTCCTGAGGCAGGGGGCCAGAACAAATTCAAAAACGTAAACCAACCTTTAGGCAGGAGGCACCAGTTGATTTATGCTCTGCTTCCCAATAATTGTTCATTTTGGCACTATCAGTATAACACCTTGCAGAGACAAACTGTGCATTGAAGCAGAGACAGGTTTAGAGTTTGTGAGAGAGAGGCAACGAGTCAAAGCGAAAGAGAAAGAGAGAGTCTCACTGTGGTATAGATATGGACAGAGTGAGAGATAGGGAGGGAGTGGCAGAGGGACGCACTAAGTGAAAATTGAGGAAAGGTTGCGGGACGGGGGGGGGGGGTTGGTGGTGGGGGGAGCTGGTGGCAGCAGAGAAGGGGGCAGGGAAGGGAGTCAAACTATTAGGAGAAATTAAATATATTTCTTTATTATACGTAAGTCTCCAGACAGCCATTACTGCTAAACATATTAACAGTTGAACCTTGCCAGGTGAACATTGCACAGCCTTGACAGCCAGGCTGGAGGCAAAGGTTGGCATAAATTAGATTAAGTGCTCCTCTCTCAGATAGGGAAGGGGCAAAATGGTGTTGACTTAGATATGGGAAGATGAACAATGGACAAAGAGGGGGCTTTGATGAAACCCAAACAGTCTTCAGTTCCAAGAATCAAGGTTCATGTATATGTGCCTTAATTCTGATTGGATAGCAAATATATATATACATGCTTTAGAATAATTGGAAAGGAAAATCGCATGTTTATGCACTCAATAGGATAGAGATAGTATGGAATCAATGTTGGTGGTTACGAATTGGATGTCTTCAAATGAACTCAAATATACTATGATAAGAAAAAGTACAAAAGCAATGAAATGTAATTGATCTGGGAACTAGCTCTCCATTCTTAGGCATGATTGCGGCCCCTTGCATATCTTTGAATAATGCCGGTTCAATGAAGCCTGAGTCTCGTGTGGTCATTGCGGCATCAGAGAGTGCAACATCCCCTCTTCACAAAAAAAGAAACGAGAGAGGCAAATGGACAATTGGATTCATTGAAGTGAAGGATGGGGGGTACAGTCCTTGCATGCACTAATTATGTGTTAAGGTAGAATGGCTCCTGCAGCAACATCAGTCTCCTCCCTTATGTTGTTTCCGTTCTCCATTGATTATCCTGTACTTGGAGGAGAGAGGCACTATTTAAAAGAGGCTCATTGTCATTCATAAGGCCGGAGAAAACGTAGCCAGATCGTGGTTTGCTGGATCTAACAAGATTACTGCTGCTGATGCCTTGAGTTTTCTTTAAGGTTTCTTTCAGAGCTTCTAACAGCTATAAATAATCGGGAAACATTAACTCCTTTTTTTTCAATTGATCCACGGGGTGTGAAGTTCGCTGACTGGGCTATCACTTAATGCCCATCCTTAATTGCCATTCAGATGGTGGTGGTGAGATGATATTTTGAACCGGTGCACTCCCTGTGGTGTACGTACAACCACAGTGCTGTTAGGAAGGGAGTTCCAGGATTTTGACTCAGTGACAGTGAAGGAACGGCCGATATATTTCCAAGTCAGGATGTTGAGTGGCTTGGAGGGGAACTTCCAGGTGGTGGTGCTCCCATGTGTCTGCTGCCCTTGTCCTGCTAGATGGTAGTGGTTGTGGGTTTGGAAGTTGATGTCCAAGGAGCTTTCTGAATTCTTAATGTGCACCTTGTGCATGGTACACACTTCTGCCACTGTGCATCGGTGGTGGAGGGAATGAATGTTTGTGGATGGGATGCCAATCAAGCTGGCTGCTTTTTCTTGGATGGTGTCAAGCTTCTTGAGTCATGTGGGAGCTGCACTCATCCAGACCAGTGGGGAGTATTCCACCAGCAGGGCATTAATTTTGGGGTAATCAGTGATGGTAATGCCATTGAACATCAAGGGCGATGGTTTGATTCTCTATTTTTGGAAATGTCATTGGCTGGTGTTTGTGAGGTGTGAATGTTATCGGCTAAACGTCATTCCAAGCCAGGATATTGTCCAGGTCTGGCTGCATTTGGACATGGAGTGTGTCAGCGTCTGTGGAATCGCGAATGGTGCTGGGCATTGTGCAATAATATGGAAATCATTCATATTTTACTATCATGCATGGATTCTATGTCCTGTTTAATAATTCATTACTTCTCTCTGTTTCCTATGCTCAGAATACCAGTCGTCAAACCCCATAGCATAAATTCATGAAACATGCACCTTTATATCACATAAATACATAGTTCTATACATATTTTAACAAAAGCATGAAAAATTATGAATGGATATATTCGGCACCTGGAGATAATAATCCTTATCCAACATAGGCATGATGGGTCAATAACAATGCGTGGTGTAGGGTGCGTTAGATGCTGATGTTCATCTGTGAGTTGAGGTTTCACAGGATGGTGGATATGAGACTGTAATGGAGAGAAAATGAACTTACACATCAAATTTGGGGTGGAGTTTGGCACCGGTTACAGCCTTGCAACAATTGCTGGGAAAATGGGGATCCAAAGGCTACAGAGGTTTCCACCTGAAGGTGATCCATTTATCCTGATTCTCTGCTTCCTGGCCAATGGCCTTAATCAACCTACTGATTCACTAAAGGCAGCTGCATCTCATTCATGGTTTAATGTTCAAGAAGCAATGTGACATCACAGAAATAGAGGAGAGTCGTGGTGGTTGGCACAGAGGGAGAGATGGATGTTTAGAGCAAATAGGTGGAAACTGATCCGATATCAAGGAATTTTGCCTCCGGAAGATAACAGGTACATGAGGTAAAGTTGCACAGGAATAGTTCAGTGGTTTAACTGAAAGGCAATAGATGGAGAGAATAGCCATCTCTGCAAGTTCGCTGCCTTGATTTGGATCACTTCAAGTGTTACTAAAGAATAGCAGTCCCACTGTGCTCGAGACTTAAGAATGATAATTTTGTTGACTATACTGAAGAATGCAAACTGGCTGCAGAACCATAGACGGTGCTCCATGACCAGGGAAAGACAGCTTGCTCTGCATCTGCCCAGTGCAGCTTCAGTGTTGCAGTCGGGATGCAAGCTGCAGCAGGGAGACATAAGTTGGGAGTCGGCTTAAATAGACAAATGCATGTGATGTGTATCCATGTTCGGCATCTCTAGAGAGGAATGGGAATATCAATATGGTTGCTAGATGGCAGTTGCGGGGGAGGGATTTTGGGGTTTTCTTGTGGGAAGTTATTTCTAACATAAGTGTTGAAAATTAGAACATCCAAACTTAATAATGTTAAACTGGCAGCTGGAGTGAACTAGAGAGGCAGGAAAGGAATATGAATAGGTGGTGAGACTCACTGATGTGATGACTTGCGACAAGGAATGATCGGAGATCTAACAGGAACTTCAAGGCAAGGAGAAATGCAAAGCATCGGGAATAAAGACAAAATACGACGCATGCGGGGAACCTGAAGCAAAAACAAAAAAATGCTGGAAAAACGCAGCAGGTCTGAAAGCATCTGTGGAGAGAGAGACCGAGTTAACGTTCCGAGTCCATGTGACTCTACTTCAGATCTACTAGCATGGCGAGTGTTTGGTTCCGTGGAAAAGTGGTTGGGAAAAGCGGCCAGTGAACCAATAGTCGAAACATTTGTGACCAACATGAACTCCAAGAACTTGTAATTAGCATAAAAATTTCTAAGGCTGTTGTTTTCTGTACAATATGATCCCTAAAATGTCATGGATCAGTCAAATGGTGCCTTAAGCATTGGTTTGATGAAGATATAATCGCGATTTCCTCTTCTATGTCAATATTTGCGAAACTCTGAATGCTACTCCATTGCACAATGAATTCACCTCTCTGAACTCTTGCATTCCAGAATATTTCTGCCCATCCAATGCCCCGCTGGGTGCTGTCACATTTCCTCTATTGGAACAAAGGATTCATTTATCAATCACACAATGCTGAGTGCAGTGAGACCCAGCAGACTGACTCAGCAGCGTTAATATTTGATTAAGTTTGCATTTTATAGTACAAAAGTTTGCATATTTAAAACAAAGTGAAAATATATTTAAATAAAAGAACACCCATGAATATTCAGGCTTTCCTTTCATACCCAACAATTACATCATTTTGCTTCATTTTTTTTAGTTTCCAGTTCCCTCAGTCGGAAGTTGCAACTTCCCTAAAATTAATCCTGTATTTTTCTGAAGGTGCTAAGGATGTAGTTCATGTTTTACTTCCTCGGGAACTTTCACCCAAGCTATTAATCCCTTACGGAGAGCTGACAGTTCCATTTTATCTCAAGCTGCATTAAACATAACAAAAATGGTTAAAAAAAAACTATTTCACTGCGTCATTACCATGCTCCAAAATTTGTCTTGCTCCATTTGAAAATACATGTGCAGTTCACCAAAGCCCAATTTTGTTCATAATTACTTCAAAGATTGAATTTGCACAAACGGTGGCTAAAATCCACATGCAAATGAGTTTGCAGTTTATCCTGAACTCATCTGTTTCATGATTTCCCTATGGAGGGAACACTAAATTCTGAAGCAAATTAGACAGGCTTCTCAAAGCCTGTTTAGAGACCAATGTTCCGGTCCCTCAATTTAAATGCCTCAATAAGTGCGGGATGGGGCAGGGAGGTTGGGGTGATTTGAAAAAGTACTCAGCTTAGGTGCACAGTCATTAGTTGTCATGGGAACAGGGACTTTGAAATAAATAGATAGATGTAAATAGGCAGAATAAGTCAGCGACCAAAAGCGATGGTGATGTTTTTCAATCTGGGAAAATGTGAGGCTGTTTCGTGCGCTCAGGGAAAGAAAATTGGTTTACTTTACAAAAGTCGAGAGACATGTGAACAGAAGAAAAGCTATTCAGTCCCACAGACATGTTTGACCATTCAATGGGAGCATGGTGCATTTAGTCATAAAGTTTTACAGACAAAAAAGAGGCCTTCGGCCCATCTTGTCCACGCTAGCCATCAAGCTCGTCTATAATCTAATCCCATTTTCCAGCAATTGGCCAGTAGCCTTGTATGCTGTGAAGTTTGAAGTGTTCATCTAAATACTTCTGAAATGTTGATAGAGTTCCTCCCTCTACCAGCCCCTCCGGCAGTGAGTTCCAGGTATTCTCCACAATCTGGTGATTTTTTTTTTCATCAAAGTCCCTCTAAATCTCCTGCACCTTACCTTAAACCTATGGCCACTGGTTATTGACCCTTCCACTAAGGGCAAAGGTTTATTCCTGTCTCGCCTATCAGCATCTAGACAACATGTAACCTTAGGGTACTAGAAGCTCCAGCACGAATGTTGGAAATGATGAAAGTCAAAAAAGAAATGAACTCTTCTGAAACCAATTCCACGAATACTGGCCAAGGAAATGAAAGGGGTTTCTTTTCGAATGAAGAGCGTATAAGGAGGCTTTATATTACAGTTTCAGTTATGTGATGATTTCGGCCTTTCCCCGATTGTTCATAGGCCCCCACCCGTTTAGCTGGGAATTCGTGGTCCAGTTGCCTTTCCAATCACATGCCCTAATCTCCATTGCTTTCCACTGTCCTCTGCCACACATCCATAACAAAATTGAACGCTGTTGCCTCCCCCACTCGCATCACCAGTGGTCTCCCCCAATCCCATTACCAGTGCCTTCCCCTACTCCCATTACCGGTGTCCTCCCCCACTCCCACCACCAGTCCCTCCCACACTGAACTTACCATTCCCTCCGACACTCAGGTCACATAACCCGTACCGCACTTTAGCCTTAGATCCACTTCCTCGCTCCTCCCAGAATTCCCCCCAACAAGCTCGTCCTGCTTCACTACTTTGCTCAGTCCTGTCACCAACTCTGGTCAAATGTTTCTCATCCCCAGTCCAATCACCTTTCACCTCTCCCAATCTGATCCCTTTAGGATCTCACAAGCCAGAAGCTAATGGGCAAGGGCTGCCAACAGGAAAGAAGCGTGATGTAGATAGTGGACTGTTGTACGCTTGCTTGGTGTTTCACCAAGAGGTGTGGAGGTTTGTGCTGTTGATCAAATACCATTTATTGTTAACACACAACTATATACATATCTCCAAAGTATAGCCCAAGGTATAGCTGTTTTCATGCTGACTGATCTCAGACTCTCTACACACTCTATACTATCATGTGACACTCTACATCACAATCTGGGCAGCATTGTTCTCCTCTCCCATTTTAACTCCTGCATGCCCAACTACACTTATACCAGATTCACTTCGTCAAGGATCATGTGTGACAGCAACATTGAGTGCACAGCTCTGGATGGGCGACTATCAGACTCGGCAGCCTCCGTGCACTCCTCCCACCCTCCCCATGCGTAAACAGCATCGCTGGTTGTGGCATCTTCGCGCAAGCGCAGAGTGAAGCGCCGTTTGACTTGCCAGGGAAATGCTATTGCTTGTTTGCGCTTATTTGGACACAGTGTAATCTCCACCGTCCCACACTGTCAAGGGCTTCAGTAGGAGTGATCCGTTAGACAGGAACAAGGCTGTATTCAATTGTTTTTTTTAATTGTGAAGCTGGACTGACCGTTCCACACCAGCATTTTTTTCTCCCGAAGTACCATGACCAACCCTTCACAGCATCTGAGGGTTTAACTGGAAAAAATGCGTTTCCTCCGACGGTCCCACTAATCCGACTGTTTCCTGTCAGGGACAGTAAAACCCTGGGGCACAGATGAGGAAAATAAACCCGTAATGAGAAAGGCGGTCACACTCGCCACATCGTCGGCTTTTCTGTAACAGTCTTGATAGTATAATCTTCACTGTCCGAACCTGTCACAGAATTCAGCAGGAGGGATCCGGAAGGGAGGAATAACTCAGCCAGTTCATACCGTTCAATAGTTCTACCAGAGCCTGCATGGAGCCACTTCGCGATACTTTTGTCCCCGAATTGCCATCTCCCATTCCGCACCACAGCTGACGGCTCCACCCGAAAAATCTAAAGCTTTCCCTCCCACGGTCCCATTAATCCGACTGTGTACTGAGTAGAGAAATCCAAAATAATAAAAGCGGTCAAACTCCACACAACATACACTTTTCTAAAGTGATAATAATAACATCAATTGATTTGCCCTGAGAATCTCGTGCTGTCGTTCTTCTCCAAACCTTAGAAGGAATGATACGAGAAAGTGATCCTCACCCACAGGTATCAATAAATAAACAGCTCCCGCATAAGTGTCAGTCTCCACATCCCGAGAGAAACGCATAAGTCCCTATTACACTCGGTGACCGATCCGCTCTCCCAGTGTACAGGGCAGATCAATTTAATCATTTACTGAATCAGCAATGCTGGTTAGACCGTGCCTTGTTCATCTGTGCTGAAACTCACTCATAGCTGCTGAAGATTTTTATGCTGGACATGGTTGACAACCGAAAAGAATTGCATTTCTATTGGGCCGAGTGCTGGTCAGTTGCCTGGCACCTCATTCTACGGAGATGGAGCTGCTATAATTCAGTAATATATTCGAAATATTGATGCGCGTGGCGTTTTTTTTTAGTGCACTGTCGCTTTTATTGATTTTGCAGATTAACATTGGAGAGTGTTTGCAGACACGATGGAGCGAATGTCCTCCTTCTGTACCGTTAAAACTCCGTGATTCTGTGACTGAGATATTCATCCAAGAACAGAAAGTGACGACCTTCCCGACTGATGCACCAAGGAAACTCCATGAGCTGCTTATATCCCCTGAGATTACTGCGTTCCTCCAATTCCAATCTCTGGTACATCCCAGATTTTAAGCACTCTACAATGGTGAACCTGCTGTTCAGTTCCCTCAGTCCTAAACTCTAGGATTCTGATTCCGAACATTTCCACCTCTCTACCTCTGTGTGCTCAAGACCCTCCCTAAACCTTCCCCTTTGACCAATGTTTTAGACAACTGTCCTAATGTCTTCTGCTTTTGCCCGGGGTCAAAATTGGTAAGGTAACAGCGCTATGAACTGTTAGGATCATTGCCGATGTTATTTACTGAGCGAACCAATCCTCAGAGAGAAATTTGTCTTACTGATAATAAACTTTTTAACGAGGGAAAGGACTGCTGATCCCAGAAGCATAGAATTCCAGTAACACTTCTATTATTTAAAAATTTTAAAAAAATTATTAACAACAAGAAAAAAACCTTAAGCATAGAAGATGAAAGTTGCAGAGTTAAAACAGTTTTACAAAATATCCTTCCTCCCACCACGCCCCCCACCCCACCCCCGAAAGCACCCGCTTCGTCAGGACTCTCAAGTGAACTACTTGCCAACAGCTCCAATATAGATTTAAACTATTAAAATCCTGTGATATTACCCAATCCAAAAACTGCTGTCACGTTAGTAAAGGGACACGACACGACTTCTCATTCACTTCCACTGCTGGGAAATCCAAGAAAGTTCAGGAAACAAACTGTTGTCTGAGATGAAAACTTTTCCTGTCCCACTGGCTGGTTGTTTCAGGTTTCACAGCTTTTCTCAGCAGAGTTCGTCTCAGGGCTTACACCCAAAACACCCGTCCCCATACAGGCAGCCACGACTACTCATCTAAATATGTTTCCTTAAATATCTTTTTTTTACCTTTCATCTGAGCTTCCATTGTTCTCAAACGCCTCTTTGAACTCATTTTTTTCCAAACTTTGAAAATCTTTCATGTTTTACTATTGCGTTTACGTTCGTGTCAAATATAATTTAGTAGCTTATCCTTATTTGCTTATGAACTCTTTGTAAACTGTAAAACTCCTTTGTCACTTCTTTGTAATCGAACAGCTGAAAAGTGAAGATGCGAGGTATCTCATAATGCAAATTGTAAATCCACTTCACCCACACCTCACATTACAAACGCATGTGTCTAGGCCCATTACACTTCTATCTCTCAACTCCCAAGACAAATTGCCTATATGATCAACTTACTTAATCATGTTTAATTAATCATGGACACACACACACACACACACACACACACATGCACACACACACATACACACACAGGCAAACAGGCACGCACACTCACATCCTCCTTGACAGGATATCATCATATTCCCTATTAAAAACAATCACGTTCATCGTCTTACCTCCCTCAAGGTAAAACAAATTGAAACGTTATATTTCAAAAAGACATTTTCATTTTCTCAACTCACTTCGTATTACTTACTATTCTTATCTACACAAAAAATACGATTACACGAGGGTGTACATGAATCAACCATGAATAAATAAACAATTACTTTGTAAGAATAAAGTTCATTCCGATCTATTGACAATTTACCAACATCCAAGCATTTTTGAATGTTAGCTCTTGGCAGCGCATCTGCAATTAGATTCACGCGCCCAACCACGTGTATCATTTTTAAATTGAACAGTTGCAATAACAAATTCCACCAGAGCACTCTGGTCTTTTGGTCTCGAAGCTCTTCCAGAAACCACAAAGGATTATAGATAGCTTATAAAACTGTCTCTGTAGAGTTGTTTGCGCGTACACATCAAAATGTTCCAAAGCTAAAACCAAACTTAAAATCTCCTTTAGTCTTCAGAACCTGAATGTTTCTTCTGATGCATATTCAAATGTGAGACATGTTCTCCTGGTTTCCCAATTCCCAGCTCATTTTACTGTAATGACATAGCGCCAACATCCACATTTCTACACCACACATTTACCAGAAGCATGCCATGGATTAAATGGTTGAATGATGAGGATAACGTGATCTTCTATTTCATGAGCATTGGAAGCTGGTGGAAGGTCTGAATGAAAGTTTAACATGTTAAGCGGACCTAGTTATTAGATGCAGACAAAGATTTGCCTCTGCACGGAGAATCAAGGTTACCAAGACATAGTCTAAATTTTGAAGTTGCTTCGAGGGAAATGAGCATCAGCAACCAGGTTAGCATATGTTGATCATCCCTAGTGCACCAGAAGGTATTAATGAACTTCTAATTAAAGCACTGAATTGAACAACAGAGCAGGAGTGTGACTGGAGGCTATAGTGTTCCACCATCATAGGCTGCAGGAGGTTTAGAGAGAAGAGCTCAGTGATCAACGGAACAAAGAGTGACGTCTGCGAATGATTAGAGAAGTGGTATTGCTCTGCCAGAGAGGAAAAGTGGCTTCCAGAAAGAGAGACATAGATGGATCATGCGAAAATGAATGGTGCTTATCATTACTTTCCAGAGTGATCCGAGAGTTATTCGGCAGCTTGGGTGCAGGAATGTGATACCTGATGTATCCCACTGAGATTGATTCAGGATAGCTCAACCAGTTGTGTGTGGAAACAATAATGGCAATTACCTGATGAAATAGAGACAGGTGTCATTGCAAGGGGGACAACCCGAATGGGAAACAGCAAGGTTATTCTTGGGAACAGTAGATTAAACCTGGAGATAAGTTATTGCTTGAATACATTGCCAACTGCAGATGTTTCACGATAAATTGAAAGGAAGAGGTAAGCCAGCTGACACATTGAAAGTGGCTTCGTCAATTAAACACCGACAGTTTTATTTTTGCTTCCAGAGGAAACCAATAAGGGAAGTGTAGAGAAATTTGTAAGAGTGTGATGAAGACAATGGACGTCGAGAATCCAGTTCAGACATGGCACTGTATATCAATAGCAGAGATTATGTGAAGGGAGGGGTTTACTGATCTCAGTATGGGACTGACATCAGAGGAGGGAAGGCAACCTGAGCTAAGATGCAGTCTGAAATCATGAATGCAAGCAATCGCTCATTAGAGATTGGGAAACGATATTTAATTGTGCATTATACTGGTGGCGGTTTAAAAATATATATAAAGGAGATGGAGAGAAGTCTATTGTAAGAGCATCTTCATGGATTTGTTGTCCTCCTGCTGTAGCGAGTCGTGAGCCAACAATGCTCTGGAAGCCAGCAAGAAGGTTACCGTCTGTGGAAGCAAAATGGAAATAATTTTGATTCTAAGCATGTACAAACAATATTTGGTGAAATGCCTTACTTTTGGGAATAGCATCACTTTATTGCTTTTGTGTAGCAGCATTCTAAGCTGCTGCAAGTGTGATATGTATTGTTGATGTGTAATATTATATAAACCACCAAAATCCACTGGAAAACAAGATATGATGTGTGCCCAGAAAATAAAATTACTTGGCTGCTGGAAATTGCAAACAGTTGGATTTGTTTCTTGTACCATGCACATATGGAGTTCATGTCTGATAGAGGATCATTCAATGTTATTTTACACCATGTGTATGAAAATTGTTATTCAATGATGTTGCTCAGTTGTGGATTGGTTGGCAACGCAATGGAGTCTAGGGACAGCGCATGACAGGAACTAGTTTGCACAAACACAGATACAGTTTACACCATGGGTTGCAGGTTGATCAGGAGCATAAACATTGAATTTCATACTCTCCCCATCTTCAATGTTAGATACATGGTAGAACCTCTGTCATGCCAGTAACAACATGTCATATTTTCATCTTCCGAATATGATATTTACTTAGTGTGGAATCGTTTGGAACTGCACTTTCTTTCCAAGATGGTCAATGTGTGCTGCAAAAGTTGGCCACCAACCGTCATCAGGCCTGATAAGTGAATTCAGAAACTGCCACACTATCTTGTGGGGACAAAGCGATAAAGTCCAGTCTAGGACATTTCACCCACCCACACCCTAAGACCATCCAAAGGACATTTTGAATTGAATTTGCTTTTCTGATAAGTTATGGATAATCAATACCAACACCATATTTGCAAGGAGGAACTGAGAGAATCAAATGCTGGGTAGACATGTCTACTCCGCCTTCATCTTTAAGTATTGTGTGCTGAGCTGCAGGATCAGCAGAAAGGGCAGGACGTTAAGAACTGGAGACTGTAAAACTATAAGGTCTTCAAGCCTGTTCCTTTTCAGGGCCACCAACACTGTAAGCTGATGTTCTGGTAAAGACACTGGAAACAACTACCATCGTGCCCTGGAAAAAGTCAATTTCTTCAAGAGAATACTGATAACCAAATCAGCACGTGAATCCGGCTGTTGAACTTATTTTGAAAGCCTGAGGAGAATATACTTCACCTGATGTTTTAAAGAGTACAATCTTCATCGTTATGACCACGGTTCATGGACCCGAATTACTTACGACATGTTGAGCTTTTCCGTAAGACGTGATTTTTTTTTAATCGACAAACAAGCAAAAATTGGCTAGCACTGTAATGCCGCCATTTGCAGGAAAATTCCGATGTGGATTGCGCTTGTCCAAATAGTCCAGAGGCCAGAATATTGCACCTAATCAGGGTTTCGCAGAATAGGGCAGTCACGTGAATCATGAATTAGTCGTTTTCCTTATACCTTTTAGAAGCGCACTAGGCGTTTCAATTACACATTCTTTGAGTGCATTTCTGTACGTAAATGTGTGAGGGACGGCTGTAATGTTAGATTGAGCGTGAAAGTAAACAATTATCTTTATTTAAACGCACAATCAGTTGGCTGTCTGTTATTCAAATTGTCCACACTTTAAAGGGATAATAAACACGTGTCTTTCCTTCAAAATTTTACTGATAACAGACAACTGGGAAGGGAACAGGGATTTCCCTGCTTCTGTCCGTCACCCTGTCCGTAGCAGCCCCCGCCCACATCCCACCACCTCATGTGATGTTTGCCAAGGCGCTGGACAAATTGAAGCTAACTTGACCCAGATCTTTGGTGTTCATTGCGTGGCATTGGCTTATCATTGGAATCAAGAGTGATCACGAATCTGCAGCATTACTACTGTTACCTTAAATCAGCTTTCTCATTCTGTACTTTGTTTGCATTCTGCAGGGGAGTCTTATGTTTTTGGCCCAAAACAACAACATTTTGCATTACGAGCCAAAGATAAACATTCAGTTCACAACAGAATCAAACTACGGGTGTTATTCTCAACCGCACACCCCGAGTTCAACGTCCTCAGTGGCATGTGTTTAAACTGGACTCACGAGATAAGGTCATTTGTGAGCCAGCAGAGAAAAAATGCCATAAAATTATTATTTTTTGTTGTAAAGCCTGACTAGTTCAGTAATGTCCTTTGTGGCAAATAGCATTTCGCCCCATTCACTCAATATCAAGCTATAAGTTTTGGCTACCACTGAATACTATGAGGACACTGCAGATCACAATTGAACACCGTCTTGTCATGTGATATCTCTGTCTTGTGTGAATTTTTCTTTCAACATACCACATCAATTCACTGTAAAACGACCGATCCTGCACTAGTAATCCCTGTTAAAATTAATAAGGTATTTGTTTTTTAGTAAACAATAGAGTGTGTTAAAAGAGAACCTAGATGAAATATAGGATGAATAGTCAGTGAATGAGTTAAAAGAATGCACAAAATAATATGCTGACCACCTAAGTAGAATCTTCTTCAAGTGGTTTTGTAGCTTGCTCCTGTAAAAATGCAAGTTGAAAAACAAAATATAAGCAGGTACACTAGAAATCCATGTAATTACTTCATAATTTAGAATGATTAGAATGTCATATATCCCACAATAAAAGTTATAAAAATTTACCTGAAATAACTAGCCCCAAATTAAATTTCAGGGGCGAATGTTCATTACTAACACGCTGTGAAAGAAGAGCAACCGCGCAGAGAATATTCATTTCACTCAGCACTCGGTTATCATTGTTGTGGTAAATTTGAAAATTGACGCCAATATTCCATGCTGCAACAGGAGCATTGTTTAGATAGACTTTAATAAAGAAGGAACCGGTCCACGAACAGAGTTAGGCAAAGAAGACCGACACCCCTACCCTAGTCTGACCTATTGCCGAATCGAGTTTAGTCCGACTGCATGAACAATGACATTGTTATCCTCACTGGAATGAACTCGCCAATGTGACCATGTTTTAAAACAATTGTACCAACCTTCTGCTTTCTTGGAATATTTTCGTAGGCCGATGCTGAACTCTCCCCTCTTGCAGCAGGGCCGCCTGTGAGAATGCAAAACCGTTAATCACATCTCCCCATGTAATCGCAGAATCATACCATGACAGAGCACAATCGGAAGTCATTTAGCCCACCATGCCAGTATCAGCTCTTTGAAGGTGCAATACAATTAATCCCATTCCTCAGCCATTTTCGCACACCTTTGTAAGTAAACTTCCTTAAAGTACATATCCAATGTCCTTGTCAAACTGATATTCAATATGATTCCACCAGATGTTCATGTTATGCATCCCGATCATATCAATTCGCTGCCTAAAAATAAATTTCCGCCTCGCGCAGCTGTTTTTTTGGGGGGGAATTAGATTGCATTTTTACCAACTATTTACTGATTCGCCTATGGCTGCTTACAGTTTCGCATAATTTCCTCTATCACGATATTTCGCGATTTTGAACACCTCTGTAAAATCTCCATTAGCCTCCCTGCTTTAAGGAGAATAAGCCGAGCTACTCCCGTTCCTCCACGGAACTAAAGTCCTACTTCTCTAATGCTATTCCTGTAAATCTTCAGTATACACTCCTCAATTAGTCCTGAATCATTGAACCATGTACATGCCAATAGAGTTAGAACGGTTGCTTCATGTTCTGAGGCATTGCAGCTTTTGTTCCTTATTTTTCTCTTTCTGGTTTCCGGTTGGACTCTGTTCGTGCTAATTTAATGATTACTTGAGTTGTTAGGTCAATTTTATGAACTAAGGGTACTCTTGGAAAAGCCGTAATCAAGGAATGAAAATTGGTGGGAATCTAGTTCTACATTATTCAATATAACTCAGGGGAGATATAAAACCAGCTGCTGGTTCGCCATCATCTATGCTACATTCAGAGAGATGGGCGAAACAGTCCTAGGTATTTCATCCTGTGGGTGTTCCTGAATCTGAGAGATTCACTTTGAGCACCCAATTAGCAGAAAACACCATAGTTAGTTCCAGGCAAAACCTTTGTCTCAACGTCAGCTCTGTATGTGGACGAAAATCTATTCGGTTTTGAACTTTCACGAGGAATGTACAACTCACTGTAAAATGAAGCATTCGCATGAAAATAGATACAGAAGCATATATTGGATGTTCTTGGTGTCAACGTATTTTCAGTCAGACATAATTTGCACGAACGATTGTTTCTTTTCACCATTCACAAGTTAGTGAAACCTGTATTAAACAGAATGTTGAGCGATATCCGTGTTGCTCCGAAATTTTTTTTAAAATAGCGTTTAGCTGTTAGGCAAATGTGCGTAAAAGTGCTCAACAAGAACTAATTTGTCTACATTGATGTGCAAACGTAAAGATTCATAAATCTGCCCGATGTATGCTTGTTTGAATGAACTTCAAATCATAAAGCACTATTGACCCCTGCAACGATACATTCAACATGGAAATGCTAAAGTATTTCACTTACTATTTTCTGTTGGACTAATGTTCGTAGCATTTTGCCCTTGCGTTGGTTGTTGCTTCCTAAAGAAATGTAGTGCAACATAATAAAAGAAATATTTTCAGGACGATATTATATTGCAATCATGATCTGCAACAGAAATCGTATTTGTTAATGTCTTATTATTAGTGAAAAATGTCTTCCTAACTGGAAGGAACAAATTTCATTCATGCTGGGCAACATCGACATTATTTTATTCTTTTGCGGGACGTTGGCGTCGCTGGCTGAGCCAGCATTTTTTATTGCCTATCCCAAATTGCCCTTGAGAAGACGGTGGTGAGCCGTCTTCCTGTGCCGCTGCTGTCCATATGGCGTAGGAGCACCTAAAACAGTTTGAGTAGTTGGAAGATGCAAAACGAATTCACTGCATCAGGAACAATAGTGGGGTGTTATCATACCAGAGTGGGGAACTAACAGTAGGTGATTTTTGTCAATCAGAAATATAAACGATTATTATTGACTGTGTAAACATGCCTTATAAGTATATATACTTGGACAGAGATATACACATATTTTGAAACAACATTTTGCGCATTTACTTTGATTCAATTCATCAGGCTACAGACAAACTACTAAAGGTGCAGATAACATTGACATACACTATTTACCCGCATGCTTTCTTTTTGATCAGCCACGCGCTTATCCCGCCGATCATTCCCAGAATAAGTAGAACAGCAATCACGATGCCTGCTTTGTGACCTCTGCCTAATTCATTGGTGGAGAAATGTTGTTCTGAAAATGCAATAAGAACAGATATTGAAATTAATATCAAATGCCGGAATCAATTAAACTCCTGTAGCAATGGGCAGGTATTTAAACACATTTTGCCGTAGCGCTTGATTGTTGCTAAATTTCCACAATCAAAGGAATAAAAATGGCCATCACAGAGTTATCCCGAGCCAATGTGACACGTCATTTAAATACAAGCCTGTTGAACTCCAAGAGCAACCAGGTAATAGAGACTCTACGCTCTTGATCCCAAAATAGTTTTAAAATTTCTGTCTTCAGTTCTTAATGGGCCCATCAAGTGCTGAGCATCAATGAATGCAATCCCGACTGCTGGCCGTGTTGTCTTCCAATTTTTCAGGATGTGTTTCGTTTGATTCCCAAAAATATTAATTCCTTTCCTCAACTGAAGCCTACATTTCACATCTTGTCAACTTCTATTTTCTTGTGTCTTGAAATCAGGTGGTTTTCCCTTGGCAATCCCCTCCTGTTTCTCATCTAGCTGATGCATCAGTGACAACATGCCAAAACATATGGCTAGATTATATGGGGCGCTGTGGTCCCCATACCCAGGAGCGAATAAATCGGGGACCAGCCCAGCCGCACTGCTGGCCCCTGCGTGGAATTTCCTATGCCGAGCAGACAGATTGAGAGATAAGTGCGGTGTTGGGGTGAGAGAGGGGCTGCAGTCGACAAGCCAGTGTCGGGAGAGGAACAGGGAGACGAAAGACCTGCCGGTCCCTCCAACGCGCTATAATGTTGTCCATATCTGCAATCTTGAAAACAGGGTGTTAGACATTTGCCCATTGTCCAAATGGACGAAGAATCAGGCCTCATCAAATCTGTTCCTCAGGGAAATGTTCACTGTGTATCGGACAAAGCCTCAACGTGCCAAACGCCGCCACTTTAGGACGAGGAACGTGCACATTCTACCTCACATTACCCGAGATAGGCAACATTTCTCAAAACGTTGACCACCTGGAAAAGCAAGCCGTTTCCCGCTGCTACCATGCAGTGTCTCCGTGAATGGTACTTTCCACTAACAGGATGAAACCTCAACCCAAAAAGAATGCTCTGCCTATCGTACAACTGAGCACCGCCATGCATCAATTTCAGTGCCGTTGTGATGCCATGTGCGTAGGCCGTATGTCCCAGTGATTGGCTGATCGAATCAAACAGCGTGTTATATTGGGTGTTCATAAGAGTGTTAAACGTTAAAAACAAAGGTAAAAGTACAGTCTAGGGAACAGATACTGGTATCTTGAAGCAGCAAAACTGAAACCTACATATAATTTTGATATGCACAGAACGTCTTTAATCTGGAAATCTGCAATAGCAACGCTTTTTATTCCGACGATTCAATTGGCAACAACTAACTTTGCACATCCTCTTGTGTGCTGAGTTTCTGTGGGCCACTGACTAAATCCAAGTGACCATTTCCTCCAAAATGAGAGCAGCACGAACACAGAACAACTGAACCCACAAATGATAACGTGTGTGGCGGTAAAGTGGGATTAGTGTCGCAGAATTGAGTTCCCACAGCTATATACTTTCTTACCGCAATGAGTGGTTCTCCCTCTTCATTGTACTGGAGACGGACAGTGTAAAGGTATGCGAGGGATTTCATGTCTTTGATGTTTTAGGCTGCAGCCCTGTATCTGCGAAATGCTGAGTCAAGGACACTGGTTTGCTTACTGAAGCCAAACCCTAATTGCACCAAGCAAAGCAAGGGGGAAAATAGTCCAGTAATAATTATTTTTATATATATGTTTGGTCACTCAAAGATCAAACATAAGATATTTTCCAACAAGAAAATCAGCGCTTCTAATTTGAGGAGAAATATTTGTCGAAGCATGTCAGAATTTTTTTATATAAATAGCATTGGTGTATAAAATCGGGAAATCATTGCATGAGCAATATTTATTTGTATTTATGCTCCGGAGTCTTCAAATTGAGCCTGTTACTGCATAAATAACAGATGTTTATGCATTTCGGTAATAAAATGTTAGAGCTTCTCCATGCACTTGTAACCTGATTACCGAGTCTCTGCTCATTCTTACAAACTTCACCAGTTCACTTCTTCGCAAAGTTCATATTCAATTTAATATTAATGATGCCACATGCTTTCGGGAAAAAGAAAATCTTAGTTTAGCGAAGTTCCGGAGTTTCGGCAGCCATAGCACAATTTAAATAAATTCACAAGTAAACATCAGAATTGTTAAATTGAACCTGGGAGGGACGCAAACCAGGTAATATCATATATATTGCCAGTTACAAGCCTCGCACCAAATTCAGGTCCATTTACGTATATAAAATTCATTATTGAACGTGGTGAATAACGAGCCAGAAATGCAACACCGCCCAGCATGCATCCTTGTCCAGTCTAATGTCCCTCGCTAATTATTGGCGCACTAACGTTTTAGGATAAATCGATTTCTACATGTTAATTATCCGAAATATGAGTGCATATTAAGTATTGTGTTTTAGTTTATTACAGTCTATATCTATTCTGGTTGTGGTTGACTTGCAGTAACACAACCCAAGTTTGAACTATCCCTGCTTAATTCACTTATTACTTGTAGTAATAAACTTTCAAATACCAGTCAGCATGAATACAGAGAAATATAATCCTGCATGGTCAATCTGAATGAAGCTACTTGTGAAATACATTGTGAAGGGGCAATGCAGAGAGTGTCTTCGAACTGTAAGCAAGATTTGAGGAAAGTTCCAGACAGAAGCAGAACAGTTAATTACAAGCATTGGGGCTAGGGGCATGAAATACCAAAAGAATTAAACAGGCTGCAAGTTCAAAAATGTACACTGACATATTTTGAAACATGCAAGAAAGAAGACCATTCGGCCCATCGTGCCTTGCAGACTCATTGAACTGTTCATCCAAATTGCCTCACTCCCTTGATCCTGCTCAAGGTGACCTTACAATGAATATTCAATTCCTTTACGGAAAAATAAAATTGAAATTGTTTTCATCACACTAAGACTGAACGCTCCAGACTTCTTCAATTTTCTGCAAAGAAAATGATTCTCATCTCCCCTAGCTGTTTCGCCAATTATCTTAACTCTGCATTGTCTAGTTGCCTATTCTCCTACCAGTTTCCCCTCATTCACTCTATCAAGCCCGGCATAATTTTGAAACCTCTCTTTACCTCATTCACAGGAAATCCGAAATTCTTTTGAGTGTGCACACGACTGAAGGTACTCATCCCATATATCATTCCGTTAGATGCCCCCTCCCTCCTCCCCAAACGATAAGCATACTTCGCAACGTGTGCTGCAGTGAAAGGGCATATAAATGTCACGGATAAAGTACTGAATGTAGGAAGACAATGATAAATGGACGAACATGCCCTGCAAAGTACTTTGATGCAAATAGCTTACCATCGATTAGCGTAGTGAATGCAATAAAGTTGAATTTTCGCAGGTTGAACACGACACTAAGTATAAGATCAATAGTACAATTCTAAAGGAGTTTCGGGAGCAGAAAGGCCTGAAGTATATGTACGCATAAGTCATTGAATATGACAGGACCAGTTGAGTGAATGGTTAGTAAATATACCGTATCCTAGGTTTTATTAATGACGGCATTGCGCTATGTTAAACTTACATAGTACACTGGACCTGCCTCAGCCGCAGTATTGCGTTCGATTTCAACGTACAACACTTAAGGAAAGACTTGAAGGCATTAGAGTGTATGCAGATAACTTTCATGAAATGGTGGCAGTGACGAGAAACTTCAATTATCTTGAAAGTTTGAACAGGTTAGGACTTACTGGGGGTATAGAAGTTGAGAGCTGGTTTGATAGAGGGACAAAAGTCATGGGGCACTGAAAAGCGTAGACAGTGAACAATGCTTCCATTAGGATTGAGGACAAAAGAAGCATCGAAGACATGAGGAAACACTTTTTCAAGCAGCAATCGGTTGAGATCTGGAATGCATGACCAGACATTGGGCGGAGGGAGGTTCAATCGAGCCACGTGGTAACAACATTGGAATTGTATTTCAGAAGCCCAGGCGAACTGTATGACGTAGCGAGTTCAAATTCCACCGTGGCAGCCAGAGAAATTTTAATTCAACAAATAAATTTGTAATTGAAATATCGGGTCATTCATGGTGACTATAAAAGCATCATCAATTTTCTTTAAAACCCATTTGCTTCACTCATTTTTATTAGGGAAGGGACTCTGCAACACTGCCCTAGCTAACCGGCCCACGTTTACTCAGTGTATCCCTTCTACCATGAAAGCCTGTCCAGCAAGCATCCAGTTCACTCAAAGATCTGTGGCATCTGCGGGTGCATTAAGATATATGAGTCACGAAAGCTCCCTGGGTATCTAGCACAAACATGTAGGGTCTGCCTTCTGTGATCACGAATAAGCTGGGCGTTCAGAAACTGAAATCCTTTCCAATTGATGAATCTCACAGGCGGCTGACAGGGAACTCACAGGGCTACATGTGTGCAGTGGATGGTGCCCTGCACTTGTGGGAAACCATATATCGTTGCGAATACAACAGCTCTGGCAGCCTGGATTTTGCAACCAACGTGGAACATATTGGGGAGCTCTATTCAAAAAGGTATCCATCCCCTGCCTTATACATTTGTGTGTCGCCAATTGTAATATTTCCCATATGACCCATTGGAACCCTCGAATTATCTGCTGGCAAAAAATTTCAAGTGAAGCTGTTACCTTCAAAGCCAGCTGCATGGGATGCCCTCCAAATCCTTGCAGCATCGGTTGTTCACGGAGAATGTGGCAAAAGTGAGCTACCAGGTTCCTGGACAACCGAAGGCGACTGCAGCTTTGTCATCTGTATATCCCTGTATATCTACAGAGACATCTATATACCAGTGGTGGGCCACTGGTGTTCAATGAATTAGCCTCTCTTTGGGAGCACCTTGGATTCTTGGGACGCCGTTGCTTCTTGTAGCTCATGTCTCTGCACACTCTGGGCCTGTACCAAACGGCCATGGGCCCTTCTTCTCCTCATTGCATTTTCTCTGTCAATGAATGCATTTCAGAATTTACTGAAACTTTTCCTTCACAAGTTTCCTTCCACCTCTGGGCCAGGAGACCAATGCAATGACTTTGGCCTGAATTCCCTCTGGGTGCGCATCTTCAGGCCTCCCATTGAAAGCGTCAAACATCCTGGAGGACCACAAGTGGCCGATTCTGCCCTTCAGACATGACTGCGCATGACTACAACCATGTGCGAGAACACTGTCATGAAGAGGTATTAATGTCTATAGCGTCAGTGGAAAATATTTTAAAATTGGAATTGTAGTGCGATCTGTATATACTTGTCTGCCTATGCATGTGTCTGCGTGGGTCTTAACTTGGTTAATGCCAGCTAGTCTGAGTGTTTTGATGCATGGTAGCTCAAGATGTTAATTGGATAAATAGGTGAAAGGCCATTTTCAATTTGCATTTGTTGAATAAACCAGTCAAAAGAATGGGTAAAATCTTGCACCCAGATGGGAGATGCCAAGCAATGCGTTTGTGTTACTAATAACATTGATGGAATAAAAGGATTATCGTTTAGAGAGGTAAAATTAAAAACCCAGCAACAAAATATAAACTCTGCATTCAAAGCGGATGCTAGGTATAAACAGAAAGAAGTTTGTATCTATAAGTCAGAGGCATTTAAGATCTAACCAGCCTGTAAGCCAACAACTGTGTCTGCAAAGGAGGCAGATTGAAAGGATCCTCACTTTGATTTCGTAAGATCAAATGTGCTTTGCCTGATGTCTGTTTGAAGTCTGCATTATTAGTGCCTTGGTGAAGATTTACCTGGAAGTGATTAATTTTGGATTTGTGTAAAAGTTATTGTGAGAGTAATTGGTAGACACTTATACGCACTTAATCTGTTGTTAACTTAATAAAAGTTTAACTTAGTTTTATACAAAAAACCTTTTTAGTCCTGGTGGTTTCATTCCTGATTTCAAAGCTGCATTTCAAACACACGAATTAGAAACATAGGTCATGACCATTGTTCAAGTTTCCTTATGGGATTTAACCATCTCAGCCTTTACCAACTGCTGTGTCATAACAAACCCCCATCAGTGAATTGGCAGGAGGCCTCCCTGAGCCTGGACACTCTATGCAGATAACATATCCTTGTCATAACGGCAAAAGTTTAAGCATTGTGCTTTGTAATCCAGGACCATTTAACTGGGATTAGTGAGGCTTGGAGTGTGCACGTAAAATGTACAGAAAGCTGTGGTCCTTGAATGATTCAACCGCCATCCACTCCCATATGCCTTTGGGAGGATCGGATGGCTAAACCATACAACTCAAATGGAGCTACAAACCTCAATGGATTCTGGAATTAATGAGCACCCATTAGTCAAGGAGCAATAATCAATGGGCAATTAACCCTAAAAGCCAGGTCTCAGCTGGGTCTTGTTCTCCATGGCTTGAACAAACAATTAATAGGGTTTCCCATCCCTCCGCCCAAAGGATTATCCCTGACCTCCTCCCAGACACCTCTCATATCGAGATTTTCACATTTGTTATTCAACTGAGTCCTTACTGAGTAAAGATAAAGATGGTTATTCTAACGTTTTTGAGTACGAACAACATCTTCGAATCTCCACTGCCAACCACCAGGTCCCTCTGTCCTCCTGCATGGCCACTGCCTCCTAATTCCACACCGTCGTTTGACCAGCGTATCTTCTGCTATTACCCTTCACCCCATTATAGTTCATATGGATATCCCTTTTCTCCTTCACCCCACAGTTTCCTTCAAAGTTCATATCCCGACGTTTGTTGTTATTGTGACCCCTTCCCTTCTCGAGGCAACAGACAACGTTACTTTACGAGAGGCCCACCCTCCACCATGAGACCATCCAATTACCAGCTGGAAATGCCTTCTATGAATATGGCTGTGCCCTCTGTATCTGCTTCGAATTCCCCGAAACCCCAGGACCAAACAGCTGAGATGAATAGCCACATCCTGCACACGATTCCCAAAATGACAGCCATTGCCCATCGAAGCCTTACCTGATGCAAGACCGGGACCAATACATATGTCACACGTAGGTCCCTTTAGCATGGCCTGGGCACAGTGGCCACATTCCACTGACAGTCTCTTTAACTTGTCCCCTGAACAATGTTTCACCCTTCCCCAGGCAATCTCTTAAACTTGCCCCCATGGACAATCATTCACCCTTCCCCTCTGGTCCACCTGCAACCACTCTTCCCCAAGCCCTGCCACCATCACACACTTCACCCTTTGTCGTGCCCGCTATGCTCAGCCTTGGCGCAGTTTGTGCGATAGGCATCTGAAATATATTAATAACAGAGTAAAAGGAAGACGAAAGCATCATCTACTAGCCTTTCAATTTTGAAAGAAGTGAGATACCGCCAGTTGCACGCTACATATTTCCAGCCATAAAACAGAAGGACCAATTAGCAGCTTTTAAGGAACTTAATTTGGACGGGGAACATGATTCCAGCATGCCGACCTTTTAATAAGCATTCATGACATTCTAATGAATGCAAATGGGGATCCCAAATATTGCTAATCAGGACACCTGACCTGCCTTTAACCTGTCTGCATTGTTGGGAAAAGAAAATCTCAAATTTTCTGCCTGCTGTCGGGAAACTGTTCTTTGCCTGTGACTGAGAAGCTATCGGAACACTTAGGCAAGGAGACGACCACAGGATCTAATGATGTTGCCCAGGATCTAGTGATGTTGCCCTGCACTCACAATGCCGAGAGATTGAAGCTGGCCAGGAGGCCATGTTTGGACAATGTGTAAGAAGTCTCCAAAAAGTGACCCTGAGGAGGGAGTGACAGCATGTGGCAAGGATCGTGAATACCCAAAGCTTCTCAGCACAGACCTGGCAGCAGTGCCGATAAGGATTTAATGACCTCATTTGGGCAAGTTGGGCAAATGGATTAGCACGCCCGGTCGCGCAGCCACGACAACTGACACCACTCAATGACAGCACGTCCTGATATTCAGGGGTCATTCCTAACATCCTTACATCGACATCTCAACCAAACACACGTTCCAGCCATACCAGCTACCCACATGGTGGACACAGCCACCATATACTTCCAGCGATTCAGTTACTGCACACATCACACAAACACATATTTAATAATGTCCTGCCCTCTCACCTGCAGGAGAATACACCCACAACAGGTGGGAAAGCCAGTGCACCAGAAGAAGACCAGTCCAAATGTAATCCCTCAGTGCTAAGGGAGAGACTTACATTCGGAATGTGGGCAGCATTGCTACTGAACCACTGACATTTGGCGCAGTGTATGCCATCCTAGATGATGGCAAGTTGTAGCCTTGTCCGCTTTGCCCACTAACTTCATACTCCCACCCTGAAAGGTGACATGAAATGAAAACTCGCAAATTTAGTTACCATGGACAACACAGCCTCCTTTCCCTTATCCCTACTAACCGGCTCCAATACTTTTGGTTATCCAAAACTGTCAGCTGCTCAGCCCCTTCACAGAGAATAGGCAGGCAAGAGGAGGAAGCTCGCTTTGAAGAGGAAGCACAGTCACTGAACGTAACGTTCGGAGCTACCAGTCCGGATATTTGCACAATTGCATGACTTACAGGCTAGTTTCAGAATCAGAATCTACATGTGCTAAATCACTAGGCATGAGTGGGCTGCAGCCAGGACAAGGAATAGATGAGCTCCTGTGCCCTCTCCTGACGCCCATGACACCTCCAGTGCCCATTCATAACCCCATGACTCCTCATATCCACCAGGCTCCGCATGCACTGTGCATAACCATTCATCCAGTATCCACTATGTGCAGAGCTCATGAGACACGTGATGCCAAACGAAAGACTTTCAAATGCAATCCAAAACATTGCATCTCTTACAAGAACAGAAGATGTCAACCAAACGCACATCCATTCACAATCCAGTGATAAAGCTTCTGTCCTAATGACGAAAAGAAATGTCTTAAGTGTTTATTAAGTTGTGAAATTAAACAAACACCCATTCAAGAAAAACGCATTAAAGAAACTAAAACCAATGGCAGGCACATAAAACCGGCAGTCCCCTTCACAGCTGTGTCAACAGATCCCCTGATGAGCTCAGTGCTTTCTGAAACTCAGCCAGGTGTTCATAATGGGGTCAGCTGCAAAAACAGATTATTACAGCTGAAAACAATGATCACTTTTGATGTAAAAGGAATGGATGGACAAGTTTTGTTTTTTCAAAATTTCAATTTAGACCAGGAACAAATGGCCAGTTTTTTTACAATCTTCAGATCACTAAAACAGGCTCCCCTACTCACATTTTTACATGTTTTTGAACATTTTCCACAATGAAAATATACTCTAATGCATCTCAATATGTAACTAGTTCTGGTCAATATAATTGTCAAATTATCTTTTAACGGCAGATACCTCTGATCAATTCTTGTATTAAAAACATAATTAAAGCTGTACAAAAGCCATGAACACACACTTACACGGGTACACCGTCTTTAAAAGCACATATTATCTTACACCATCTAAACATGGTTAAATCTATATGTCAAAACGCTCAGGGTTCCAGAGTAGTATTTCCCCTATGATTGCCAACTCCTCTGCGGAGCCATGAACAGCATTTCCTTGGCAAGGTTGGCCAAAATGCATCAACATTGTACCGGGCTTTCAAAAGTCCACCCCCCACAATGGAACCAGCACGGTTGCGAGTACAAGGTGCTGCATTGCTATCCCGCGCCGGCTAAACCTGCTGACAATGGGAATGGGGTGGGTATCTTGGAATCGGGCCCCGCCCGGCATTTTTATAGATCTTCTGAGTCAGTAGCACGGCACAAAAATCCAGCCCCATGAGTGTGAATCTGCGTTTAAAACCTTGCGATAAGCCCTACTGGACAAAATCATCCACGTTGTGAAATGTTGTTCAGGGAAGCCTCAAGTTACAAGATATATTCAATAACCTGTACAAAAGGTTTGACAAGTAATCATGGGGCCTGGTACACTAAGTAACACCAGAATTTGTTGATGCTGTGTATGGATTTGGGTAATGCTGTTTGTAGCATGAACCCAGCCCATGTCGAACTACCACCCTACTGCGGTCTGACACTACTCTCCTGATTTACACAGTACTTTCCAAATATGGACCCACAACAGATTTGAGGTCTGTCACTCCACCTCTACTGCAATTATAGTATTAGTCCTCCAATCAAAGAAAAAACGTGCCTCCACTATTTACAGGAGACCACACTGTGAGCAACAAATGCAGTAGACTAAATTTAAAGATCTGTAAGTGAATCGCTGTCTCCCCTGGAATGCATTATTGGGTCCTTGGAAGGCGAAGAGGGGGAGATAAAGAGGCAGGTGTTAGGCCTTCTCTAATTCCATGCAAAGGGGATGAGATGTTGGGCACGTTGGAAGACTGGACCAGGACATAATGGAGGGAAATGTTCCTACGGAATGCTGACAGGGGAGGTGATGGTTTATTAAAATGAAGCTTGGGATTTGGGAATATAATTAGGATGAAAGTTTTCTGCTAGTATTAAATGTTTTAAAATGCATCATGAAACAAAATGACAAATAGATTTCACCATTTATGTGTCTCCCATTCACAGATATCAAAGTGGAAGTCTTCATTTGGAAATATACAAGGAAGAAGGCCATGGAAAACTTTCCAAGGGTTAAAACAATTTGATAGTTTGATACTTCATAGCATCTAATTAAAGGTTATTTGTGAGCACCATAAGTGCAATGTTACCCCCAATTCTAACAGCAAAACTAACAGGACCAAAGAGCTGCACGTTCTTTCTGTTCATACAATTAACTACTAAATAACTTCACCTTTGCATGGGTGGAATATAAGTTAAATAAATAAGATTCAGAAATGTGTTGCTTACCTATTACAACTTTTTTTTTAGTTGAGGTGCTGGAACGTTTTCTTAAACTGTTAAAGACCTGACAGGTATATGTTCCAGCGCCATTCAAAGTAATGCTAGAAACGATAAGTTTTTGCCCTTTTTGCTGCAGAGGGGCATTGTTGATAAACAATTCCAATTCTGCAAGTGGGTTTGAGTCCATAGAACATGAGAAAGTAACGCTTTTTCCAAAAAGGTAACCGGACAAATCAGGGTCTATGGTTATGTTAGAAAGATCCGGTCCATCTTAACTAAGTGCACAAATATATTGTAATAAATATATGCTAAAATGAAAAGCAGCAGTGGACTATACATTCATAGCAATCACCAACATCACAGAAACTATGCAGCCCTGTGTTTTATGCGAACATAAGTCAATAAGTTGTGCCATTTTCCCCAGTGCTCAATGGCGGGATCCAATGTCAGTTTTTTTATTAATTCGTTCATGGGACGTTTCTGTCACTGCTAGGCCAGCATTAATTGTCCATCCCTAGTTGCTCTTGATAAGGTGTTGGTGAACTGCCTTCTTGAGCCGCAGCAATCCACGTGGAGGACGTGAACCCACACTGTATTTGAGAGGTTTGGGGGGGGGGGGTGGGGGAGGTGGTTGGTGGGCTGGTGTTTTCAAGATTTTTTCCCAGCAACAGTCGAATTTCCAAGTCAGGGTGGTGTGTGGCTTTAGGTTGGGGGGTGGACAGGTGGTGGCGATGGAGGACGTCCTGGTGGTTGTCTTCCTACTTGTCTGCTGCACTCCTCCTCCGAGATAGTAGGGGTCCTGGGTTTGGGATGTGCTGTCTAAGAAGCCTTGGTCAGCTCCTGCAGTGCATCTTGTAGATGGTACACACTGCTGCTGAAGTGCGTCGGTGGTGGATGGGGTGCCAATCAAGCTGGCTTTTTTTTTCCTGGATGGTGTCATGCTTCTTGAGTGTTGTGGGAGCTGCACTCATCCGGGCAAGAGGGGAGTATTCCATTATACTCCTGACTTGTGCCTTGTAGATGGTGGACAGCCTTTGGGGAGTCAGCAGTTGAGTTACTTGTAACAGAATTCCCAGCCTCTGACCTGCTCTTGTCACCATAGTATTTATATGGCTAATCCAGTTCAGTTTATGGTCAATGCTAATCCCGAGGTTGTTGGCAGTGTGGGATTCAGCGATGGTAATGACTTTCAATGTCATGAGGCAGTGAGTAGATTTTCCCTTTTTGGAGAGGTTCCTGGCAATTGTGTGGCACGGATGTTACTTGCCACTAGCCTGCCCAAACCGGGATATTGTCATGGTATTGCTGCTTTTCGACATGGACTGCTTCAACGTCCGAGGGGTCACGAATGGTGCTGAATTTTGACAATCATCAGCGAACATCCATCCTTCTGACCTTATGATGGGAAGATGGTCATTTATGAAGAAACTGACGATGGATTGGGGGAGGACATTATCC
Organism: Carcharodon carcharias; assembly: GCF_017639515.1. Taxonomy (NCBI): domain Eukaryota; kingdom Metazoa; phylum Chordata; class Chondrichthyes; order Lamniformes; family Lamnidae; genus Carcharodon; species Carcharodon carcharias. The sequence continues at coordinate 6,826,801 of NC_054495.1, read as the reverse complement.
CGATTAACCCATGCAGAGATGTGCTGGAACTGATTTGATTGACATCGAACAACCAGCGCCAACTTCCTTTGTGCTAGGTATGACCCCCACCAGCCGAGAGCTATCCTCCTCTTTCCCATTGATTTTAGTTTTGCAAAGGCTCCTTGAAGCCACATTCGGTCGAATACAGCCTTGATGTCAAGGGCAGTCACTCACACCTCACCTCTGGAGTTCAGATCTTCTGTTGATGTTTGAACCAAGGCTGTAATGGTTCTAACCATTACAGGAGCTGAGCGATTTTCGTGGAACCCAAACTTGGCATTAGTGAGCTGGTTATTTCGAAGCCAGCGTTGCTTGATAGCACTGCTGGTGATCCCCTACACCACTTTTCTGACTGGAGGGAGAAGACTGTTGGGGCAGTAATTGGCTGCGTTGGATTTCTCCTGCTTTTTGTGAAACAAACGTACCTGCACAATTTTCCACAATGGTGGGAAATGCCACTGCTGTAGATGCCAATGCTGCAGCTGTACTGGAACAGCATGGCTAGGGTCGCAGCAATTTGTGAAGCATAAGTCTTCAGTACTATTGCCGGAATATTGTCAGGGCCCAAAGCCTTTGCAGTATCCAGTGCCTTGAGCTGTTTGTTGATATCTCATGTAGTGAACCGAATTTTCTGAAGACTGGCATCTATAATGCTTTGGAACTCCAGGGGAGGCCGAGATGGATCATCTTCTCCCTTCTGGCTGGAGATTCTTCCAAATGCGTCAGCTTTATCTTTTGCACTCACATGTTGGTCTTCCCCATCATTGCGGATGCGGAGTTTTGTGGAGCCTCCTCCTCCAATGAGTAGTTTAGTTGTCCACAACCATTTAGAATTCGATGTGGCAGGACTGCAGAGCTTTGATCTGATCAGTTGGTTATAGAATTCTTTAGCTCTGCCAGGTCAGCAATGGTGGCACTAAAGTTGAACCTGGGGAGATTGTGGTGCAGTAGCATTAACACTGTATTCGTTATTCAAAGGCCCAGCATAAGGCCCTGGGGACATTGGTTCAAATGCTACCACAACATCTAATGGACTTTAAATTAAATTAATAAATCTGGAATATAATGCTAGTCTCAGTAATGGTGACTAACATTGGTAACCATCATTCATAGCCAGATAATCCATCTGGTTCACTAATGTCCTTTGGGGTAGGAAATCTGTGGTCCTTAACTGTTCTGGCTTCCAAACCCACAGAAATGTGGTTGACTCTCAACTGCCTTCTGAAGTGGCCTAATAAGCCATTCAGTTCTAGGGCAATTAGGAATGGGCGGCAAATGCTGGCCTAGCCAGTGACACCCACATTCCATGAGTTTCTTAAAAATAATTGCCAAAGTCTCCTGCTTCTGATGATTTCTAAGCACTTCTGCTGAATACATGTCTACATTTGGAGCTGAGGGATGGAGAGGATATGATTCCTGCCGTGAGCTGCAATTTTAAAATGTGAGATCTGTACAAACCTGCTGGGCACATACAGCAGTATGGTTGCATCAAAATGTATTGTTCTGAGAAAAAAATCTATTAAATTTTGATTTTGATAATTATGATTCATTCCCTGAAACCAGTCTGAATTTCATCTTTTATCGGATTTAAAAATAAACTATTTAATTTCTTTGAAAATATTCATAATGAAACCCGAATTTCCACTGAAGCAACACACAACTGTTCAAATACTTTGTCCTTTAAACTCGTATGTGTTACATAATCTGGTATTGCTGATGTAGAATTAAGATTGAGCCCTTATGTCTAATGGCTTCTGGGATCATACCACAATAGGTTCCTCACACCCAAAAGTTAATTCGTTTAAGATTAGTCTGTAAACAAAGTTCAATACTATCAATTATCAATGAACATATATTTTATTACGAGTTCTGTCTCAGAAAGCACCTAAGTATTTTGAGTATACTTATTTAAATAAATAGTCTCTGAGGCAATTTTCCTTGGCAATGTAAAAGTGATGAGCTATTTGTTTACGTTTCAATAAATAATCATTATATGCAAACAATACATTTATTTCCCTTTTCCAAATCTGAAATGGAGCAGATTTGGTGATAGGTTACAAAAATAATGATCTGTTGGAGCACCTGCAAATAAAATTTAGGTTCTATAGGTCACTTGTCATTCTGCTAAAGGGGTTGAATGCAAAGCACTTGAATCATCTATCAGACCTGAACACGGTAGATATAGTGAGAGTTCAATTACCACCACTTAGATCAAAGCTGCAGTCCGTAATAATATCACAATTATCCTCAAGCCACTGATATGAAACTGCAGTGCCTGATGCGATACATGTCAGAGTCACGGTGTCATTGTATTCAACTGAGTTTGTGACATTGTTGATTATATTAGGCTTGTAAATAGGTTTTGTCAAAACACACGAAAGTAGGTATCAGACCTGAAAAGTAAGTTTGGAGGATGGTGGATTTAGCTCCAAGTTCTACAGGCAGCATTTCATTTTGAATTTTCATCTGTTGTTTCCTTTCGGTAATAATTCCTGTGATGCTGGTGTTAATAATTCTACGATCTTTATCCCCACCCCCACGCAAACCCCACCACCCCCTCACCACACTTGCCACGCACACCCACACCCCCCGCCCCCAGCGAGGTAAACCTGTCCCCTTGAATTTATTGCTCACAAAGAATATCAACTTAAATAAGTTTCCAATCATGAAAGGAACATAGCCTACCAAACCAATTACAGACTCCGTCCTAAAATAAAATGTCCTCTCCTCAAGGAGCCTCGAACCTAATATATTTATTTGAGGATAGAACATGCGTAGAGGTATCTTATAGCAGACTGAACTATTGTGGAGTTTCCCAAGATCAGCTCTTCAGATTCTAACTTCGACTCCTAGGATATTTTTATCATGTCTGTGGGCTCGCAGGAAAATAGAGATTGGAGACTGCAACTCTTGTGCACTTACATAATACATTTTTTTAAATCAAAGCCAATTTTATATTACAGCTAATACATGAGACATATAGATGGTATCTAAATCTAATCATATCATATCAATAATATTTAAGGGAAATACATGTTAACCCACCACAGTCAGCAGCTTCTTGCATAAAAAACAAATATCAATTAAAGATAATCATACGCGCAAACCATTGTAATTACTCAAGATTCTGGAGTGTCTTTGTCTCAAATATAGGGAATCCAAGCTTAGACTGATACTCATTCTATGGCTGCAAAGATTGCCGCAATATTGTTGACCGATGGACCCCATTACATCTGTCTGTTTAAAATCATCGCAGCTGAACTCAAAAAGGCTTTCATTATGCATTGGTGTTTGTGATTCCAAAAGAAAAAGCACTGAGTTAAAGTAATGATCAATGTCTTTTGTGAGTGTAGATAAGAGACATTTACAGACTAAAAGGAAACGTTTTGGTTGGCAGTCTTCCAAATGTAGAGAGACAATCCAAAGGCTTTTTTTGTTATCTTTGGACTTGACATCCTCTCAACGATTCAAGTACTGTATCCATGCTATAATATCAAGCTCTATGCCTAATTGCTTTCCTCTATTAATGTTAATTAGTGCATCTTAAATTTGCAATAATTGTGTTAGTTTTGTCACACTGTGAACTTAAACCGTACAAGTTCTATCTGTTGATCCCTGAGATTCAGCCTTCGCAGCAGAGACTTGCAATCCAGTAATATAACATTCTGCCCTTCTCATCATTCTCAAAATAAGAGCCAAACTACTCACTGCAATAAAAAAAAGTTTTTCCTTAAAATACTTTTGCTTATTTTATTAATTACTTTAAATTGTTGTCCTCGCGTTCTCGATCCATTTCGACTGGGAATAGGTTCTCCCTAACTACTCTATCCAAACCCCTCACTATTCTGATACCTCCATGGAATCTGCTCTACAACTCCATTTCCCGAAGGAAAACAATCCTAACTTCTTCAATCTATCTTCATAACGGAAGCTTCTCATTCCTGGAACCATACTCATGAATCATTTCTGCACTTTCTCCAAAGCCTTCACGTCCTTCCTAGTTTGCAGCGCTCACAACTGCATGCAAAACACCAGCTGAGGCTGAACTAGTAACTTACAAATTCAACCTAACCTCCTTCTCCTTGTACGCTATCCCCTTATTAATAAAGCCCAGAATACTGTAGTTGAGGCTACTGATACTCCAAGGGTCAAAAGGACACTCTCAGGGAAACCTCCAGACCGTGTAAACCTGTTAAGTCAGAGTTGGGGAAGAAATGGTCGCAAGTAAATATAAACGAACACTCTAAAACTAGACCCCACTCTTATGGCCTCACCAGACCACAACATAATCCACTTCTCCACTTCTCCAGGGGGTGGTGATGAGGTCTCCCACAGCAAAGTGTCCCAGCCACTCCAAGCCGCTGTTCATAAGGGGCAAGATATAGATTTTAATCAACCAGGCCATATTTTGTAAACTCAAAACATTGTGTCCAACACTAGATTCTGCAATTGCACAACATTTGCTAAATAATCTTCCGTGTGTTAACAATTCCACTGACACACCTTATGCCTCTTTCAGCTAAACAGCAAGTGACAGCCATTCGCTTATTCATTCCTCAGGGTAATGCCTTGATCAATTAGGTTCAAGATGCCTGGTTTAAATTTCAAACAATACTTGTAAAGAATACCATTTAGCCCATCATTACTTCTGAAGCAATAAATATTGATATGTATAGCAGTTTTATTTTAACTTTAGTTGAGGAATTGATAATAGGAACCTGAGAAGGAAATCGCTGAATCTCTCATAATGACTCCCAACTCATCTCCCCGAACAACAATGGGCCTGAAGCAATCATGCAATGGCTGCTAAATTTAATTAGATTTGGGCAGCTTTTCCCTCCAGAATAGTTTATCAAAATAAGCCTAATAGAAATTCACAATGGAAGCAGTTGAATTGAATGCTGATCCATTCGTCATTAATAAATCACATGTATCATTATTACATCGTTAACGTGTAACTGAATATACTTTGGAGACAATTGGCTGACCTACAAAAAGCAAAATACCAGGCCTGCACGCTATAAATAGCATGACTTCAGCTTAGGTTTGTGGACGAAAAAGCTAGATAACTAATCAGCTCAATGACATCGACATTTCATCTGAGAATTGGAGCTATGAGAAAAGAAAATGAATGGCAATTCTTAAGGTACACTGTTTAAATATGCAGTGGTCAAAGGTTACTGGAGTAACATCCTGGGAGTTTGTGATCCAGAGCTGCTGCTTATGTTAGTTGCTAATGCTTTCACTGTCAGCTAGAAGGTGTTTGTTCAAATTCCAGTCACAGTAACTTACACACCAAGTCTTAGCTGGCAGTTTAGTGTGGTAATCAGGGAGTGCTGAATTGGTACAGGTGCTATCCTTCGGATCAGACAAGAAACTGAAGCCGATTTGCACTCTCAGGTGGTCGTAAAGCATCCTATTGCTATATACAAATGAAGTTTAGAAGTTTTATCCCCGGTGTGCGAGGCGAATGTTCATCCCTTAACTAATAGTACCAATGCAGAATGTCTGATTATTATCATATGGCTGTTTATGGGAGTTGGATATGCGTAAGTTGACAAATGAATTTCAAAAACACTCTTTATTCTTACACGAGAATGATTTTGCAGGTTCCAAGATTGTGAAGGTTAGCATACGTTATGCGCCAGTCAAAAGACCATAGCCTCAGAAGAGGAATTTGCACATGTAGAATCATTGAATTGATACAGCATAGAATGAGGCAGTTTGAACCATCGTGTTCATGCTGGCCCTCTGTAGGAGCAATTCAACCGGTGACACTGAAATACAGCCATGTTGCTGAAGTTTTTCACGTTGCACTGATCAGGACAATAACAAGAGTACCAGATGTCAGGTGATCACAACATTTCTAGTTTATGAGAAAGGGCTACTTATTAATTGGCAAGTTGCACCTCATTGGCCGAGGCGTTGCCATGGAGAAAGCAATGTGGAGCTATGAGCTGCTAAACATCCTGGGTAACAAAAAACAAGGTGCAAGACTTGGGCATGTTCCTTTTGTTTGCAGTGTTTGGGCCCCTGTGTGAGAATATATCTCACTCCAAACAAGCGTAAATGAGTCTGATCGGAAAATAATTCCACAGGTTATGAAGAAAAAGATCACAAAGCTTAGATCACAAGGTGTTGGAAACCAAATAGAAATGGATTCCTATCAAATCAATTTCATGAAATTTGGTCAATGGGGTGGAAGGGGTTTCTTTCGGGGAAAGAACATCATGCTTATGTAAGGAAGCATTCTGAATATATCTTCTTTCTTGGCTTTTCCCTCCTGCTTCGCCTATTCCCGTTCATTAATCACTCCAAGACCACAAAGAACCCGCACCCTTATCGCAATGTAGATCACAGTCCATGGTTCATATTTCGGTGGCCTGAACTATCTTATCTCGTTGCAGGATTTTAACTCAGTGACAGTTAAGGAATGGTGATATATTTCAAAGTCAGGGTGTTGCATGGCTTGGAGGAGGGCTTGCAACATGGAGGAGTACCGATTCATCAGCTGAGGAAGGGCAGTAAGTGGTAATCAGGAGATTCCTTTGCCCATGTTTGATCTGACGCCATGAGACTTCATGGGCTTCAGAGTCAATGTTGAGAACACACAGGGCAAGTCCCTCCCAACTATATAACACTGGAAAGCATTGAATTTTACTTTAAATTATTTACATTACATTGGCTCTGTCACTGCATCCCGCTACAATGCCCCCTGCTGCACTCCCCGACCCCACCCGCACCCACCACTAACCCTCGCCAAGTTCCACTAGTCACAGGTTAGGTTGTGTGGTGCCATCACTACTCTCCCTGAGTGCAGTATTGTGTCTGCTAAGCGGGGCAGGCGGTTTTCAATTGGGTCCTGGGGTGGGTCAGCATTTCACAACCCCCTTGAAGTGTCTTTCGTGTCTCTATCATACATCGTGAAGTAAGGGAAGACCTGTGTTCTCACGGGCACCAGTGAAATCAGGACCCTCTTGTTGAATGGGAAAGTGCCAGACAGTGCGTGGCCCAAGTATGACTGTGGATTCGCTGTTGTTTGAAAGGTTACTTGTCCTCATTTACAGTCTCGATTCCAAAACCTCTGGCCCTATGCCCAGAGTTCACCGATGTTGCTGCTTCTCATGGAGGGGCATCTCCCTGTTTCACACCCACTTGTAATCAGGTTCTGTGGCCGCAGAGGAATTTTCTTCAGACATCAGAACAGGAGCAGTTCCACTGGTGAGAAACCTACAGCTGGAATTGTAGCTCGATGGCGCAGCTGGGCTGAGTGCCAGTCAGCATTCGGGCTCCAGAGGCTCTTGATGTTTCTCACCGCTCGCTCAGCCTCTCCATAGCTTGGGAACAGAGAGGCAAGTGCTGACAAGAGCGATCCCATTGAGCTTGGCAAATTTTCTAAAGTGCTCATGAAAGAATCGTGGTCTTAGTGAAACGGGTTTTTCTGGAAACCCCTGTGTGTAAAGTTTGGCCAGCAGCATCTTGAACGGTTTCATCCATCACCAGGGCGGGACTGGTGGACTAATAGACTGCGGCAAGCCGGCAGCAACCCGCCGTTCGCATGTAGGGTGTTGAAAGGATGGCACAGAGATCCGCCCCTATGTCGTCAGTGGCCAGGCTGCCCCGATGCCCCGCCCCCTGCCTCTCACTCCAGCGCGTTTATGCGCTGGTAGCTAGTGCAATGCCAACTGGGGAATTAGCAAAATAACTTTTTCAACAGTTCTTTCATGCGACCACCATGCACCAGGGCTGTGCTGGGGAGCGCTACCCCGAAACAGGAAGTGCTAAATGTTACCCGCGCTGCAGCGAGGTCATAGAGACTGAGCATTTAAGGTCTGAGCTGCGCAGTCCCTGCCCCTCCCCAGCCACCAGTGAACACACAGTAAGTCACTATTGTCACAAGCATAGCAAGGTGATATTCCAGGTCCGGGGCCACCCCACACTCCGTCATATCACCTTTGAACCAGCATTTTGAAAATGCCACAGGCACTGCTCCAACATTGGCTACTGGACGTATTAAGGTTTCTGGGCACTTCAACTTAAACAAAGCCACAGATTCTTGAATTTCTCCACCTCTGATGGTGTATGAAAAAATCAACACCGAGACCGTGAGTACCGATCCGTCCGATAATAGGATGCCCGTGCAGTGTTCATTCTCCAGGTGTTTTTCAAAAGCAGGAAAGCAGAAAATTGTGATATTTGAACCATTTGTTTGGAAAAGGTCTGGACACCGGAACATTTCACACAAAAATGCTGGGAACATCCCAGCGAAACCGGTGTCTGGTCACCCGAGGGCAAAGGTCTGTGTGATGTTCAGTCTCGACCCCCAGCCACCTGAGTGCGCGCACAGCAAACGATTCATGAACAATCCTCATCCCCAGGGCGGCCAAAAGTTTAAAAGCAAAATACTGAGGGCGCTGGAAACCTGAAACAAAAACGAACAATGCTGGAATAGCTCAGCAGGTCTAACAGCATCTGTGGAGAGAAAGACAGAGTTAACATTGCGAGTGCCTATGACTCTTCTTCAAAGCTCTGGTTCATGGAAAAGCTGCTGAATTTTTCCGGCATTTTCTGTTATTGTGGCTCTTAGTTTAACTGTCCCTTATTTTGACTGTTCGTCCTCTGCCTCTTTAGGAATGTCTTTCGAGCCTAATTTCTTGAACAGCCTGTGAGACACTGACCGTCCGGGTCTAATCTTATATCGCACCCCACCCCCTTTGTTTTTTATGTGCCCATACCACCACAGGTAGGTATCATCACCTGCGCAGCCATCTCTTCCCCTACACCCGAAGCAACTCCCACTCCTGTGGCGACCAGCAACGCTAGCTCAACCCCACCACCCGCATCACCACCCCGGCCCCCCCGCCACCCACACCCCCTCCCATGGTGGAAGTCTCCCTTGTTTCATTCCAGAAGAGTTTATCACCCTTCCAATCCCACAGTAACAGGATGTCTTGCAAATCGAGTCCAGGGCAGGCAGAGCATGCGCATGTTGCTGCTAATGACGTCATCACGCTTTGTGGCGCCATCGCGCGCGCGCTGTGAGACAAGACTGGCCACTTACCAAGGACATGCAGACCGATGGTTGCTTTTGCTTCACTGCCATTAACTGGAGTCATGCTAATAATGTAAACTCCACTGTCCGAAGCTGTCACTAACTTCAGCAGGAGTGATCCGTGAGCGAGGAAGATCTCAGCCCGTGTTGTGTACTCATTAACAAAATCAACAGTTGTCCTGATCCACCGACCGATAGTTTCCCCCTTGAAATCCCGGTTTCCAGCCCTCACCGCGGTTGACGGCTTCACTGAAAATAATGCGTTTCCTCCGACGGTCACATTAATCCGACTGTTTTCTGTCAGGATAGTGAAACACTGGGGCTCAGCTAAAGAATCAATATCAGCATTAAGGACGAAGCAACCAGAAACTCGACACAACATCGTCTTCTCGAACACCATACCCTGATTTTCTCTGACAATCTATTGCTGTTCTGTTTCTCCAGTCACTAAAAGAACCGATATGAGAAAGTGATCCTCACCCACAGATATCAATAAGCAAACAGTTACCGCAGTAATTGTCAGTCTCCCCTTCCTGAGGGAACCACGCCTGATACACTCGGCAACTGATCCGCTCTTCCTGCTGTCCAGAGTAGATCAACTCAATCAGTTACCGAAACGGCAATGCTGATGGGCTCGAGCTTTGTTCACCTGACTGCAAACTTGTGTAATTGGAGCTGTTACATAGCGTTGTCCCATTTAGAAACATTGCTTGTCTAGCCGAGCTGCTATTTCGGCTCTTAACGGACCCGGGTTCGATCCTGTCCTCGGGTGTCTGTCGGTGGGCAGTTTGAACGTTCTGGGTGCTCCTGTTTCCCTACACACCCCCCGTTCATAGACGTGTGCAGGCCACGTTAAATTGCTCCTGAGTGTGACCTATAATGGACTGACATCCCGCCCTGGATATACACCGCCTAGCGCTCGTATCCTGTCTCCAGAGGCTCTGACACCCCGCGGCCCTGAATCTGAAGAAAAGATTCTGGAAAAGAGGAAGTGCTTGTCTGGCCCTTTACCGTTCCGTCTCCTTGGTTTGTTTTTTGGAGCCAGAGACACGAGATATTTCTCCCAGATCAAGAACTGGCACGTTGCATGGTGCTGCGCCAACCCAGTTTAGTGTGACCGCTGATTGTCTACCGCTCCAGTAATGTCTCAAGTTTGAAAAGGTTAAATGGCACTAAGCCCGAGTCACCTCTTAATTTCCGTGAGCCCCTTCTGTCCCCTGAAATCACTGCGATCCTCCTATTCTGGTCTCTGAATTACCCCGAACATTATTCACTCTTTCATGGGCGGACATGATGTTCACCTGCCTCAGTCCTAAATTCAAGAAATCCGATCCTGAATATTTGCACTCTCTACCTCTCCCTGTTCAATAAGCTGCTTAAAACCTTTCCCTTTGACCGAGGTTTCTGTCACTTGTTTTCTATTGCCCGGGGTCAAACTGAATTTAGTAACAGCGCTAAGAAGCAGCTCGTGACGCTGTGTTAGGTTAAAGGGACTGTATAATTGTTAGGTTTTCTCCTTTTGTTTACAGGACCTTTGTTATTGAAAGGATGACATTAAATCGCCAGCGGGTGGAATTTCTCCCTGAGCCGGCAGCACAAATCGGGCGCGGACACTTTGCCCGCCCATTATTGCCCGCCGCCCGTACCCCACGGCTCTTTCCCACACTCCCTCTCCCGCTTCGAGCCGGTTTCCAGATCCTATTTAAATCATTTGACCTCCTGGCGAGCAGAAGGCTAACGGAAGACGGCTGGCGACAGGGAAGTAATGCGATAAAGGCCGCAGACTCCTTCTACGTTCAAGTGCGGCAGCAACCCTGGGTGCTCAGCTCTGAATGGCCGGTCTCAAGTCAGATGTTTATCTCCCCTCTGTATTCCATCGACAGACTGACCGATACCTTTCTCCTGAATACTCAGTTCCTATACCGCGCCTCAGCTGACGGCTCCACTGGGGTAGGGGGTGGGGGGCGGGGGGGGGGTGGGGGGGGGAGGGGGAGGGGCTAGGGGGGGAGGGGTGGAAATGCTTTGCCTCCGACTATCACATTTATCTGACTGTTTTCTTTCAAGGTACTTAAACCCTGGGGATCAGCTGAAGAAAGGTAATCACATCAGTGAAGCGAAGCAGCCAAACTCGACAGGACATTTTCTTTCTTAAACTGATAATGCCTGTTATGTCTTAACCTGATTGTCTGACAAGCTCTTTTTGTCTTCCTTCTCTAATGTTTGAAAGAAACCATACGAGAAATTGATCCTCACATTCATCCTTAACAAGCAAAGAGCTACCGCAGTCAACAGGGGTCTGATCATCCCGAGAAAACCTCGCCCACTCTCACACTCTCTGTACAACTCGGTGACTGACCAGCAACTTCCTGGTGTGCAGAGCACATCAGTTCAATCATTGGCTAAATTGGCAAAGCACATTGGACTGAATGCTTTTAACCCGACCCGAAACCTCACTGCACAGAAAAGTAGTTGCATATACATTAGAAATTATTGAAAATATGCAGTGAAATCGGTTAGTTGTTCGTTGAGCAATTAAGACATTGTTCCTCTTTTTTCTCCAGGAATGTATTGTCTGAAAGGTGCGGTTCCACTGGAAATGAGTATTCCCCGGCCTACAATTTTAAACTAATTGGGTAGTCCATTCAAAAGATCCCGCCGATTGGCCTACTTCTATAGTGGAGGGCCGGGGGTGGGAGGTGGTGGATGGTGTCATTTATTCATTATGTTTTGCGGCTTAGTTGTCAACATTCTCGCTGCTGAGCCGGTACGATGTGCGTGCCATTTGCCACTCGTGCTGTCGGTGGAAGGCGTGATAACCACGCCGCTGTTATTCGGCCTGCAGTCCTTCCAGTTCTCCACGCGGGTCACGACTGTGAAGATAAACAAAAGAGACATATATTCGTGTTCAGACGAATATATACCCCCCCCCCCCCCCCCACCACCCACACCGTGCCCCGAGCTATCATACCAACAATGAATGCTCCTTCGGGAAGCAATTAAAATCGACCACAGATTAGGAGAACGATGAATTCTTGGCAGTTTGGCAACATGTCAATCAGAGGATATCTGGGAGCATCAATCGAACATTTGACCTAAAATTTCACATGCAAACATGTCGGCAGCAGATCAACCATGACGAGGCACATCCGGAGTTCAGTGCTCAGGTGCAGGAAGGGTAGGGGATGGGGTAGGATTGAACAAGGGTAGGCCCACAGATTATTGACTTACTGTTTCATCTTACATTTTATAAAATGATTTTAAGAAGCTGTCTTATTACAGAAAGCATACTTCTCCTTGGACTCGCTCTCTGAAAAATCACACTCAGTTTAGTCACTCTTCTTGTCATGCGTTTGTGTCCATTGTATTGCAATGTGCATTGTCTCCAAATAATCGTTCACCAGTATCGAAGTTGAGTATTGCTGAAAAATTGACATGCAATCAAATCGTTTCCTCTTGCACTCATCTGGATAGCTCGCAAAAATTGTAATGTGGGAACAACAATTTATACTGCATGAGAAGGGAGTGTTGAATGGTTGGCAATAGGACTCTGATTGATGCAAGTGTTGCCGTGGAGAATGCAGCATGGGACAGTTAACTGCTCAGCTTTGTTAAAATTAAAGCGAGGCAGGTCGACTCTGATTAGTCTTGATGTTGCCCTGGGTAATGAAGCAGGGAATGAATGTTCCATATACGTATGATTAGTTGAAAAATGGTGCAACATGTGAAAATGTTCATTTTGATTGCAAAGGACAGGAGCGTGTGTGTGAATATATGTGAGCTCTAGGACGTACAGGTGAGCCACATTGCCAGCCTAACCGATAATGTTAAATTGCATTTCAGTGTAATTCTTCGCACAATCAGGATTACTTGGCAACTGTTGTCCTAACGTGGACTTACGCCTTAAGTTCGACACTATACTTTCAGGGTTTTGCAAGCCCAGCCTGATCAGGGATGGTCAGTACCTTCCTTCCCTGTTGTGAGCAGCCGAAGAGACATGCTGTTTGATCCAGCTTTCCAATTGCTGGGACGTATGATCCATGTACCTGGCATTACACAGGCACTGAAATTCATAGACCACATGGCCAATTGGTGAGTTACACCGAAAGCCTTTTTGGCTTGATGGCAACGTCCTCTTAGTGGAGATTGCCACCCGGGATCCTACTGCACAGGAGCAGCGTTCTATGCCTAGCTTCGTTTATTTTATTGTGACATCGTACACTTCCAGGGTAATCTGAAGTAGACTGGACACTTTTCACGACTGAATGTGGCAGCCTAAGGCCCACTACTGAGTTAGTACAATATACAACAAAGGATAATTCTATCAGGTGACATATTGTGCCACGGGATGTCTTTGCTGAGCACGACAAATAGAGTCATTAAAACTGAACTGAGTTCAGTTATGCACCCTTGAATCCATATGTATTCATACACAGGGCCTGCCCTTTCTTGAACAAAGGAACCTGCCCTGGCATTGCTCCTTTGCAACTAAACAAAGTTTAGGGAACAGTCATTGGGCAACACATTGACCAATCAACGTCAACCTGCCTGGATTGATTTTGAACAAAACTGGGCGGTTAACAGCTATAAATAATCGGGAAACATTTACTCCATTTTTTCAATTCATCTACGGGGTGTGAAGCTCGCTGACTGGGCTATCACTTAATGCCCATCCCTAGTTGCTATTCAGATGGTGGTGGTGAGATGATATTTTGAACCGCTGCACTCACTGTGATGTAGGTACAACCACAGTGCTGTTAGGAAGGGAGTTCCAGGATTTTGACTCAGCGACAGTGAAGGAACAGCCGATATATTTCCAAGTCAGGATGTTGAGTGGCTTGGAGGGGTACTTCCAGGTGGTGGTGCTCCCATGTGTCTGCTGCCCTTGTCCTTCTAGATGGTAGTGGTTGTGTGTTTGGAAGTTGATGCCCAAGGAGCCTTCTGAATTCTTACTGTGCAACTTGTGCATGGTACACACATCTGCCACTGTGCATCGGTGGTGCAGGGAATAAATGTTTGTGGATGGGGTGCTAATCAAGCTGGCTGCGTTTCCCTGGATGGTGTCAAGCTTCTTGAGTCTTGTGGGAGCTGCATTCATCCAGGCCAGTGGGGAGTATTCCACCCGCAGGGCATTGATTTTGGGGAATTCAGTGATGGTAATGCCATTTAACATCAAGGGCGATGGTTCGATTCTCTATTTTTGGAAATGTCATTGGCTGGTATTTGTGTGGTGCGATTGTTATCAGCTACTTGTCATCCCAAGCCAGGATATTGTCCAGGTCTGGCTGCATTTGGACATGGACTGCTTCAGCATCTGTGGAATTGCGAATGGTGCTGGGAATTGTGCAATCATATGGAAATCATTCATATTTTACTATCATGCATGGATTCTATGTTCTGTTTAATAATTCATTACTTCTCTCTGTTTCCTATGCTCAGAATACCAGTCGTCAAACCCCATAGCATAAATTCATGAAACATGCACCTTTATATCACATAAATACATAGTTCTATACATACTTTAACAAAAGCATGAAAAATTATGAATGAATATATACGGGACATGGAGATAATAATCTTTATACAACATAGGCATGATGGGTCAATAACGATGCGTGGTGTAGGGTGCGGCAAATGCCAATATTTATCTGTGAGTTGAAGTTTCACAGGATAGAGGATATGAGACTGTAATGGAGAGAAAATGAGCTTACACATCAAATTTGGGGTGGAGTTTGGCACCGGTTACAGCATTGCAACAATAGCTGGGAAAATTGGGATCTAAAGGCTACAGAAGTTTCCACCTGAAGATGATCCATTTGTCCTGATTCTCTGCTTCCTGGCCAATGGCCTTAATCTACCTACAGATTCACTAAAGAAAGCTGCATCTCATACATGGTTTGATGTTCAACAAGCAATGTGACATCACAGAAATAGAGGAGAGTCGTGGCGGTTGGCACAGAGGGAGGGATGGATTTTTGGAGCGAATATGTGGAAACAGATCCAGTATCAAGGAATTTTGCCTCCGGAAGATAAAAGGTAGATGAGAAAGAGTTGCACAAGTGTAGTTCAGTGGTTTAACTGAATGGCAATAGATGGAGAGAATAGCCATCTCTGCAAGTTCGCTGCCTTGATTTGGATTGCTTCTAGTGTTACTAAGGAATAGCAGTCCCACTGAGTTCGAAACTTAAGAATGGTAGTTTTGTTGACTATACTGAAGAATACAAACTGGCTGCAGAATCATAGACGGTACTCCATGACCAGGGAAAGACAACTTGCTCTGCATCTGCCCAGGGCAGATTGAGTGTTACAGTCGTGGTGCAAGCTGCAGCAGAGAGACATAAATTGGGAGTCGATGTAAATAGACAAGGGTGTGTGACGTGCAACCATGTTCGGCAACTCTAGAGTGGAATGGGAATATCAATATGGGTGCTAGATTGCAGTTGCTGGGTAGGGATAGTGGGGTTTTCTTGTGGGAAGTTATTGCTAACATTAGTGTTGAAAATTAGAACATCCAAACTTAATAATGTTAAACTGGCAGCTGGAGTGAACTAGAGAGGCAGGAAAGGAATATGAATAGGTGGTGGGACTCACTGATGTGATGACTTGCGATAAGGAATGATCAGAGATCTAACTGGAACTTCAAGGCAAGGATAAAGGCAAAACATCTGGAATAAAGACAAGATATGACGCACGTGGGGAACCTGAAGCAAAAACAAAAAAATGCTGGAAAAACGCAGCAGGTCTGAAAGCATCTGTGGAGAGAGAGACCAAGTTAACGTTTCGAGTCCATGTGACTCTATTTCAGATCTACTAGCACGGGGAGTGCTTGGCTCCGTGGAAAAGTATAAATCGGTGGAAAAAGCGGTCAGTGAAACCAATGGTCGAAACATTTGTGACCACAATGAACTCCACGAACTTGTAATTAGCATAAAAATTTCTAAGGCTGTTGTTTTCTGTACAATATGATCCCTAACATGTCATGGATCAGTCAAATGTTGCCTTAAGCATTGGTTTGATGAAGGTATAATTGCGGTTTCCTCTTCTATGTCAATATTTGTGAAACTCTGAATGCTACCCCATTACACAATGAATTCACCTCTCTGAAATCTTACATTCCAGAATGTTTCTGCCCATCAATGCCCCGCTGGGTTCTGTCACATTTCCTCAATTGGAACAAAGAATTCATTTACAAATCACACAATGCAGAGTGCAGTGAGACCTAGCAGACAGATTCAGCAGCGTTAATATTTGATTAAGATTGCATTTTGTAGTACTAACTTTTGCATATCTGAAACAGAAGTGAAAATATATTTAAATAAAAGAACGCCCATGAATATTCAGGCTTTCCTTTCATACCCAACAACTAGATCATTTTGCTTCATTTTTTTTTTAAATTTCCAATTCCTTCTTTCACTCAGTCGGAAGTTGCAACTTGCATAAAATTAATCCTGTATTTTTCTGAAGGTGCTATGGATGTAGTTCATGTTTTACTTCCTCGGGAACTTTCACCCAAGCTATTAATCCCTGACAGTTTCATTTTATCTCAAGCTGCATTAAACATAACAACAATGGTTAAAAAAAAATTATTTCACTGCGTCATTACCATGCTCCAAAATTTGTCTTGCTCAATTTGCCAATAAATATGCAGTTCAACAAAGATCCATTTTGTTCTTATTTACTTCAAAGACTGAATTTGCACAAACGGTGGCTAAAATCCACATGCAAATGAGTTTGCAGTTTATCCTGAACTCATCTGTTTCATGATTTCCCTATGGAGGGAACACTAAATTCTGAAGCAAATTAGACAGGCTTCTCAAAGCCTGTTTAGAGACCAATGTTCCGGTCCCTCAATTTAAATGTCTCAATAAGTGCAGGATGGGGCGGGGAGGGTGGGGTGGTTTGAAAACGTACTCAGCTTAGGTGCACAGTCATTAGTTGTCATGGGAACAGGGACTTTGAAATAAATAGATAGATGTAAGTAGGCAGATTAAGTCCGCGGCCAAAAGCTATGTCGATGTTGTTCAATCTGGGAAAATGTGAGGCTGTTTCGAGTGATCAGGGAAAGAAAATTGGTTTACTTTACAAAAGTCGAGAGACATGTGAACAGAAGAAAAGCTATTTAGTCCCACAGACCTGTTTCACCATTCAATGGGAGCATGGTGCATTTAGTCATAAAGTTTTACAGACAAAAAAGAGGCCTTCGGCCCATCTTGTCCACGCCAGCCATCAAGCTCCTCTATAATCTAATCCCATTTTCCAGCAATTGGCCAGTAGTCTTGTATGCTGTGACGTTTGAAGTGTTCATCTAAATACTTCTGAAATGTTGATAGAGTTCCTCCCTCTACCAGCCCCTCCGGCAGTGAATTCCAGGTATCCTCCACAATCTGGTGATTTTTTTTTTCATCAAAGTCCCTCTAAGGTACCTGCGCCTTACCTTAAACCTATGACCACTGGTTATTGACCCTTCCACTAAAGGCAAAGGTTTATTCCTGTCTCGCCTATCAGCATCTAGACAAAATGTAACCTTAGGGTACTAGAAGCTCCAGAACGAATGTTGGAAATAATGAAAGTCAAAAAAGAAATGAACTCTTCTGAAACCAATTCCACGAATACTGGCCAAGGAAATGAAAGGGGTTTCTTTTCGAATGAAGAGCCTATAAGGAGGCTTTATATTACAGTTTCCGTTATGTGATGATTTCATGCGTTACACCATTTGTTCAAAGTCCGCCGCCCATTTAGCTGGGAATTCGTGGTCCAGTTGCCTTTCCAATCACATGCCCTAATCCCCACTGCTTTCCGCTGTCCTCTGCCACACACCCATAACCAAATTGAACGCTGTTGCCTCCCCCACTCGCATCACCAGTGGTCTCCCCAACTCCCATTACCAGTGCCTTCCCCTACTCCCATTACCGGTGTCCTCCCCCACTCCCACCACCAGTCCCTCCCACACTGAACTCACCATTCCCTCCGACACTCAGGTCACATAACCCGTACCGCACTTTAGCCTTAGATCCACTTCCTCGCTCCTCCCAGAATTCCCCCCATCAAACTCGTCCTGCTTGACTACTTTGACCAGTCCTGTCACCAACTCTGGTCACTTTTTTCCATCCCCAGTCCAATCACCTTTCACCTCACCTACTCTTATCCCTTTAGGATCTCACAAGCCGGAAGCTAATGGGCAAGGGCTGCCAACAGGAAAGAAGCGTGATGTAGAGAGTGGACAGTTGTACGCTTGCTTGGTGTTTCACCAAGAGGTGTGGAGGTTTGTGTGGTTGAGCATATACCATTTATTGTTAACACACAACTGTATACATATCGCCAAGGTATAGCCCAAGGTATAGCTGTTTTCATGCTGCCTGCTCTCAGACTCTCTACAGACTCTATACTAGCATGTGATACTCTACATCACAATCTGGGCAGCATTGTTCTCCAGTCCCATATTAACTCATGCATGCCCAACTACACTTATACTAGATTCACTTCGTCAAGGTTCATGTGTGACAGCAACATTGAGTGCACAGCTCTGGGTGGGCGACTATCAGACTCGGCAGCCTCCGTGCACTCCTCCCACCCTCCCCATGCGTAAACAGCATTGCTGGTTGTGGCATCTTCGCGCAAGCGCAAAGTGAAGGGCCGTTTCACTTGCCAGGGAAATGCTATCGCTTGTTTGCGCTCATTTGGGCGCAGTGTAATATCCACTGTTCCAAACTGTCAAGGGCTTCAGTAGGAGTGATCCGTTAGGCAGGAACAACGCTGCATTCAATTGTATTTTTTTAATTGTGTAGCTGGACGGACCGTTCCACACCCGGAATTTTTTCTTCCCGAAGTACCACGACCAACCCTTCACACTATCCGAGGGTTTAACTGAAAAAACAAAATGCATTTCCTCCGACGGTCTCATTAATCCGACTGTTTCCTGTCAGGGACAGTAAAACCCTGGGGCACAGATGAGGAAGATAAACCCGTAATGAGAAAGGCGGTCACTCTCGCCACATCGTCGGCTTTTCTGTAACCATGTTGATAGTATAATCTCCACTGTCCGAATCTGGCACTGAATTCAGCAGGAGGGATCCGGAAGGGAGGAATAACTCAGCACGTTCATACCGTTCAATAGTTCTACCAGAGCCTGCATGGAGCCACTTCGCGATACTTTTGTCCCCGAATTGCCATCTCCCACTCCGCACCGCAGCTGACAGCTCCAACCGAAAAAAAACAACACCGTTTCCTCCCACGGTCGCATTAATCCGACTGTGTACTGAGGAGAGAAACCCAAAATAATAAAAGCGGTCAAACTCCACACAACGTACACTTTTCTAAAGTGAAAATAATAACATCCACTGATTTGCACTGAGAATCTCGTGCTGTCGTTCTTCTCCAAACCTTAGAAGGAGTGATACGAGAAATTTATCCTCACGCACAGGTATCAATAAATAAACAGCTCCCGGGCTAACTGGCAGTCTCCACATCCCGAGAGAAACGCCTAAGTCCCTATTACACTCGGTGACCGATCCGCTCTCCCAGTGTACAGAGCAGATCAGTTTAATTGTTTACTGAAGCAGCAATGCTGATTGGACCGTGCCTTGCTTATCTGTGCTGAAACTCATTCACAGATGCTGAACATTCATATGCTGGGCATGGTTGACAACCGAAAAGAAATGCATTTCTATTGGGCCGAGTGCTGCTGCTTTGCCTGGCAACTCATTCTACGGAGAGGGAGCTGCTATAATCCAGTAATATATTCAAAATATTGATGCGCATGGCGTTTTGTTTCAGTACACAGTCGTATTTTTGTTTTTGCAGAGTAACATGGAGAGTGGATGCAGACACGATGTATCGAATGTCCTCCTTCTGTACCGTTAAAACTCCGTGATTCTGTGACTGAGATATTCATCCAAGAACAGAAAGTGACGACCTTCCCGACTGATGCACCAAGGAAGCTGCGTGAGCTGCTTATATCCTCTGCGATTACAGCGTTCCTCCAATTCCCGTCTCGGGTACATCCCGGATTTTAAGCACTCTACAATGGTGAACCTGCTGTTCAGTTCCCTCAGTCCTAAACTCTGGGATTCCGATACCGAACATTTCGACCTCTCTACCTCTGTGTGCTCAAGACCCTCCCTAAACCTTCCCCTTTGACCAATGTTTTAGACAACTGTCCTAATGTCTTCTGCTTTTGCCCGGGGTCAAAATTGATAACGTAACAGCGCTATGAACTGTTACGACCAGAGCCGATGTTATTTACTGAGCGAACCAATCCCCAGAGAGAAACTTGTCTTACTGATAATAAACTTTTTAACGAGGGAAAGGACTGCTGACCCCAGAAGCATAGAATTCCAGTAACACTTCTATTATTTAACAATTTAAAAAATTATTAACAACAAGTAAAAAACCTTAAGCATAGAAGATGAAAGTTGCAGAGTTAAAACAGTTTTACAAAATATCCCTCCTCCCACCACCCCCCAAAGCACCCGCTTCATCAGAACACTCAAGTGAACTACTTGGCAACAGCTCCCATATAGATTTAAACTATTAAAATCCTGTAATATTACCCAATCCAAAAACTGCTGTCACGTTAGTAAAGGGACACGACGCGACTTCTCATTCTCTTCCACTTCTTGGAAATCCAAGAAAGTTCAGGAAACAAACTGTCGCCTGAGATATAAACTTTTCCTGTCCCACTGGCTGGTTGTTCAGGTTTCACAGCTTTTCTCAGTAGAGTTGGTCTCAGGGCTTACACCCAACAAACCCTTCCCCATACACACAGCCACGACTACTCATCTAAACATGTTTCCTTAAATATCTTTTTTTTACGTTTTATCTTAGCTTCTCAAACGCGTCTTTGAACCCATTTTTTTCCAAACCATGAAAATCTTTCATCTTTTACTATTGCCTCTACTTTCTTGTCAAATATAATTTAGTAGCTTATCCTTATTTGCTTATGAACTCTTTGTAAACTGTAAAACTCCCTTGTCACTTCTTTGAAATCCAACAGCTGAAAAGTCAAGATGCGAGGTATCTCATAATGCAAATTATAAATCCACTTCACCCGCACCTCACATTTCAAACGCATGTGTCTAGCCCCATTGTACTTCAATCTCTCAACTCCCAAGAAAACTGCCTATATGAACAACTTACTTAATCATTTTTAATTAATCATGGACACACACACACGGACAACACACACACACACACACACACACACACACACACAAACAAACACAGGCACGCACACTCACATCCTCCTTGACAGGATATCATCATATTCCCTATTAAAAACAATCACGTTCATCGTCTTACCTCCCTCAAGTTAAGAAAAACTGAAACGTTATATTTCAAAAAGACGGTTTCATTTTCTCAACTCACTTCGTATTACTTACTATTCTTATCTATACAAAAAATACTATTAAACGAGGGTGTACGTGCATCAAGCATGAATAAATAAACAATTGTTTTGTAAGAATAAAGTTCATTCCGATCTATTGGCAATTTACCAACATCCAAGCATTTTTGAATGTTAGCTCTTGGCAGCGCATCTGCAATTCGATTCATTCGTCCAACCACGTGTATCATTTTTAAATTGAACAGTTGCAATAACAAATTCCACAAGAACAGTCTGGGCTCTTGGTCTGGAAACTCTTCCAGAAACCACAAAGGATTATAGATAGCATATAAAACTGTCTCTGAAGAGTTGTTTGCACATACACATCAAAATGTTACAAAGCTAAAACCAATCTTAAAATCTCCTTTCGTCTTCAGAACCTGAATGTTTCTTCTGATGCATATTCAAATGTGAGACATGTTCTGCTGGTTTCCCAATTCCCAGTTCATTTTACTGTAACGACATAGCGCCAACATCCACATTTCAACACCACACATTTACCAGAAGCATGCCATGGATTAAATAGTTGAATGATGGGGATAACGTGATCTCCTACTTCATGAGCATTAGAAGCTGGTGGAAGGTCTGAATGAGAAGGTTAACATGTTAAGCGGACCTAGTTAATAGATTCATACAAAGATTTGCCTCTGCAAGGAGAATCAAGGTTACCAAGACATAATCTAAACTTTGAAATTGCTTCGAGGGAAATGAGCGTCAGCAACCAGATTAGCATATGTTGATCATCGCAGGTGCACCAGAAGGTATTAACGATCTTCTAATTAAAGCACTGAATTGAACAACAGAGCAGGAGTGTGACTGGAGGCTATAGTGTTTCACCATCATAGGCTGCAGGAGGTTTAGAGGGAAGAACTCAGTGATCAAAGCAACAAAGAGTGACGTCTGCGAATGATTAGTGAAGTGGTATTGCTCTGCCAGAGAGGAAAAGTGGCTTCCAGAAAGAGAGACGTGGATGGATGATGCGAAAATGAATGGTGCTTATCATTACTTTCCAGAGTGATCCGAGAGTAATTCGGCAGCTTGGGTGCGGGAATGTGATGCTTGATGTATCCCACTGAGATTTGATTAAAGATAGCTCAACCAGTTGTGTGTGGAAACAATTATGGCATTTACCTGATGAAATAGAGACAGGTGTCATTGCAAGGGGGACAACCCGAATGGGAAACAGCAAGGTTACTCTTGGGAACAGTAGATTAAACCTGGAGATAAGTTATTGGTTGAATACATTGCCAACTGCAGATGTTTCACGATAAATTGCAATGAAGAGGTAATCCAGGTGATACATTGAATGCGGCATCGTCAATTAAACGCCGACAGTTTTATATTTGCTTCCAGAGGAAATCAATAACGGAAGTGCGGAGCAATTTGTAAGAGTGTGATGAAGACAATAGACTTCGAGAATCCAGTTCAGACATGGCACAGTATATCAATGGCAGAGATTATGTGAAGGGAGGGCTTTACTGATCTCAGTATGGGACTGACATAAGAGGAGGGAAGGCAACCTGAGCTAAGATGCAGTCTGAAATCATGAACGCAAGAAATTGCTCATTAGAGATTGAGAAACGATATTTAATGGTGCATTATGCTGGTGGCAGTTTAAAAATATATATAAAGGACACGGAGAGAAGTCTATTGTAACAGCATCTTCATGGATTTGTTGGCCTCCTGCTGTAGCGAGTCGTGAGCCAACAATGCTCTGGAAGCCAGCAAGAAGGTTACCGTCTGTGGAAGCAAAATGGAAATAATTTTGATTGTAAGCATGTACAAAGAATATTTGGTGAAATGCCTTACTTTTGGGGAATAGCATCACTTTCATGCTTTTTGTGTAGCAGCATTCTAAGCTGCTGCAAGGGTGATGTGTACTGTTGTCGTGTAATATTATATAACCTGCCAGAATCCGCTGGAAAACAAGATTTGATGTGTGCCCAGAAAATAAAATTACTTGGCTGCTGGAAATTGGAAACAATTGGATTTCTTTCTTGTGCCATGCACGGATGGAGTTCATGCCTGATAAAGGATCATTCAATGTTATTTTACACCATGTGTATGAGAATTGTTCTTCAATGATGTTGCTCAGTTGTGGATTGGTTGGCAAAGGAATGGAGTCTAGGGACAGCACATGACAGGAACTGGTTTGCACAAATACAGGTACAGTTTACACCATGTGTTGCAGGTTGATCAGGAGCATAAACATTGAATTTCATACTCTCCCCATCTTCAATGTTAGATATATGGTAGAGCCTCTGTCATGCCTGTAACAACATGTCATATTTTCAAACTTCCGAATATGATATTTACTCAATGTGGAATCGTTTGGAACTGCACTTTCTTTCCAAGATGGTCAATGTGTGCTGCAAAAGTTGGCCGCCAAACGTCATCCGGCCTGATAAGTGAATTCAGAAACTGCCACACTATCTTGTGGGGACAAACGATAAAGTCCAGCCTAGGACATTTCACCCACCCACACCCTAAGACCATTCAAAGGACATTTTGAATTGAATTTGCCTTTCTGAAAAGTTATGGATAATCAATGCCAACATCATATTTGGAAAGGGGAAATGAGAGAATCAAATGCTGGGTAGACATGTCTACTACGCCTTCATCTTTAAGTATTGTGTGCTGAGCCGCGGGATCAGCAGAAAGGGCAGGACGTTAAGAACTGGAGACTGTAAAACTATAAGGTCTTCAAGCCTGTTCCTTTTCAGGACCACCAACACTGTAAGCTGATGTTCCGGTAAAGACACTGCAAACAACGACCTTCGTGCCCTGGAAAAAGTCAATTTCTTCAAGAGAATCCTGATAACCAAATCAGCAGTTGACTCCGGCTGTTGAACTTATTTTGAAAGCCTGAGGAGAATATACTTCATCTGATGTTTTAAAAAGTACATTGTTCATCGTTATGACCACGGATCATGGACCCGAATTTCTTACGACACGTTGAGCTTTTCCGTAAGACGTGATTTTTTTTTTAATGGATCCTCAAGCAAAAATTGGCTAGCACTGTAATGCCGCCATTTGCTGATGTGGATTTGTAAGTAAATGTGTCAGTGACGGCTGTAATGTTAGATTGAGCGTGAAAATAAACAACTATCTTTATTCAAACGCACAATCAGGTGGCTGCCTGTTATTCAAATTGTACACACCTTCAAGGAATAATAAACACGTGTCTTTCCTTCAAAATTTTACTGATAACAGACAACTGAGAAGGGAACAGAGATTTCCCTGCTTCTCTCCGTCACCCTGTCCGTAGCAGCCCCCGCCCACATCCCACCACCTCATGTGATGTTTACCAAGGCGCGGGATAAATTGAAGCTAACTTGACCCAGATCTTTGGTGTTCATTACGTGACTTTGGCTTATCATTGGAATCAAGAGTAATCACGAATCTGGAGCATTACTACTGTTACCTTTAAATCAGTTTTCTCAGTTTGTGCTTTGTTTGCATTCTGCAGGGGAGTCTTATGTTTTTGACCCAAAACAACAACATTTTGCATAACGAGCCAAAGATGAAAACTCAGTTCGCAATAGAATCAAATTACCGGTGTTATTCTCAACCTCACACCCCGAGTTCAACGTCCTCAGTGGCAAGTGTTCAAACTGGACTCACGAGATAAGGTCATTTGTGAGCCAGCAGAGAAAAAATTGCCATAAAATTATTATTTTTTTGTTGTACAGCCTGACTAGTTCAGTAATGTCCTTTGTGCAATTAGCATTTCACCCCACTCACTCTATATCAACCTCCAAGTATTGGATAACCCTGAATACTATGAGGACACCTGGAGATCACACTTGAAACACAGCCTTGTCATGTGATATCCCTGTCTTGTGAAGAAATGAGGAGACATGACGCTGTGGATGCTGAAAGGATGGCTCCCCCTTGTGGGAGAGAGTGGATCAATGGGACACAGTTTTAAAATAAGGGTCATAATCAGTGCAGCCACGACCTTATTAAATAGTGGAGGAGATTTGAAGAGGCCGAATGGCTTACTCCTGCTCCTGATTCGTATGAATGTTTGTTCTTAAATGGAAAATCCTGCATTCCGTTTGTTTTTTTAAAAGATGGCAGATGACGTGTGAAAAATTCTTTCAACGTACCTCATTAAATCACAGTAAACTGACCGATCCTGCACTTGTAATCCCTGTTAAAATTAATAAGGTATTTGTTTTTTTTAGTGCACAACAATAGAGTGTGTTAAAAACAAATGAGATGAAATATAGGATGAATAGTCAGTGAATGAGTTAAAAGAATGCACAAAATAATATGCTGACCATGTAAGTAGAGTCTTCCTCAAGTGGTTTTGTAGCTTGCTCCTTTAAAGATGCAATTTGAAAAACGAAATATAAGCAGGTACACAAGAAATCCATGTAATTACTTCATAATTTAGAACGATTCGAATGTCATATATCCCACAATAAATGTTATACAAATTTACCTGAAATAACTAGCCCCAAATTAAATTTCAGGGGTGAATGTTCATTACTAACACGCGGTGAAAGAAGAGCAACTGCGCACAGAATATTCATTTCACTCAGCACTCGGTTATCATTGTTGTGGTAAAATTGAAAATTGACGCCAATATTCCATGCTGCAACAGGGGCATTGTTTAGATAGGCTTTAAAAAAAAAAGGAACCGGTCCACTAACAGAGTAAGGCAAGGAAGACCGAAACCACTACTCTAGTCTGACTTATTGCCGAATCGAGTTTACTCCAACTGCATGATTATCCTCCAGGGAAAGAACTCACCAATGTGACCATGTGTTAATACAATTGTACCAACCTTCTGCTTTCTTGGAATATTTTCGTAGGCCGATACCGAACTCTCCCCTCTTGCAGCAGGGCAGCCTGTGAGAATGCAAAACAGTTAATCACATCTCCACATATAATCGCAGTATCATACACTGACAGAGCACAATCGGAGTTCATTTAGCCCACCATGCCAATATCAGCTCTTTGAAGGTGCAATACAATTAATCCCATTCCCCAGCCATTTTCGCACACCCTTGTAAGTAAACATCCTTAAAGTTCATATCAAATATCCTTGACAAACTGATAATCAATATGATTCCTCCAGATGTTCATGTTATGCAACCCGATCATAGCAATTCGCTGCCTAAAAATAAATTTCTGCCTCACGCAGCTGTCTTTTTTGGGAACTAGATTGCATTTTTACTAACTATCTACTGATCCGCCTATGGCTGGTTACAGTTTCTCATAATTTCGTCTATCACGATATTTCGTGATTTTGAACACCTCTATAAAATATCCCATTAGCCTCCCGACTTTAAGGAGAATAAGCCGAGCTACTCCCGTTCCTCCACGGAACTAAAGTCCTACTTCTCTGGTGCTATTCCTGTAAATCTTCAGTACACACTTCTCAAGACAGTAACATTAGTCCTGAATCATTGAACCATGTACATGCCAATAGAGTGAGAACGGTTGCTTCATGTTCTGAGGCATTGCAGCTTTTGTTTCTTATTTTTCTCTTTCTGGTTTCCGGTTGCACTTTGTTCGTGCTAATTTAATGATTACTTGAGTTGTTAGGTCAATTTTATGAACTAAGGGTACTCTTGGAACAGCCGTAATCAAGGAATGAAAATTGGTGGGAATCTAGTTCTACATTTTTCAATATAACGCAGGGGAGATATAAAACCAGCTGCTGGTTCGCCATCATCTATGCTACATTCAGTGAGATGGGCGAAACTGTCCTAGGTATTTCATCCTGTGGGTGTTCCTGAAGCTGACAGATTCACACTTTGAGCACTCAATTAGCAGAAAACACCATAGTTAGTTCCAGGCAAAACCTTTGTCTCAACGTCAGCTCTGTATGTGGACGCAAATCTATTAGGTTTTGAACTTTCACGAGGAATGTACAACTCACTGTAAAATGAAGCATTCGTATGAAAATAGATACAGAAGCATATATTGGATGTTCTCGGTGTCAACATATTTTCAGTCAGACATAATTTGCACGAACGATTGCTTCTTTTCACCATTCACAAGTTAGTGAAACCTGTATTAAACAGAATGTTGAGCGATATCCGTGATGTTCCGAACTTTTTTTAAAAATAGCGTTTAGCTGTTAGGCAATTGTGCGTAAAAGCGCTCAACAAGAACTAGTTTGTCTACACTGATGTGCAAACGTAAAGATTCATAAATCTGCCCGATGTATGCTAATTTGAATGAACTTCAAATCATAAAACACTGTTGACCCCTGCAACGATACATTCAACATGGAAATGCTAAAGTATGTCACTTACTATTTACTATTGGACTAATGTTCGTAGCATTTTGCCCTCGCGTTGGTTCTTGCATCCTAAAGAAATGTAGTGCAACATAATAAAATAAACGTTTTCAGGACGATATTATATTGCAATCATGATCTGCAACGGAAATCCTATTTGTTAATGTTTTATTATTAGTGAAAAATGTCTTCCTAACTGGAAGGAACAAATTTCATTCATGCTAGGCAACATCGATATTCTTTTATTCTTTTGCGGGACGTGGGCGTTGCTGGTTGAGCCAGCGTTATTAATTGCCTATCCCTAATTGCCCTTGAGAAGACGGTGGTGAGCCGTCTTCCTGTGCCGCTGCTCTCCATATGGCGTAGGAGCACCTAAAACAGTTTGAGTAGTTGGAAGATGCAAAACTAATTCATTGCTTCAGCAGCTGTAGTGGATTGTTATCATAGCAGAGTGGCGAACTAACAGTAGGTGATTTTTGTCAATCAGAAATATAAACGATTATTATTGACTGTGTAAACATGCCTTATAAGTATATAGACTTGGACAGAGATATACACATATTTTGAAACAACATTTTGCGCATTTACTTTGATTCAATTCATCAGGCTACAGACAAACTACTAAAGGGGCAGATAACATTGACATACACTATTTACCAGCATGCTTTCTTTTTGATCAGCCACGCGCTTATCCCGCCGATCATTCCCAGAATAAGTAGAACAGCAATCACGATGCCTGCTTTGTGACCACTGCCTAATTCAGTGGTGGAGAAATGTTGTTCTGAAAATGCAATAAGAACAGATATTGAAATTAATATCAAATGCCGGAATCAATTAAACTCCTGTAGCCATAGGCAATATTTAATCTTATTTTGCCGTAGCGTTTGATTGTTGCTAAATTTCAACAATCCAAGGAATAAAAATGGCCATCATAGAGTTCTTTCGAGCCAATGTGACACGTTATTTAAATACAAGCCTGTGCAACCTCAAGGGCAACCAGGTAATTGAGTTTCTACGCTCTTGATCCCACAATATTTTAAAAAGTTATCTCTTCAGCTCTTAATGGGCCAATCAAGTGCTGAGCATCAATGAATGCAATCCTGATTTTTGGCCGTGTTGTCTTCCAACTTTTCAGGAAGTGTTTCGTTTGATTCCCAGAAATATTAATTCCTTTCCTCAACTGAAGCCTTCATTTCACATCTTGTCAACTTCCATTTTCTTGTGTCTTGAAACCAGGTGGATTTCCCTTGGCAATCCCCTCCTGTTTCTCATCTACCTCATGCATCAGTGACAACATGCCAAAACATATGGCTAGATTTTATGGGGCTCTGTGGTCCGCACACCCAGGAGCGAATAAATCGGTGACCAGCCCATCCGCACTGCTGGCCCCTTCTTGGAATTTCATATGCCGAGCAGACAGATTGAGGGATAAGTGCGGTGTTGGGGTGGGAGAGGGGCTGCAGTGGACAAGCCAGTGTCGGGAGAGGAACAGGGAGACGGAAGACCTGCCGGTCCCTCCAACGCGCTATAAAATTGGCAATATCTGTAGTCTTGAAGACAAGGTTCTAGCCATTTGCCCATCGTCAAAATGGATGCAGAAACAGGCCACATTAAATCTAGTTCGCAGGGAAATGTTCACTGTGTATCGGACAAAGTCTCAATGTGCCAAACGCCGCCACTTTAGGACGAGGAACGTGCACTTTCTAACTCAAATTACCCGGGACAGGCAACATTTCTCAAAACTTTGACCACGCGGAAAAGCAAGCCGTTTCCCGCTGCTACCATGCAGTGTCTCCGTGAGTGGTACTTTCCACTAACAGGATGCTGCCTCAGCCCAAAAAGAATGCTCTGCCTAACACACAACTGAGCACCGCCATGCATCAATTTCAGTGCCGTTGTGATGCCATGTGCTTAGGCCGTATGTCCCAGTGATTGGCTGATCGAATCAAGCAGCGTGTTATATTGGGTGTTCATAAGAGTGTTAAACGTTAAAAACAAAGGTAAAAGTACAGCTGAGGGAACAGATACTGGTATCTTGAAGCAGCATAAGCTAATATGGCCAAACTGAAACCTAAATATAATTTTGATATGCACAGTACGTCTTTAATCTGGAATTCTGCAATAGCAACGCTTTTTATTCCGACGATGCATTTGGCAACAACTCACTTTGCACATCCTCTTTTGTGCTGAGTTTCTCCGGGCCACTGACTAAATCCAAGTGACCCTGTCCTCCAAAATGAGAGCAGCACTAACGCAGAACAACTGATAACGTGTAAGGCGGTAAAGTGGGATTAGTGTCGCAGAATTGAGTTCCCACAGCTATATACATTCTTACAGCAATGAGTGGTTCTCCCTCTTTAGTGTACTGGAGACGGACAGTGTATAGGCACGCGAGGGATTTCATGCCTTTGATTTTGAAGACTGCAGCACTGTATCTGCGAAATGCTGAGTCAAGCACAGTGGTTTGCTTATTGAAACCACGCTCTAATTGCACCAAGCAAAGAAAGGGGGAAAACAGCCCAGTAATAATTATTTATATATATATTTTTTGTCACTCAAAGATCAAACGTAAGATTTTTTTCCTCAAGAAAATCAGCGCTTCTAATTTGAGGAGAAATATTTGTCGAAGCATGTCAGAAATAGTTTTCTAAAATAGCATTGGTGTATGAAATCGGGAAATCATTGCATGAGCAATATTTATTTCTATTTATGCTTCGCAGTCTTCAAACTGAACTGTTACTGCATAAATAACAGATGTTTATGCATTTCGGTAATAAAATGTCAGAGCCACTCCATGCACTTGGAACCCGATTACCGAGTCTCTGCTCATTCTTACAAACTTCACCAGTTCACCTCTTCGCAAAGTTCATATTCAAGTTAATATTAATGATGCCACATGCTTTCGGGAAAAAAAACTAAGTTTAGCTAATTTCCGGAGTTTCGGCAGCCATAGCACAATTTAAATAAATTCACAAGTAAACATCAGAATTGTGAAATTGAACCTGGGACGGGCGCAAACCAGGTAATATCATATATATTGCCAGTTACACGCCTCGCACCAAATTCAGGTCCATTTAAGTATATGAAATTCATTATTGAACGTGGTGAATAACAAGAGAGAAATGCAACACTGCCCAGCATGCATCCTTGTCCGGTCTAATATCCCTCGCTAATTATTGGCGCACTAACGTTTCAGGATAAGTCGATGTCTACATGTTAAATATCCGAAATATGAGTGCACTTTAAGAATTGTGTTTTAGCTTGTTACAGTCTATATCTATTCTGGTTGTGGTTGACTTGCAATAACATAGCACAAGTTTGAACCATCCCTGCTTAATTCAGTTTTTATTTGTAATAATAAACTTGCAAATACCAGTCAGCTTGAATAGAGAAAAGATATAATCCTGCACGATCAATCTGGATGAAGCTACTTGTGAAATACCTTGTGAAAGGGCAATGCAGAGCGTTTCTTCGAACTGTAAGCAAGATTTGAGAAAAGTGCCAGACAGAAGCAGAAGAGTTAATTACAAGCATCGGGGCTACGGGGCATGGGTTACCAAAAGAATTAAACAGGCTGCAACGTTCAACAATGTACGCTGACATTTTTTGAAACATGAAAGAAAGAAGCCCATTCGGCCCATCGTGCCTTGCAGACTCATTGAACTGTTCGTCCAAATTGCCTCACTCCCTTGATCCTGCTCAAGGTGACCTTACCGTGTATATTCAATTCCTTTCGGAAAAATAATATTGAATTTGTTTTCATCACACTAAGACAGAACACTCCAGACTTCTTCAATTTTCTGCAAAGAAAATGATTCTCATCTCCCCTAGCTGTTTCGCCAATTATCTTAAATCTGCATTGTCTAGTTGCTTATTCTCCTACCAGTTTCTCCTCATTCACTCTATCAAGCCCGGCATAATTTTGAAACCTCTACTTTTCCTCATTCACAGGAAATCCGAAATTCTTTTGAGTGTGCACATGACTGAAGTTACTCATCCTATATATCATTCTGTTAGGTGCCCCCTCCTACCTCCCCAAAAGATCAGCATACTTCGCAACGTGTGGTACAGTGAAAGGGCATATAAATGTCAAGTGTTATGTACTGAATGTAGGAAGACAAAGATAAATGGATGAACATGCCCTGCAAAGTATGTTGGTGCAAATAGCTTAGCGTCGAATTGGTGTAGTGAATGCAATAAAGTTGAATATTCACAGGAAGAACACGACAGTAGGTAAAAAACTCAAAGGTAAAATTCTACAGGAGTTTCGGGAGCAGAAAGGCCTGAGGTATATGTATGCATAAGTCATTGAATATGACAGGAACAGTTGAGTGAGTGGTTAGTAAATATACCATATCCTAGGCTTTAGTAATGACGGCATTGAGTTATGTTAAACTTGTATAGTATACTGGACCTGCCTCAGCCGCAGTATTGCATCCAATTTCAACGCACAACACTTAAGGAAAGACCTGAAGGCATTAGAGTGTGTGCAGATAACTTTCATGAAATGGTGGCAGTGATGGGAAACTTCAATTATCTTGAAAGTTT
This sequence comes from Carcharodon carcharias, assembly GCF_017639515.1. Taxonomy (NCBI): domain Eukaryota; kingdom Metazoa; phylum Chordata; class Chondrichthyes; order Lamniformes; family Lamnidae; genus Carcharodon; species Carcharodon carcharias. The sequence continues at coordinate 6,794,545 of NC_054495.1, read as the reverse complement.
GAACAGATTAGGACTGACTGGAAGAATAGAAGTTGAGAGCTGGTTTGATAGAGGGACAAAAGTCATGGGGCACTGAAAAGCGTAGACAGCGAACAATGCTCCCATTAGTGGAAGGATTGAGGACGAAAGAAACATCGAAGACATGAGGAAAAACTTTTTCAAGCGGCTAGCAGTTGAGATCTGGAATGCATGACCAGACATTGGGCGGAGGGAGGTTCACTCGAGCCATGTGGTAACGACATTGGAATTGTATTTCAGATGCCCAGGCGAACTGTATGAGGTAGCAAGTTCAAATTCCACTGTGGCAGCCAGAGCAATTTTAGTTCAACAAATAAATTTTGTAATTGAAATCTACGGTAAGTCATGGTGACTATGAAAGCATCATCATTTTTCTTAAAAAAACATGTGCGTCACTCATTTTTATTAGGGAAGGGACTCTGCCACCCTGCCCTAGCTAACCAGCCCATGTTTACTCGGTGTATCCCTTCTACCATGAAAGCCAGTCCAGCAAGCATCCAGTTCACTCAAAGATCTGTGGCGTCTGCGGGTGCGTTAAGATATAGGAGTCATGAAAGCTTCCTGGGTATCTAGAACATACATGTAGGGTCTGCCTTCTGTGATCACGAATAAGCTGGGCGTTCAGAAACTGAAATCCTTTCCAATTGATGAATCTCACAGGCGGCTGACAGGGAACTCACAGGGCTACATGTGTGCAGTAGATGGCGCCCTGCCCTTCTGGGAAACCATATATCGTTGTGAATACAACAGCTCTGGAGGCCAGGCTTTTGCAACCATCGTGGAACATACTGGTGAGCTCTATTCAAAAAGGTATCCGTCACCTGCCATATATATTTGTGTGTCGCCAATTGTAATATTTCCCACATGACCCATTGGAGCCCTGGAATTATCTGCTGGCCAAAAAAAGTGAAGCGAAGCTGTTACCTTCAAAGACAGCTGCATGGGATGCCCTCCAAATCAATGCAGCATCAGTTGTTCATGGAGAAGGTGGCAAAAGTGAGCTACCAGGTTCCTGGACAACCGAAGGCGACTGCAGCATTGTCATCTGTACATCCCCGTATATCTGCAGAGATTTCTATATACCAGTGGTGGGCCACTGGTGTTCAATGAATTAGCCTCTCTTTGGGAGCACCTTGGATTCTTGGGACGCCGCCACATCTTACAGCTCATGTCGCTGCACACTCTGGGCATGTACCAAATGCCAATGAGCCCTTCTTCTCCTCATTGCATTAGAGCTATAAACAAGGCCGGTTGCATGCATCTGCCATTCTGCACTCTTAATTATCTCTGTCAATGAATGCATTTCAGAATTTACTGAAACTTTTCCTTCACAGGTTTCCTTCCACCTCTGGGCCAGGAGGCCAACGCAATGACTTTGGCCTGAACTCCCTCTGGGTGTGCATCCTCAGGCCTCCCGTTGAAAGCGTCGAACATCCTGGAGGACCACAAGTGGCTGATCCTGCCCTTCAGACATGACTGTGCATGACTATGACCATGTGCGAGAACCCTGTCATGAAGAGGTACTAATGTCTATAGTGTCATTGGAAAATATTTTAAAATTGCAATTGTAGTATGATCTGTATCTACATGTGTGCCTATGCGTTTGTCTGCGTGTGAATACGAACAACATCTTCCAACCTCCACTGCCAACCACCAGGTCCCTCTGTCCTCCTGCATAGCCACTGCCTCCTAATTCCACACCGTCGTGTGATCAGCGTATCTTCCAATATTACCCTTCACCCCATTATAGTTCATACGGATATCCCTACTCTCCTTCACCCCACAGTTTTCTTCAATGTTCATATCCCGACGTTCGTTGTTAGTGTGACCCCTTCCCTTCTCGAGGCAACAGACAATGTTACTTTCCGAGATCTCCACCCTCCACCATGAGACTATCCAATTACCAGCTGGAAATGCCTTCCTTGAACATGGCTGTGCCCTCTGTATCCCAGTAGAATGCCCTGAAAGGCCAGGACCAAATAGCTGAGATGAATAGCCACATCCTGCACACGATTCCCAGAACGACAGCCATTGCCCATCGAAGCCTTCCCTGATGCAAGACTGGGACCAATACATATGTCACACGTAGGTCCCTTTAGCATGGTCTGGGCACAGTGGCCACATTCCCTGGACAGTCTCTTAAACTTGTCCCCTGAACAATGTTTCACAACTTCCCCAGGCAATCTCGTCAACTTGCCCCCATGGACAATCATTCACCCTTGCCCTCTGGTCCACCTGCAACCCCTCTTCCCCAAGCCCTGCCACCATCACACACTTCACCCTTTGTCGTGCCCCCTATGCTCAGCCTTGGCGCAGTTTGTGCGATAGGCACCTGAAATATATCAATAACAGAGTAAAAGGTAGATGAAAGCAACGTCTACTAGCCTTTCAATTGTGAACGCAGTGAGAGATCGCCAATTCACGCTAGATATTTCCAGTCGTAAAACAGAACGACCAATTAGCCGCTTTTAGGGAACTCAGTTTGGACGGAGAACGTAATTTCAGCATGTTGAACTTTTAATAATCATTCAGGACATTCTAATGAATGCAGATGGGCATTCCCCACATTGCTAATCCGGAAACCTGACCTGCCTTTAACCAGCCTGCAATGTTGGGAGAAGAAAATCCCAAATTTTTTGCCTGTTGTCGGGAAACTGTTCTTGGCCTATGACTAAGAAGCTATGGGATCAGTAAGGCAAGGAGATAGCCCCAGGATCTAGTGATGTTTCCCAGGATCTAGTGATGTTGCCCAGGATCTAGTGATGTTGCCCTGCACTCACAATGCCGAGAGGTTGAAGCTGGCCAGAAGGCCATGTTTGGACAATGTGTAAGAAGTCTTCAAAAAGTGACCCTGAGGAGGGAGTGAGAGCATGTGACAAGGATCGTGAATGCCCAAAGCATCTCACCACAGACCTGGCAGCAGTGCCAATAAAGAGTTAATGACCTCGCTTTGGGCAAGGTGGGCAAATGGATTAGTACACAGGGTCTGGTAATCACAACAATGGACACCACTCATCGCTTCAGGCACCACCTCCTGACATTCAGGGGTCATTCCTAACATCATTACATCGACATCTCAACCAAACACACCTCAAAGCCATACCAGCTACCCACATGGTAGACCCGGCCACCATATACTTCCAGCGATTCAGCTACTGCACACACCACACACACATTTAATGATGTCGTGGCCTCTCTCCTGGCAGGAGAATACCCCCACAACTGGTGAGAAAGCCAGTGGACCAGAAGAGTACCAGTCCAAATGCAGTCCCTCAGTCTCAGTGGGGATTTACATTCGGAATTTGGGCAGAATTGCTACTGAACCAGTGGCATTTGGCGCAGTGTATGTCATCCTAGTTGATGGTAAGTTGTTGCCTTGTGCATTTTGCCCACTAACTTCCTACTCCCACCCTTAAAGGTGACATGAAATCAAAACTTGCAAATTTAGTTAGCATGGACAACACAGCCTCCTTTCTCTTATCCTTACTAACCCCCCCCAATAATTTTCATAATCCAAAAACTCTCAGCTGCTCAGCCCCTCCACAGAGAATAAGCTTTGAAGAGGAAACACAGTCACTGAACCTAACGGTCGCAGCCACCAGCCCAGATATTTGCACACTTAGATAACTTAGAGGTTAGTTTCAGAATCAGAATCTGCATGTGCTAAGTCATTAGGTATGCTGCAGCCAGGACAGAGAATAGGTGAGCTCCTGTGCTCTCTCATGACACCCATGACACCTCCAGTGCCTATTCAAAACCCCATGACCCCTCATATCTACCAGGCTACGCATGCACAGTGCATAACCACTCTCTTGCATCTCTTACAAGCACAGAAAATGTCAACCAAACGTGCATCCACTCATAATCCAGTGATAAAACTTCAGTCATAATGGCATAAAGAAATCTCTATGTGGTCATTAAGTTGTGAAATTAAACAACCACCCATTCAAAAAAAACGCATTAAAGAAACTGAAACCAATGGCATGAGCATAAAACAGTCAGTTCGCTTCACAGCTGTGTCAACAGATCCCCTGATGAGCTCTGTGGTTTCTGAAACTCAGCCAAGAATTCATAATGGGCTCAGCTACAAAAACAGACTATTACAGCTGAAAACAATTATCACTTTTGAAGTAAAAGGAATGGATGGAGAGGTTTTTTTCTCAAAATTTCAGTTTACACCAGGAACAAACGGCCAGATTTTTTTCAATCTTCATATCACTAAAACAGGCTCCCCTTCTCACATTTTTACATGTTTTGAATGCATAAGTGCAATTTCCAAAATGAAAATATACCCTAATGCATCTCAATACTTAAGCAGTTCTGGTCAATGTAATTGTCAACTTATCTTTTAAGGGCAGATATTTCTGATCAATCATTGAATTAAAAACATAATTAAAGCGATACTAAAACCATGAACACACACTTACATGGGTACACGGTCTTTAAAAGCACATATTATCTTACACCATCTAAACATGTTTGAACATATGTGTCAAAACGCTCAGGGCTCCAGAGTAGTATTTCCACCATGATTGCCAAATCCACTGCAGAGCCATGAACGGCATCTCCTTGGAAAGGTTGGCCCAAATGCATCAACATTGTACAGGGCTCTCAAAAGTGCATCCCCCCAGCAACTCACCCCCCCCCCCCTCCCCCCCACCGCAATGGAACCAGAACAGTTGCGAGTACAAGGTGCAGGGTCGCTATCCTGTGCCGGCAAAAGTTGCTGACAATGGGAATGGGGCGGGTATCTTAGAATCCGGCCCTGCCCGCCAATTTTATAGACCTTCTGACTCGGTACCATGGCACAAAAATCCAGCCCCATCTGTGCGGATCTGCGTTTAAAACATTGTGATGAGCCCTACTGGACAAAATAATCCGTGTTGTCAAATGTTGTTCAGGGAAGCCTGAACTTACAAGATATATTCAATAACCTATACAAAAGGTTTGATAAGTAATCATGGGGCCTGGTACACTATGTAACACCAGAATAGGTTGATGCTGTGTATGCATTTGAGTAATGTTGTTTGTAGCATCGAACCTAGCCTATGTTAAACTACCACCCTACTGCGGTCTGACACTACTCTCCTGATTTACACAGTACTTTCCAAATACAGACCCACAACAAATTTGAGGTCTGTAACTCCACCTCTACTGCAATTATAGTATTAGTCGTCCATTCAAATAAAAAACGTGCCTCCACTATATACAGGGGACCACGTTGTGAGCAGCAAATGCAGTAGGCTAAATTTAAAGATGTGTAAGTGAATCGCTGTCTCCCCTGGAATACATTATTGGGTCCTTGGAAGGTAAAGAGCGGGGAGATAAAGGGGCAACCGATAGGCCTTCTCTAATTCCATGCAAAGGGGATGAGATGTTGGGCGCATTAGAAGACTGGACCAGGACGTAATGGAGGGAAATGTTCCTACGGAATGCTGACAGGAGACGTGATGGACTAAAAAAGTGAAGGTTGGGATTTAGGAATATAATTAGCATAAAAGTTTCCTGCTAGTATGAAATGCTTTAGAATGCAACATGAAATAAAATGACAAATATATTTCACCATTAATGTGTCTCCCATTCACAGATATCAAAGTGGAAGTCTTCATTTGGAAATATACATGGAAGAAGGCCATGGAAAACAGTTCAAGGGTTAAAACAATTTGATAGTTCGATACTTCATAGTATCAAAGTAAAGGTTATTTGTGAGTGCAACAAGTGCAATGTTACCCCCAATTCTATCAGCAAAACTAACAGGACCAAAGAGCTGCACGTGCTTTCTATTCATACAATTAACTACTAAATAAGTTCACCTTTGCATGGGTGAAATATAAGTTAATGAAATAAGATTCAGAAATGTGCTACTTACCTATTACAACTTTTTGTTTGGTTGAAGCTCTGTTCCTTTTTGTTAAACCATTAAAGGGCTGACAGGTATATGTTCCAGCGCCATTCAAAGTAATGCTAGAAATGATAGGTTGTTGCCCTTTTTGCTGCAGAGAGGCATTGTTGATAAACTATTCCAATTCCACAGGTGGGTTTGAGTGCATAGAACATGAGAAAGTAATGGTTTTTCCAAAAAGGTAAGCGGACAAATCAGGTTCTATGGTTATGTTAGGGAGATCGGGCCTATCTAAAGTAAGTGCACAAATATATTGTAATAAATATATGCTAAAATGCAAAGCAGCAGTGGACTATACATTTATAGCAATCACCAACATCAGAGAAACTACGCACCCTTGTGTTTTATGCACTCCATCATGCAAACTTAAGTCAATAAGTTGTGCCATTTTCCCCGGTGCTCAATGGTGGGATCCAATGTCAGTTTTTTTTTAATTCGTTCATGGGAGGTTTCCGTCACTGCCAGGCCAGCATTTATTGCCCATCCCTAGTTGCCCTTGATAAGGTGTTGGTGAGCTGCCTTCCTGAGCCGCTGCAATCCACATAGAGAATGTGTACCCACAGTATATTTGAGAGGGTTGGGTGTGGTGGTGGGCTGGTGTTTCCAAGATTTTCTCCCAGCAATAGTTGAATTTCCACGTTACGGTGGTGTGTGGCTTTAGGTTGGGGGTTGGAGGGGTGGTGGCGATGGAGGACGTCCTGGTGGTTGTCTTCCCACTTGTCTGCTGCCCTTCTCCTCCGAGATAGTAGGGGTCCTGGGTTTGGGATGGGATGTCTAAGAAGCCTTGGTCAGCTCCTGCAGTGCATCTTGTAGATGGATAAACATTGCTGCTGCAGTGCGTCAGTGGTGGAAGGAGTAAATGTTTGTGGATGAGGTCCCAATTAAGTTGCTTCGTCCTGGATGGTGTTGCATTTCAAGAGTGTTGTGGGAGCTGCATTCATCCAGGCAAAGGTGGAGTATTCCATCACATTCCTGACTTGTGCCTTGTAGATGGTGTACAGCCTTTGGGGAGTCAGCAGCTGAGTTATTTGTCACAGAATTCCCAGCCTCTTACCTGCTCTTGTCACCATGGTATTTAGGGAGAAAACTGTTGGCGCAGTAATTGGCTGGGTTGGATTTCTCCTGCTTTTTGTGCAGCGAACGTACCTGGGCAATTTTCCACAATGGCTGGTAACACCATTGCTGTAGATGCCAATGCTGCAGCTGTACTGGAACAGCAACTTGAGAAACATAAGTCTTCAGTACTGTTGCCGGAATATTGTCAGGGCCCAAAGCCTTTGCAGTATTCAGTGCCTTGAGCTGTTTGCTGATATCTCATGTAGTGAACCGAATTGGCTGAAGACTGGCACCTGTAATGCTGGGGAACTGCAGCGAGGCCGAGATGGATCATCTTGGGACTTATGGCTGGAGATTGTTCCAAAAGCCTCAGCCTTATCTTTTACATTCACGTGTTGGTCTTCCCCATCATTGCAGATGGGGATTTTTGTGGAGCCTCCTCCTCCAATGAGTGGTTTAGTTGTCCACTACCATTCACAATTGGATGTGGCAGGACTGCAGAGCTTAGATCTGATCCGTTGGTTATGGAATTCTTTAGCTCTACCAGGTTAGCAATGGTGGCACCAGAATTGAACCTGGGGAGATTGTGGTGTAGTACCATTAACTCTGTATTTGTAATTCAATGGTCCTGCATAAGGCCCTGGGGACATGGGTTCAACTGCTACCACAATATCTAATGGACTTTAAATTAAATTAATAAATCTGGAATATAATGCTAGTCTCAGTAATGGTGACTAACCAGAGCAAACATCATTCAAAGACAGATAATCAATCTAGTTCACTAATGTCCCTTGAGGTAGGAAATCTGCGGTCCTTAACACTTCTAGCTTCCAAACCAACAGAAATGTGGTTGACTCTCAACTGCCTTCTGAAGTGGCCTAGTAAGCCATTCAGTTCACGGGCAATTAGGTATGGGCGGCAAATGCTGGCCTTGCCAGTGATAGCCACATTCCATAATTTTTTAAAAAAATAAATGCCAAGGTCTCCTGCTTCTGATGATTTCTAATCACTTTTGTTGAATACATATGTACATTTGGAGTTCAGGGATGGAGAGGATATGATTCCTGCCGTGAGCTGCAATTTTAAAATGTGAGATCTGTACAAATCTGCTGGGCACATACAGCAGTATGGTTGCATCAAAATATATTGTTCTGAGAAAAAAATCTATTAAAATTTGAGTTGGACAATTATGATTCTTTCCCTCAAACCAGTCTGAATTTCATCTTTTATCGGATTTAAAAATAAATTAATTAATTTCATTGAAAATATTCGTAATGAAACCCGAATTTTCACTGAAGCAACACACAACTGTTCAAATACTACGTACATTAAACTCGTATGCATTACATCATCTGGTATTCCCGCTCGTAGAATTAAGATTGAGACATTATGACTAATGGCTTCTGGGATCATACCACAATAGGTTCCTCACCCCCAAAAGTTAATTCGTTTAAGATTAGTCTGTAAACAAAGAAGTGTATAGCCAACACAAACTGTTCAATGCTATCAATTATCAATGAATATATATTTTATTACGAGTTCTGTCTCAAAAACATCTAAGTATTTCGAGTATACCTATTTAAATAAATAATCTCTGAGGCAATTTTCCTTGGCAATGTAAAAGTGATGAGATATTTGTTTACATGTTTCAATAAATAATCCTTATATGCAAACAATCATTTATTTCCCTTTTCGAATCTGAAATGTAGCAGGTGTGGTGATAAGTTACAAAAGTAATGATCTGTTGGAGCACCTGCAGCTACCACTTAGATTGTTTAGGTCACTTGTTACTCTGCTAAAGGAGTTGAATGCATAGCACTTGAATCGTCCATCAGACCTAAACACTGCAGATATAGTGAGAGTTCTAATGCCACCACTTAGATCAAAGCTGCTATCCATAATAATAGCGTGATTATCCTCAAGCCACTGCTATGAAACTGCAGTGCCTGATACGATGCATGTCAGAGTCACGGTGTCATTGTATTCGACTGGGTTGGTGACATTGGTGATAATATTAGATTTGTAAACAGGTTCTGTCAAAACATAGGAAATTAAGTATCAGACCTGAAATGTAAGTTTGGAGGATGGTGGATTTAGCTCCAAGTTCTAAAGGCAGCATTTCATTTTAAATTTTCATCTGTTGTTTCCTTTCGGTAATAATTCCTGTGATGCTGGTGTTAATAATTCTACAATCTTTATCCCCACCCCACTAGCCCCACGCAACCCTCACCTCCCCCTCAACACACATGCCCTGCACCCCTACACCCTCCGCCCCCAATGAGGTAAACCTGTCCCCATGAATTTATTGTTCACTTAGAATATCAACTTAAATAAATTTCCAATCATGAAAGGAACATAGCCTCCTAAACCAATTACAGACTCGGTCCTAAAATAAAATGTCCTCTCCCCGAAGACCTCGAACCTAATGTATTTATTTGAGGATAGAACATGTGTAGAGGTATCTTATAGCAGACTGAACAATTGTGGAGTTTCCCAAGATCAGCTCTTCAGATTCTAACTTCGACTCCTAGGATATTTTTATCATGTATGTGGGCTCGCGGGAGAATATAGATTGGAGACTGCAACTCTTGTACACTTACATAATGCATGTTTTAAATCAAAGCCAATTATATATTACAGCTAATACATGAGACATATAGATGGTAACTAAATCAAATCATATCATGTCAATAATATTTAAGGGAAATACATTTTAACCCACCATAATCAGCAGTTTTTTGCATAAAAAAACAAATATCAATTAAAGATAATCATACTCACAAACCATTGTAATTACTCAAGATTCTTGAGTGTCTTTGTCTCAGATATAAGGAATCCAAGCTTAGTTTGATAATCATTCTATGGCTACAAAGGTGGCCTAAAGATTGTTGACCTCTGGGCACCATTTCCATCTGTCTGTTTAAAATCATCGCAGCTGAGCTCAAAAAGGCTTTCATTATGCATTGGCGTTTGTGATTCCAAAAGAAAAAGCAGTGAGTGAAAATAAGGTATTTATCGGATCAATGTCATTGGTGAGTGTAAATAAGAGACATTTACAGACTAAAATGAAACATTTTGGTTGGCAGCCTTCCAAAAGTAGAGAGACAATCCAAAGGCTTTTTTGGTTATCTTTGGACTTGACATCCTGGCAACGATTCAAGTACTGTATCCATGCTATAATATCAAGCTCTATGCCTAATTGCTATCCTCTCTTAATGTTAATTATTGCGTCTTAAATTTGCAATGATTGTGTTAGTTTTGTCACACTGTGAACTTAAACAGTGCAAGTTCTATCTGTTGATCCCTGAGATTCAGACTGCGCAGCAGAGACTTGCACTCCAGTAATATAACATTCTGCACTTCTCATCATTCTCAAAATAAGAGCCAAACTACTCACTGCAATAAAAAACGTTTCTCCTCATAATACTTTTGCTTATTTTATTAATTACTTTAAATTGGTGTCCTTTCGTTCTCGATCCATTTCGACTGGGAATAGGTTCTCCTTAACTACTCTAACCAAACCCCTCACTATTCTGATACCTCCATGGAATCTGCTCTACACCTCCATTTCCCGAAGGAAAACAATCCTAACTTCTCCAATCTATCTTCATAACTGAAGCTTCTCATTCCTGGAACCATACTCATGAATCGTTTCTGCACTTTCTCCAAAGCCTTCACATCCTTCCTAGTTTGCAGTACTCAGAACTGGATCCAATACACCAGCTGAGGCTGAACTAGTAACTTACAAATTCAACCTAACCTCCTTCTCCTTGTACGCTATCCCCTTATTAATAAAGCCCAGAGTACTGTAGCTGAGGCTACTGATACTTCAAGCGTCAAAAAGACACTCTCAGGGAAACCTCCAGACCATGTAAACCTGTTACGTCAGAGTTGGGGAAGAAATGGTCGCAAGCAAATATTAACGAACACCCTAAAACTACACCCCACTCTTAGGGCCTCACCAGACCACAACATACTCCACTTCTCCACTTCTCCAGGGGGTGGTGATGAGGTCTCCCACTGCAAAGTGTCCCAGCTCTACAAGCCGCTGTTCATAAGGGGAAAGATACAGATTGTAACCAACCAGGACATATTTTGTGAACTCAAAACATTGTGTCCAACACTAGATTCTGCAATTGCACAACATTTACTAAACAATCCTCCATGTGTTAAGAATTCCACTGACACACGTTGTGCCTCTTTCAGCTAAACAACAAGTGACAGCCATTCGCTGATTCATTCCTCAGGGTAATGCCTTGATCAATTAAGTTCAAGATGCCTGGTTTAAATTTCAAACAATACTTGTAAAGAATACCATTTAGCCAATCATAAGCTACGAAGCAATAAATATAGATATGTACAGCAGCTTTATTTTAACTTTAGTTGAGGAATTGATAATAGGAGCTGCTACCTGAGAAGGAAATCGCTGAATCTCTCATAATGACTCCCAACTCATCTCCCTGAACAACAACGGGCCTGAAGCAATTATGCAATGGCTGCTAAATTTAATTAGATTTGGGCAGCTTTCCCCTACAGAACACTTTATCAAAATAAGCCTAATAGAAATTCACAATGGAAGCAGCTGAATTGAATGCTGATCCATTCGTCATTAGTAAATCACATGTATCATTATTACATTGTTAAAGTGTAACTGAACATATTTGGGAGACAATTGGCTGAACTACAAAAAGCAAAATACCAGGCCTGCACTCAATAAATAGCATGATTTCAGCTTAGGTTTGTAGACGAAAAAGCTAGATAACTAATCAGCTCAATGACATCGACATCTCCTCTGAGAATTGGAGCTATGAGAAAAGAAAATGATTGGCCATTCTTAAGGTACACTGTTTAAATATGCAGTGGTCAAAGGTTACTGGAGTAACATCCTGGGAGTTTGTGATCCAGAGCTGCTGCTTATGTTAGTTGCTAATGCTTTCACTGTCAGCTAGAAGGTTTTTGTTCAAATTCCAGTCCAGTGACTTACACACCAAGTCTGAGCTGACAGTTTAGTGTGGTAATCAGGGAGTGCTGAATTGGTACAGGTGCTACCCTTCGGATCACACATGAAACTGAAGCCCATTTGCACTCTCAGGTGGTCGTAAAGCATCCTATTGCTATATACAAATGAAGTTTAGAAGTGTTATCCCCGGTGTGCGGGGCGAATGTTCATCCCTTAACTAATATTACCAATGCAGAATGTCTGATTATTATCATATGGCTGTTTATGGGAGTTGGATACGTGTAAGTTGACGACCGAATTTCGAAAGCACTCTTTATTCTTACTCGAGAGTGATTTTGCAGCTTCCGAGATTGTGAAGGTTAGAATATGTTATTCGCCAGTCAGAAGAGGAATTTGCACATGTAGAATCATTGAATTGTTACAGCATAGAATGAGGCAATTTGAACCATCGTGTTCATGCTGGCCTTCTGCAGGAGCAATTCAACTGGTGACACTGAAATACTGCTAAGAAGAACCATGTTGCTGAAGTTTTTCACCTTGCACTGATCAGGACAATTACAAGAATGCCAGACGTCAGGTGATCACAACACTTCTAGATTATGAGAAAGGGCTACTGATTAATTGGCAAGTTGCATCTCATTGGCCGAGGCGTTGCCATGGAGAAAACAATGTGGAGCTATGAGCTGCTCAATATCCTGGGTAATTGAAAAGAAGGTGCAAGACTTGGGCATGTTCCTTTTGTTTGCAGAGAATGGGCCTCTGTGTGAGAATATATCTCAATCCCACCAAGCGTAAATGAGCCTGATCAGAAAATAATTCCACAGATTATGAAGAAAAATATCACAAAGCTTAGATTACAAGATGTTGGAAACCAAATAGAAACGGATTCCTATCAAATCAATTTCACGAAATTTGGTCAATTGTGTGGAAGGGGTTTCTTTCGGGGAAAAAACATCATGCCTATGTAAGGAAGCATTCTGAATATATCTTCTTTCTTGGCTTTTCCCTCCTGCTTCGCCTATTCCCGTTCATTAATCACTCCAAGACCACAAAGAACCCGCACCCTTATGGCAATGTAGATCACAGTCCCTGGTTCATATTTCGGTGGCCTGAACTATCTTATCTAGTTGCAGGATTTTAACTCAGTGACAGTTAAGGAGCGGTGATATATTTCAAAGTCAGGATGTTGCATGGCTTGGAGGAGGGCTTGCTTGGAGGAGTACCGATTCATCAGCTGAGGTAGGACAGTACGTGGTAATCAGGACATTCCCTTGCCCATGTTTGATCTGATGCCATGAGACTTCATGGGCTCCAGAGTCAATCTTGAGAGCACACAGGGCAAGTCACTCCCAACTATATAACAATGGGAAGCATTGAATTTTACTTTAAATTATTTACATTACATTGGCTCTGTCACTGCATCCCACCTACAACGCCCCCTGCCGCGCTCCCCGCCCCCACCTGCACCCCCCACTAACCCTCGCCAAGTTCCACTAGTCACAGGTTAGGTTGTGTGGTGCCATCACTACTCTGCCTGACTGCAGTATTGTTTCTGCTAAGAGGGGCAGGCGGTTTTGAATTGGGTCCCGGGGTGGGTCAGCATTTTGCAAACCCCTCAAAGTGTCTATCGTGTCTCTATCATACATGATGCGGCAAGGGAAGACCTGTGTTCTCACGGGTACCAGTGAAATCAGGGCCCTCTTGTTGAATCGGAAAGTGCCAGACAGTGCATAGCCCAAGTATGACTGTGGATTCGCTGTTGTTTGAAAGGTTACTACTCGTCATTTACAGTCTCGATTCCAAAACCTCTGGCCCTATGACCGGAGTTCACCGATGTTACTTCTTTTCACGGAGGGGCATCTGCCTGTTTCTCACCCACTTGTAATCAGGTTCTGTGGCCGCAGAGGAATTTTCTTCAGACATCAGAACAGGAGCAGTTCCACTGGCGAGAAACCATTAGCTAGAATTGTAGCTCGATGGCGCAGCTGGACTGAGTGCCAATCAGAGTTCGGGCTCCAGAGGCTCTTGATGTTTCTCACTGCTCGCTCAGCATCTCCATAGCTTGAGGACGGAGAGGCAACTGCTGACAAGAGCGATCCCATTGACCTTGGCAAATTTTCTAAAGTGCTCATGGGAGGATTGTGGTCTGCAGTGAGACGGTTTTATCTGGAAACCCATGTATGTAAAGTATAGCCAGTAGGATCTTGAACGGTTTCATCCATCACCACATAAACACAGGGCGGGACTGGTGAACTAATAGACTGCAACAAGGCAGCCCGCCTTTCGCATGTAGGGTGCTGAAAGGATGGCACAGAGGGCGCCCCTATGTCGTCAGTGGCCAGGCGGCCCTGATGCCCCGCCCCCTGCCTCTCACTCCAGCGCATTTATGGGCCGGCGGCTACTGCAACGCCAACTGGGGAATTAGCATAATAACTGTTCCAACACTTTTTTCGTGCGACCGCCGTGCACCAGGGCTATGCTGGGGAGTGCTACCCCGAAACAGGAAGTGCTAAATGTTACCCGCGCTGCAGCAAAGTCATAGAGACCGAGCATTTAACGCCTGAGCTGCGCACTCCCTGCCCCTCCCCCGCCACCAGTGAACACACATGAAGTCACTATTGTCACAAGCATAGCAAGGGGATATTCCGGGTCCGGGGCCACCCCACACTCCGTCATATCACCTCTGAACCAGCATTTTGAAAATGCCACAGGCCCTGCTCCAACAAGGGCCACTGGACGTATGAAGGTTTCTGCGAACTTCAACTTCCACAAAACCATAGATTCTTGAAATTCTCCACTCCTGATTGTGTATGAATAAATCAACACCGAGACCGTGTGTACTGATCCACCCCATAATAGGAAGCCCGTGCAGTGTCCATTCTCCAGGTGTTCTTCAAAAGCAGGAAAGCTGCAAATTGTGATATTTGAACCATTTGTTTGGAAAGGTTCGGGATACCGGAACATTTCACATAAAACAACCGGGAACATCCCAGCGAAACCAGTGTCTGGTCACCCGAGGGCAAAGGTCAATGTGATGTTCAGTCTCGACCCCCAGCCACCCTGAGTGCACGCACAGCAAACGATTCATGAACAATCCTCATCCCCAGGGCGGCCAAAAGCTTAAATGCAAAATACCGAGGGTGCTGGAAACCTGAATCAAAAACAAATAATGCTGGAAAAATCTCAGCAGGTCTAACAGCATCTGTGGAGGGAAACACAGAGCTAACATTTCGAGTCCCTGTGACTCTTCTTCAAAGCTCTGGTTAGTGGAAGACCTGCTGAATTTTTCCAGCATTTTCTGCTATTGTGGCTCTTAGTTTAACTGTGCCTTATTTTAACTGGTCGTCCTGTGTCTTTCGAACCTAATTTCTAGAACAGCCTGTGAGACACTGACCGTCCGAGTCTAATCTTATATGGCATCCCGCCCCCCTTTGTTTTTTCTGTGCCCATACCACCAGAGGTAGGTATCATCACCTGCGCAGCCATCTCTCCCCGCACCCCGCCGCAACTCCCACTCCTGTGGCCACCAGCAACGCTCGTCCACCCCCACCACCCGCACCCACGCCCCCCCACCCACCACCCCCCACCCCACACCCACCCCATAATGGAAGTCTCCCTTAGTTAATTTGAGAAAAGTTTATCACCCTTCCATTCTCACAATAACAGGACGTCTTGCAAATCGAGTCCAGGGCAGGCAGAGCATGCGCATGTTGCTGCTAATGACTTCAGCACGCTTTTTGGCGTCATCGCGCGCGCTGTGAGACAGGACGGGCCACTTACCAAGGACGTGCAGAGAGACGGTTGCTGCTGCTTCAATGCCATTAACTGGAGTCATGTTAACAGTGTAATCTCCACTGTCCGAAACTGTCACTGACTTCAGCAGGAGTGATCCGTTAGGGAGGAAGATCTCAGCCCGTGTTGTGTACTCATTAACAAAATCAACAGTTGTCCTGATCCACCGACCGACATTTTCCCCTCTGAAATCCCAGTATCCAGCCCTCACCGCGGCTGACGGCTTCACTGAAAATAATGCGTTTCCTCCGACGGTCACATTAATCCGACTGTTTTCTGTCAGGATAGTGAAACCCTGGGGCTCAGCTAAAGGAAGAAAATCAGCGTTAAGGACGAAGCAACCAGAAACTCGACACTGCATCGACTTTTCTAACACCATCCCCTGATTTTCTCTGACAATCTCTTGCTGTCTTGTTTCTCCAGTCACTAAAAGATCTGATATGAGAAAGTGATCCTCACCCACAGCTATCAATAAGCAAACAGCTACCGCCGTAATTGTCAGTCTCCCCATCCTGAGGGAATGGCGCCTGATACACCCGGCAACTGAACCGCTCTTCGTGGTGTACAGAGTAGATCAACTCAATCAGTTACCGAAAAGGCAATGCTGATGTGCTCGAGCTTTGTTCATCTGACTGCAAATTTGTGGAATTGGAGCTGTTACATAGCGTTGACCTATTTAGAAACATTGCTTGTCTGGCCGAGCTGCTATTTCGCCTCTTCACTGACCCGGGTTCGATCCTGACCTCGGGTGTCTTTCGGTGGGGAGTTTGCACATACTGGTTGCTCCTGTTTCCCTCCACACACCCCCGTTCGTAGACGTGTGCAGGCCACGTTAAATTGCTCCTGAGTGTGACCTATGATGGACTGACATCCCGCCCTGGATGTACACCGCCTAGCGCTCGTTGCCTGTCACTAGAGGCTCTGACACCCCGCGGCCCTGAATCGGAAGAAATGATTCTGAAATAGAGGAAGTGCTTGTCTGGCCCTTTACCGTTCCGTCTCCTTGGTTTGTTTTTTGGAGCCAGAGACACGAGATATTTCTCCCAGATCAAGAACTGGCACGTTGCATGGTGCTGCGCCAACCCAGTTTAGTGTGATCGCTGATTGTCTATCCCTCCAGCAATGTCTCAAGTTTGAAAAGGTTAAATGTCACTAAGCCCGAGTCACCTCTTAATCTTCGTGAGCCCCCTCTGTCCCCTGAAATCACTGCGATCCTCCAATTCTGGTCTCTGAATTACCCCGAACATTAATCACTCTTTCATGGACGGACATGCTGTTCACCTGCCTCAGTCCTAAATTCAAGAAATCCTATCCTCAACATTTCCACTTCTCGACCTCTCCCTGTTCAATAAGCTGCTTAAAACCTTTCCCTTTGACCGAAGTTTCAGTCACTTGTCCTCTTCTTTTGCCTGGGGTCAAATTGAATTTAGTAACATCGCTAAGAAGCAGCTCGTGACGCTTTATTAGGTTAAACGGACTGTATAATTGTTAGGTTTTCTCGTTTTGTTTACTGGCCCTTTGTTATTGAAAGGATGACCTTAACTCGCCAGTGGGTGGAAATTCTCCCTGAGCCGGCCGCACAAATCGGGCGCACATTGGCCCCCCTTTAAAGCCCGTCGCCGTACCCCACGGCTCTTTCCCACACTCCGAATATCGGACCCCCTCTCCGGCTTCGATCTGGTTTCCCGTTCCTATTTAAATCATTTGACGTCTTGGTGAGCATGAGGCTAACAGTAGACGGCTGGCGACAGCGAAGTAATGCGATACAGGCCACAGACTCCTTCTACGTTCAAGTGCGGCAGCAACACTGGGTGCTCAGCTCTGAATGGCCGGTGGTCAAGTCCAATGTTTATCTCCCGTCTCTATTCCATCGCAAACTGACCGATACCTTTCTCCCTGAATACTCAGTTCCTATATCCCGCCTCAGCTGACGCTTCCACTGGGGTGGGGGGGAGGGGGGGTGGTGGAAATGCTTTGCCTCCGACTGTCACATTTATCTGACTGTTTTCTTTCAAGATACTTAAACCCTGGGGATCAGCTGCAGAAAGGTAATCACATCAGTGAAGCGAAGCAGCCAAACTCGACACGGCATTTTCTTTTCTAAACTGATAATGCCTGTCATATTTTAACCTGATTCTCTGACAAGCTCTTGTTGTCTTCCTGCTCTAAGCTTTGAAAGAAATCATATGAGAAATTGATCCTCACCTTCATTCATTAATAAGCAAAGAGCTACCGCAGTCAACAGGGGTCTGATCATCCCGAGAAAACCTCGCCCACTGTCACACTCTGTACATCTCGGTGACTGACCCGCACTTCCTGGTCTGCAAAGCAGATCAGTTCAATCATTGGGTAAAGCGGCAGAGCTGATTGGACCGAATGCTTTTAACCCGACCCGAAACCTCGCTGCACAGAAAAGCAGCTGCATATACATTAGAAATTATTGAAAATATGCAGCGAAGTCGGTTTATTGTTCGTTGAGCAATGAAAACATAGTTCCTCTTTTTTCTCCAGGAATGTATTGGTTGAAAGATGAGTTTCAACTGGAAATGAGCATTCCCTGGCCTACAATTTTGAATTAATTGGATAGTCCATTCAAAGGTTCCCGCTGATTGGCCGACTTCTATATTGGAGGGCCGGGGGTGGGGGGAGGTGGATGGTGTCATTTATTCATTACGTTTTGCGGCTTAGTTGTCAACACTCCCGCTGCTGGGCCGGAACGTTGTGGGTGCCATTTCCCACTCCCGCTGTCCGTGGAAGGAGTGTTCACCACGCCGCTGTTATTAGGCCTGCAGTCCTTCCAGTTCGCCACGCGGGTCACGACTGCGAAGATAAACAAAAAGAGACATATATTCATGTTCAGACGCTGTGTTTTTGGCATTGTTGTCCCTCCCCCAACACCACCCCAACCTCCCGCGCACCCCCACCCCCAACCCCCGCGCACCCCCACCCCGAGAACCCCAACCCCCACCCCCGCGCAACCACCACCGCCCCCCCCCGCCCCTTCCACGCCCACCCCCCGACCTGTCATACCAACAATGAATGCTCCTTCGGGAGACAATTAAAATCGACCACAGATTAGGAGAACGATCAATTCTTGGCAGTTCGGCAAAATATCAATCAGAGGATATCTGGGAGCTTCAATCGAACATTTGGCCTAGAGTCTTACCAGCAAACATGTCGGCAGCAGATCAGCCATGACGTGGCATATCCGGAGTTCAATGCTCAGGTGCAGGAAGGGTAGGGGATGGGGTAGGATTGAACAAGGGAAAGCCCACAGATTATTAACTTTCTGTTTCCGTCTTAAACCTGTACTTCGTCCTACATTATATAAAATAATTTTACGAAGCTGTCTTATTACAGAAAGCATAGTTGTCCTTGCACTTGCTCTCTGAAAAAAACACTGAGTTTAGTCACTCTTCTTGTCATGAGTTTGTGCCCATTGTATTGCAATGTGCATTGTCTCCAAATAATCGTTCAGCAGTATCGAAGTTGAGTATTGCTGAAAAATTGGCATGCTATCAAATCGTTTCCTCTTGCACTCTTCTGGATAGCTCGCAAAAATTGTAATGTGGGAACAACAATTTATACTGCAAGAGAAGAGAGTGTTGAATGGTTGGCAATAGGACTCTGATTGATGGAGGTGTTGCCATGGAGACTGCAACATGGGACAGTTAACTGCTCAGCTTTGTTAAAATTAAAGCCAGGCATGTCGACTCTGATTAGTCTTGATGTTGCCCTGGGTAATAAAGCAGCGAATGAATGTTCCATAAACAGATGTTTAGTTGAAAAAAGGTGCAACATGTGAAAATGTTCATTTTGATTACAAAGGACAGGAGCGTGTGTGTGAATATATGTGAGCTCTAGGACGCACAAGTGAGCCACACTGCCAGCCTAACCAATCATGTTAAATTGCATTTCAGTGTAATTCTTCGCACAATCAGGATTACTTGGAAACTGTTGTCCTAATGTGGACTTATGCCTTAAGTTGGACACTATATTTTGAGGGTTTTGCAAGCCCAGCCTGATTGGGGATGGTCAATACCTTCCTTCCCTGTTGTGAGCAGCCGAAGAGACATGCTGTTTGATCCAGCTTTCCAATTGCTGGGACGTATGACCCATGTACCTGGCATTACACAGGCACTGAAATTCATAGACCACATGGCCAATTGGTGAGTTAGGCCGAAAGCCTTTTTGGCTTGATGGCAACGTCCTCTTAGTGGAGATTGCCACCCGGGATCCTACTGCACAGGAGCAGCGTTCTATGCCTAGCTTTGTTTATTTTATTGCGACATCATACACTTCCAGGGTAAACTGAAGTAGACTGGGCGCTTTTCAGGACTGAATGTGTCAGCCTAAGGCCCACTACTGGCTTTGTACAATATACAGCAAAGGATAATTCTATCAGGTGACATATTGTTCCACGGGATGACTTTGCTGCGCATGGCACATCGAGTCATTAAAACTGAACTGAGTTCAGTTATGCACCCGTGAAACCATAAATATTCACACACAGGGCCCTGACCTTTGTTGAACAAAGGAACCTGCCCTGGCATTGCTCCTTTGCAACTAAACAAAGGTTAGGGAACAGTCATTGGGCAACACATTGACCAATCAGCATCAACCTGCCTGGATTGATTTTGAACAAAGCGGGGCGGTTACTTTCATGCTGCATTCACCATGGCAAGGCTTTAGCCAATCAGAGACCACTTGCCAACAAATTTGAATTCTCTTCCCTTACAGTATAAATTGTTGTTTCCCCATTTCAATAGGAACAGTCTTGGGAGCTATCCTGGTGCAAGGCAAATGGAAAGCATTGAGCGCAGGTGTCTACTTTCAGAAGTACATCGTATTAGAAATTCCTGCTCAGAAATTCAAGATGCAAATTGTCTGTAAATTAGGCACCCCATTACTGAGCAATCCGATCACTGGTCTATACTGACAATTTGCTCAGCTTTCCATTTACTTGAATAGTTCGTAAAATGTTAATCTGCCTCTCAATCCCAGTAAGTGAAATTTCGGAAGTCGAAGTAATGGACGAAACATTTTAAAATGCATATATTTTGAGGTGTCATGATTGAATTGCTTAATTGAGTAGTTTTCTGTTGCGCTTCTTTGTTCAACCTTTAATTCAACTGTTATCAACAGCTCCAAGTGCACGACTTGAGTTTTCATTTTCCTCCAATGTTGAGATCTTGCAGATCACTTTGGATTCTGCAGTCTCTGATACCTAATTTCCCAATTTGCATCGACTCTGCTCAATCAGCTAAAGTGATGGAATTAGCAGGGAAACTGTGGTCTAATTCAAAATACTGTACATTGAATGGTAAAGGCCACCAAGACAGATTCTGTGAATTTCCCTTCAGCCCACCCAGTCTTCAGTGACCACTGTGAGGCACAGTATCTCATTAAAACTCTCTCCCTCACGAGGCATTTTAAATCTTCACCTTTGAAATCTAACCCGTCAATTGCATCAAATGTTGCTTTGTTTCAGACTGCCTCAATTACTGCTCAGCTCCCGATGGTTCCGCCTCTTCTCCTGAGTAGCTTTCGTTCACATGGTTGAAAATTCTGCAACCCGAACTCGAGTTAATGGCATACTTCCAGCTCTTTTGCAGATGGCTAGTTTCACTAAATTCACACTGCTGTGCATTGCTACAAACTCCAGTCTCCCGGTTGCACGGAGCTATAAATGGTTTCCAAAGTTTCTCTGCGCCCTAACTGCCTCGCACAGAACCAGTAACATTCCACGACCATCTGAGCTCCCAGTTCTTCTCTGAACCTGAACTGCCTGGAGTCTGCTTAGTGTGCTGAAGCATCATTTCACTATATCACTGTTTAAAAGATGCACTGCAGTTCAGTTCTGATCATGTAAGATGATATGAGATTACATGCTGCATGATTTCTGGATAATGAGTGACCAGGCCTCACCATCACCTGAACCGAATAAAGCGCAAAATGTTGAGTACCTCAGTTACCTATTTAGATTGCGGATGCTCTCGTTGCTCTCCTGGGAGACAGAAGATCTGATATCGGTAACATGATAGATAAGCATAAATATCGTGAAGAGTATTGACAGAGTTTTTCGCGAGAGGCTGCTTCCTTCGATGGAAGCATCGAGAAATGCAGGATACTGATTTATAGGGAATGGGGAATGAAGAGACGCGTCTTTCATTAGTAGTACATTGGGATGCAGAATGCGCTGCTAGACAGTATGGTGGAGGCACATTCAATCATGGCTTTAAGAAGGCTTTTGTACCAAAAAGGAAACATTTGAAGGTTTATGGGGAAAGGGCAGCGTAGTGGCACCAGATGCAATTCTGTCACAGAGAGCTGGCACAGATATGGCGGACCGAATTGTCTCCCTCTATGCTACAAATATTCAATGATTCACGGAGGAAGTTCAACATGAATAGAAGGAAGAGCAAGTATGGTATTAAGCACCACATCCTCTTACGTTAGTGAGGAAGTTGCCTAGCAGTATTTATCTGAACCTCCATATAACAATGTTCCACCTCCCCTCCCCCCAGCACCCCCTGCAAAACCAAACAACATGCGTTGCAATACAGAGAATCGATCTTGTTTAGTCGGATTTTTCTTTCAATTGCACCAATAACTTATGCCTTTGTTCACAAATCCCAGTCTGTACAAAATCTGTTTCTAACTGCCTCTGTCGAACTGAAAGCTCTCATTTTCCTTGTGCATCTAATGCTTGAATGCCGATAGTCAAAAGGAAGTCCAAAGGTTGCAGCCACTTGTGCGGCAAAAGTGGCTCTGCAAACAGATGCTTTTGACTTCTTATCTCACTATGCCACCTTTCCGCGGACGGAACAATAATTTGTCAGAGCCTTTCAGAATACTGACATGGTTCTCAGAAATTGGACCTTTCAAAATTACACTCACTAGTCTTATAGTTATTGAGCGGGGAAGTATTGTTTCAGGAGAAGCTGACAGCGGTGCACAATCCAAAGGGAAGACTCATTAGACCATCCTGTTTGACATTTATCCTGCAGCCATGCAATTATCGCGATTTCAGGACCATGGTTTTTTAGTGTGGTGAAATGAATTGCTCTAAAATCAGGCAACGTGAGCAGCAACATTGTTCGTTTCCTGGGACTTTGCATGTGGATAGAAGCAACACAAAATAATTTGAAGCCAATTTTCAGTCCCTCGTGTTTTGTGCAACATTGTCAGGAGTGGCCAATTATCTGACGGGCAGGAAATGGTGACTGGGGTATATACGCGTTGAGGAGTTTTCTGCTCGTTAGTACTGAAAAGAATAGAATTTGCCTAAGGCAGATTGAGACAGCAGAACAGTCAGTATGCCGTGAAGTGCAATAACACAAGTAGAGGAAAAGGTGGGAGGTATGGCTCACCATTGTTTGGAAGCTGCTTTCAGAAGCGATGAAATGTTATACGTGGAATTTAAGCTCTGAACAGATAAATTGGCCCATCTGGGTCGTGCCAACTTCCATGGTCCGAATGAAAGCCCTCCCAGCCTTTTTCACCTAAACTTTATCAACAGTCTCCACCATGTACTTGGCCAACTTCTCCTAAAATTAATCGATGCTACTTGACTCAACACTCCCTGTGGTGCCAAATCCCACATTCTAAGCATTCTCTAGTTGTACAGCTTTGACCTGAATTCCTTCTCTCTTCAGTCACCGTGCCCCAAGAAACGGGTTGGCGACCATGGATTTGAACGAATCACATTGTTTCTCGAAGTGCTGCAGTGGTTTGCCATTGCCTTCTGCAACATGGGCTCAACAAGACAGTCTCCCACTCCGACAGACTGCTGTGTGGCGTGTTGGAAAGGGTTAACAGGCTACTAATCAACCCGCCAGCCCACTGTATGAACACACCATCTATTGCCATCAAGACTTGGAGTGAGATTTGAACCAGGGCCTTCTGGCTCAGAAGCAGGTACACTTAAGAGCATGCAACAGGACTTTCCCTCTAATTCAAAACTGGGATATTTGTTTCGAGATTATACTTAGGACTCCAAAATTTGATTCGACCTAAGGTAGAAGCATATTCTCCAGGTTTACTCTTTCAAATGCCTTCAACATTTCAAGGACCTCAGGAAAGAGCCATGGCCTATTTAGCCTTTCTTGATATTTAACACCTCTCAGTTTCGGTATCATGCCAGTAAATTCTGCACATTACAGCCTTAGGATTTAAATTTGTAATTCCATTATTATGAAATGTAGTGACAGCTACGCAAGTCCAACAATTATCCATGTTTCGAATTCTGGCAATTATTTAAGTTGCTCATGTCATCATTCAGGGAAGGACTGAAATGGTCACCTCTTTAAAGTGCAGATGGTGTATTGCACCTTAGATTACAAAGCAGTGACACTGAATGTTCAGACTCAAATCATTCATTGTTTCAGGCGAACTTGGTAGGTTTAGAGGAAGTGCTCCAACTGCTGACTTATCAATGTGAAACTGCAGGGCCAAAGGAAAAACAGAAGACTTGGATTGAAAGAGCACCTCTTGTATCTGAGAGCAACATGTTCCTGAAGCAGGGGCCCACAACAAATTCAAACACTTAAACGAACCTTTAGGCAGGAGGCACCAGTTGATTTATGCTCTGCTTCCCAATAATTATTCATTTTAGCGCTCTCAGTATAACACCTTGTGGAGACAAACTGTGCATTGAAGCAGAGACAGGTAGAGAGTTTTTGAGAGAGAGGCAACGAGACAAAGCGAAATAGAAAGAGAGAGTCTCACTGTGATAGAGATATGGACAGAGTGAGAGATAGGGAGGGAGTGGCAGAGGGACGCACTAAGTGAAAATTGAGGAAAGGTTGAGGGATGGGGGGGGGGTGGCAGCAGAGAAACGGACAGGGAAGGGAGTCAAACTATTAGGAGAAATTAAATATCTTTCCTTATTATACATAAGTCTCCTGACAGCCATTACTGCTAAACATATTAACAGTTGAACCTTGCCAGGTGAACATTGCACAGCCTTGACAGCCAGGCTGGAGGCAAAGGTTGGCATAAATTAGATTAAGTGCTCCTCTCTCAGATAGGGAAGGGGCAAAATGGTGTTGGCTTAGATATGGGAAGATGAACAATGGACAAAGAGGGGGCTTTAATGAAACACAAACAGTCTTGAGTTGCAAGAATCAAGGTTCATGTATATGTGCCTTCATTCTGATTGGATAGCAAATATATATATATACAAGCTTTAGAATACTTGGAAAGGAAAATTGCATGTTTATGCACTCAATAGGATAGAGATAGTATGGAATCAATGTTGGTGGTTACCAACTGGATGTCTTCAAATGAACTCAAGTATATTATGATAAGAAAAATTACAAAAGCAATGAAATGTAATTGATCTGGGAACTAGGTCTCCATTCTTAGGCATGATTGCGGCCCTCTTGCATATGTTTGAATAAAGCTGGTTCAATGAAGCCTGAGTCTCGTGTGGTCATTGTGGGATCAGAGAGTGCAGCATCCCCTCTTCACAAAAAAAGAAACGAGAGAGGCAAATGGACAATTGGATTCATTGAAATGAGGGATGGAGCGTACAGTTCTTGCACACACTAATTATGTATTAAGGTAGAATGGCTCCTGCAGCAACATCAGTCTCCTCCCTTATGTTGTTTCCGTTCTCTATTGATTAACCTGTACTTGGAGGAGAGGGGCACTATTTAAAAGAGGCTCATTGTCATTCATAAGGCTGGAAAAAATGTAGCCAGATCGTGCTTTGCTGGATCTAACAAGATTACTGCTGCTGATGCCTTGAGTTTTCCTTAAGGTTTCTTTCAGAGCTTCTAACAGCTATAAATAATCGGGAAACATTTACTCCTTTTTTTTCAATTCATCCACAGGGTGTGAAGTTCGCTGACTGGGCTATCACTTAATGCCCATCCCTAGTTGCCATTCAGATGGTGGTGGTGAGATGATATTTTGAACCACTGCAGGCCCTGAGGTGTATGTACAACCACAGTGCTGTTAGGAAGGGAGTTCCAGGATTTTGACTCAGCGACAGTGAAGGAATGGCCGATATATTTCCAAGTCAGGATGTTGAGTGGCTTGGAGGGGAACTTCCAGGTGGTAGTGCTCCCATGTGTCTGCTGCCCTTGTCCTTCTAGATGGCAATGGTTGTGTGTTTGGAAGTTGATGTCCAAGGTACTTTCTGAGTTCTTAATGTGCACCTTGTGCATGGTACACACATCTGCCACTGTGCGTCAGTGGTGGAGGGAATGAATGTTTGTGGATGGGGTGCCAATCAAGCTGGCTGCTTTTTCCTGAATGGTGTCAAGCTTCTTGAGTCTTGTGGGCGCTGCACTCATCCAGGCAAGTGGGGAGCATTCCACCCGCAGGGCATTGATTTTGGGGGAATCAGTGATGGTAATGCCATTGAACATCAAGGGCGATGGTTCGATTCTCTATTTTTGGAAACGTCATTGGCTGGTGTTTGTGTGGTGTGAATGTGATCAGCTACTCGTCATCCCAAGCCAGGATATTGTCCAGTTCTGGCTGCATTTGGACATGGAGTGCTTCAGCGTCTGTGGAATCGCGAATGGTGCTTGGCATTGTGCAATAATATGGAAATCATTCATATTTTACTATCATGCATGGATTCTATGTCCTGTTTAATAATTCATTACTTCTCTCTGTTTCCTATGCTCAGAATACCAGTCGTCAAATCCCATAGCATAAATTCATGAAACATACACCTTTATATCACATAAATACATAGTTCTATAAATATTTTAACAAAAGCATGAAAACTTATGAATGGATATATTCGGCACCTGGAGATAATAATCTTTATCCAACATAGACATGATGGGTCAATAACGATGCGTGGTGTAGGGTGTGGCAGATGCTGATGTTTATCTGTGAGTTGAAGTTTCACAGGATGGTGGATATGAGACTGTAATGGAGAGAAAATGAGCTTACACATCAAATTTGGGGTGGAGTTTGGCACCGGTTACAGCCTTGCAACAATAGCTGGGAAAATGGGGATCTAAAGGCTACAGAAGATTCCACCGGAAGGTCATCCATTTATCCTGATTCTCCGCTTCCTGGCCAATGGCCTTTATCTACCTACTGATTCACTAAAGGCAGCTGCATCTCATTCATGGTTTAATGTTCAACAAGCAATGTGACATCACAGAAATAGAGGAGAGTCATGGTGGTTGGCAAAGAGGGAGAGATGGGTGTTTAGAGCAAATATGTGGAAACAAATCTGATATCAAGGAATTTTGCCTCCGGAAGATAACAGGTACATGAGGTAAAGTCGCACAGGAATAGTTCAGTGGTTTATCTGAAAGGCAATAGATGGAGAGAATAGCCATCTCTGCAAGTTCGCTGCCTTGATTTGGATCCCTTCTAGTGTTATTAAGGAATAGCAGTCCCACTGAGTTCGAAAAATAAGAATGATAGTTTTGTTGACTATGCTGAAGGATGCAAACTGGCTGCAGAACCATAGAGGGCGCTCCATGACCAGGGAAAGACGGCTTGTTCTGCATCTGCCCAGTGTTGCAGTCGGGGTGCAAGCTGCAGCAGGGAGACATAGGTTGGGAGTCGCCATAAATAGACAAAGGTGTGTGATGTGTGACCATGTTCGGCATCTCTAGAGAGGAATGGGAATATCAATATGGTTGCTAGATTGCAGTTGCGGGGGAAGGATATTGTGGTTTTCTTGTGGGAAGTTATTGCTAACATTAGTGTTTAAAATTAGAAGATCCAAACTTAATAATGTTAAACTGGCAGCTGGAGTGAACTAGAGAGGCAAGAAAGGAATATGAATAGGTGGTGGGACTCACTGATGTGATAAATTGCGACAAGGAACGATCGGAGATCTAACAGGAACTTCAAGGCAAGGATAAAGGCAAAACATCGGGAATAAAGACAAGATACGACGCATGCGGGGAACCTGAAGCAAAAACAAAAAAATGCTGGAAAAACGCAGCAGGTCTGAGAGCATCTGTGGAGAGAGAGACCAAGTTAACGTTTCGAGTCAATGTGACTACTTCAGATCTACTAGCATAGGGAGTGTTTGGCTCCGTGGAAAAGTATAAATGGTTGGAAAAAGCGGTCAGTGAAACCAATGGTCGAAACATTTGTGACCACAATGAACTCCAAGAACTTGTAATTAGCATAAAAATTTCTAAGGCTGTTGTTTTCTGTACAATATCATCCCTAAAATGTCATCGATCAGTCAAATCTTGCCTTATGCATTGGTTTGATGAAGGTATAATTGTGGGTTCCTTTTCTATGTTAATATTTGTGAAACTCTGAATGCTACTCCATTGCACAATGAATTCACCTCTCTGAACTCTTACATTCCAGAATATTTCTGCCCATCCAATGCCCCGCTGGGTTCTGTCACATTTCCTCTATTGGAACAAAGGATTCATTTATCAATCACACAATGCTGAGTGCAGTGAGACCCAGCAGACTGACTCAGCAGAGTTAATATTTGATTAAGTTTGGATTTTTTAGTACGAACGTTTGCAAATTTAAAACAGAAGTGAAAATATATTTAAATAAAAGAACGCCCATGAATATTCAGGCTTTCCTTTCATACCCAACAATTGGATCATTTAGCTTCATTTTTTTTTAGTTTCCAATTACCTCTTTCACTCAGTCGGAAGTTGCAACTTCCCTAAAATTAATCCTGTATTTTTCTGAAGGTGCTACGGATGTAGTTCATGTTTTAATTCCTCGGGAACTTTCACCCAAGCTATTAACCCCTTATGGAGAGCTGACAGTTCCATTTTATCTCAAGCTGCATTAAACATAACAAAAATGGTTAAAAAAAAAACTATTTCACTGCATCATTACCATGCTCCAAAATTTGTCTTGCTCCATTTGAAAATACATGTGCAGTTCACCAAAGATCCATTTTGTACTTAATTACTTCAAAGACTGAATTTGCAAAAAACGCGGCTAAAATCCACAAGTAAATGAGTTTGCAGTTTATTCTGAACTCATCTCTTTCATTATTTCTCTATGGCGGGAACACTAAATTCCGAAGCAAATTAGACAGGCTTCTCAAAGCCTGTTTAGAGACCAATGTTCCGGTCCCTCAATTTAAATGTCTCAATAAGTGCGGGATGGGGCAGGGAGGGTGGGGTGGTTTGAAAACGTACTCAGTTTAGGCGCACAGTCATTAGTTGTCATGGGAACAGGGACTTTGAAATAAATAAATAGATGTAAATACGCAGATTAAGTCAGTGGCCAAAAGCTATGTCGATGTTGTTCAATCTGGGAAAATGTGAGGCTGTTTCAAATGCTCAGGAAAAGAAAATTGGTTTACTTTACAAAAGTCGAGAGACATGTGAACAGAAGAAAAGCTATTCAGTCCCACAGACCTGTTTGACCATTCAATGGGAGCATGGTGCATTTAGTCATAGAGTTTTACAGCCAGAAAAGAGGCCTTCGGCCTTTGTTGTCCACACCAACCATCGAGCTCCTCTATAATCTAATCCCATTTTCCAATAATCGGCCAGTAGCCTTGTATGCTGTGACGTTTGAAATAAAAACAAAAAACTGTGGATGCTGGAAAACCAAAACAAAAACAGAATTACCTGGAAAAACTCAGCAGGTCTGGCAGCATCGGCGGAGAAGAAAAGAGTTGATGTTTAGAGTCCTCATGACACTTCAACAGAACTTATGAGGACTCGAAACATCAACACTTTTCTTCTCCGCCGATGCTGCCAGACCTGCTGAGTTTTTCCAGGTAATTCTGTTTTTGTGACGTTTGAAGTGTTCATCTAAATACTTCTGAAATGTTGATAGAGTTCCTCCCTCTACCAGCCGCTCGGGCAGTGAGTTCCAGTTATCCTCCACCCTCTGGTGATTTTTCTTTCCTCAAATTCCCTCTAAATCTGCTGCGCCTTACCTTAAACGTATGGCCACTGGTTATTGACCCTTCCACTAAGGGCAAAGGTTTATTCCTGTCTCGCCTATCAGCGTCTAGACAACATGTAACCTTAGGGTACTAGAAGCTCCAGCACGAATGTTGGAAATGATGAAAGTCAAAAAAGAAATGAACGCTTCTGAAACCAAGTCCATGAATACTGACCAAGGAAATGAAAGGGGTTTCATTTGGAATGAAGAGCATATAAGGAGGGTTTATATTACAGTTTCAGTTATGTCATGATTTCCTGCCTTTCCCCGTTTGTTCAAAGGCCCCCGCCCGTTTAGTTGGGAATTCATGATCCAGTCGCCTTTCTGATCACATGCCCTAATCCCCACTGCTTTCCCTTGTTCTCTCCCACACACCCTTAACCAAATTGAACGCTGTTGCCTCCCCCACTTGCATCACCGGTGGTCTCCCCAACTCCCATTACCAGTGCCTTCCCCTACTCCCGTTACCGGTGTCCTCCCCCACTCCTACCACCAGTCCCTCCCACACTGAACTCACCATTCCCTCCGACACTCAGGTCACATAACCCGTACCGCACTTTAGCCTTAGATCCACTTCCCCACTCCTCCCAGAATTCCCCCCACAAAACTCGTCCTGCTTGACTACTTTGACCAGTCCTGTCACCAAATCTGGTCACTTTTTTTTCCCATCCCCAGTCCAATCACCTTTCACCTCTCCCACTCTGATCCCTTTAGGATCTCACAAGCCAGAAGCTAGTGGGCAATTGCTGCCCACAGGAAAGAAGCGTGATGTAGAGAGTGGACTGTTGTAGGCTTGCTTGGTGTTTCACCAAGAGGTGTGGATTCTTGTGTGGTTGAGCATTTACCATTTATTGTTAACACACAACTATATACATATCTCCAAGGTATAGCCCAAGGTATAGCTGTTTTCATGCTGACTACTCTCAGACTCTCTACACACTCTATACTATCATGTGACACTCTACATCACAATCTGGGCAGCATTGTTCTCCAGTCCCTTATTAACTCCTGCATGCCCAACTACACTTTTACTAGATTCATCTCGTCAAGGTTCATGTGTGACAGCAACATTGAGTTCTGGATGGGCGACTATCAGACTCGGCAGCCTCCGTGCACTCCTCCCGCCCTCCCCATGCGTAAACCGCATTGCTGGTTCTGGCGTCTTCGCGCAAGCGCAGAGCGAAGCGCCATATCACTCGCCAGGGAAATGCTACCACTTGTTTTCGCTCATTTGGGCGCAGTGTAATCTCCACCGTCCCACACTGTCAAGGGCTTCAGTAGGAGCGATCCGTTAGGCAGGAACAACGCTGCATTCAACTGTATTTTTTTAAATTGTGTAGCTGGACGGACCGTTCCACACCCGGACTTTTTCTTCCCGAAGTACCACGACCAACCCTTCACACCATCTGAGGGTTTAACTGGAAAAAAAATGCGTTTCCTCCGACGGTCTCATTAATCCGACTGTTTCCTGTCAGGGACAGTAAAACCCTGGGGCACAGATGAGGAAAATAAACCCGTAATGAGAAAGGCGGTCACACTCGCCACATCGTCGGCTTTTCTGTAACCGTCTTGATAGTATAATCTCCACTGTCCGAACCTGTCACAGAATTCAGCAGGAGGGATCCGGAAGGGAGGAATAACTCAGCCAGTTCATACCGTTCAATAGTTCTACCAGAGCCTGCCTGGAGCCACTTCGCGATACTTTTGTCCCCGAATTGCCATCTCCCATTCCACACCACAGCTGACGGCTCCACCCTAAAAATCTACAGCGTTTCCTCCCACGGTCGCATTAATCCGACTGTGTATTGAGGAGAGAAACCCAAAATAATAAAAGCGGTCAAACTCCACACAACATACACTTTTCTAAAGTGATAATAATAACATCCACTGATTAGCCCTGAGAATCTCGTGCTGTCGTTCTTCTCCAAACCTTAGCAAGAGTGATACTTAGAGAAAGTGATCCTCACGCACAGGTATCAATAAATAAACAGCTCCCGCGCTAAGTGTCAGTCTCCACATCCCGAGAGAAACGCGCAAGTCCCTATTACACTCGGTGACCGATCCGCTCTCCCGGTGTACAGGGCAGATCAGTTTAATCGTTTACTGAAGCAGCAATGCTGATTGGACCGTGCCTTGTTCATCTGCGCTGAAACTCATTCACATTTATATGCTGGGCATGGTTGACAACCGAAAAGAAATGCATTTCTATTGGGCCGAGTGCTGCTGCGTTGCCTGGCAACTCATTCTACGGAGAGGGAGCTGCTATAATCCAGTAATATATTCGAAATATTGATGCGCGTGGCGTTTTGTTTTAGTGCACAGCCACTATTTTTGTTTTTGCAGAGTAACATTGGAGAGTGGGTGCAGACATGATGGAGCGAATGTCCTCCTTCTGTACCGTTAAAACTCCGTGATTCTGTGACTGAGATATTCATCCAAGAACAGAAAGTGACGACCTTCCCGACTGATGCACCAAGGAAACTCCATGAGCTGCTTATATCCCCTGAGATTACTGCGTTCCTCCAATTCCCGTCTCGGGTACATCCCGGATTTTGAGCACTCTACAATGGTGAACCTGCTGTTCAGTTCCCTCAGTCCTAAACTCTGGGATTCCGATACCGAACATTTCCACCTCTCTACCACTGTGTGCTCAAGACTCTCCCTAAACCTTCCCCTTTGACCAATGTTTTAGACAACTGTCCTAATGTCTTCTGCTTTTGTCCGGGATCAGAATTGATTACGTAACAGGACTATGAACTGTTACGACCAGAGCCGATGTTATTTACTGAGCAAACCAGAGAGAAACTTGTCTTACAGATAATAAACTTTTTAACGAGGGAAAAGACTGCTGATCCCAGAAGCATAGAATTCCAGTAAGGCTTCTATTATTTTAATTTTTTTTTAATTATTAACACCAAGCAAAAAACCTTAAGCACACAAGATTAAAGTTGCAGAATTAAAACAGTTTTAAAAAACATCCCTCTTCCCAACACCCCCCAAAGCACCCGCTTCGTCAGAACACCCAAGTGAACTACTTGGCAAAATCTCCCATATTGACTTAAACTATTAAAATCCTGTGCTATTACCCAATCTAAAAACTACTGCCACGTTAGTAAAGGGACACGACATGACTTCTCATTCTCTTCCATTCATGGGAAATCCAATAAAGTTCAGGAAACAAACTGTTGTCTGAGATAAAGACTTTTTTGGTCCCACTGGCTGATTGTTTCAGGTTTCACAGCTTTTCTCAGCAGAGTTGGTCTCAGGGCTTACACCCAACACACCCTTCCCCACACACACAGCCACGACTACTCATCTAAACATGTTTCCTTAAATATCTTTTTTTTTTACCTTTCATCTTAGCTTCCGTTGTTCTCAAACGCCTCTTTGAACTCATTTTTTCCAACTATGAAAATCTTTCATGGTTTCCTGTTGCCTCTACTTTCGTGTCAAATATAATTGAGTAGTTTACCCTTGTATGCTTATGAAATCTTTGTAGACTGTTAAAGACCCTTGTGTCTTCTTTCAAATCCAACAGCTGATATGTCAAGACGCGATGTATCTCATAATGGAAATTGTAAATCCACTTCACCGGCGCCTCACATAACAAACGCATGTGTCTAGAGCAATTGCCTTTTTATCTCTCAACTCCCAAGAAAAATTGCCTATATGAACAATGTTTAATTAATCATGGGCACACACACACACACACACACACACACACACACACACACACACACACACACACCACAGGCACACAGACACACAGGCACGCACAGACTCACATCCTCCTTGACAGGATATCATCATATTCCCTAACAATTAAAAACAATCACGTTCATCGTCCTACCTCCCTCAAGGTAAAAAACTGAAACGTTTATTTCAAAAAGACGTTTTCATTTGCTCAACTCACTTCTTATTACTTCCTATTCTTATCTATACAAAAAAATACTGTTACACTAGGGTGCTCATGCATCAACCGTGAATAAATAAACAATTGTTTTGTAAGAATAAAGTTCATTCCAATCCATTGACAATTTACCAACATCCAAGCATTTTTGAATGTTAGCTCTTCGCAATGCATCTGCAATTAGATTCACTCGCCCAACCACGTGCATCATTTTTAAATTGAACATTTGCAATAACAAATTCCACCAGAACAGTCTGGTGTCTTGGTCTCAAAACTCTTCCAGAAACTACAAAGGATTATAGTTAGCATATAAAACTGTCTCTGAAGTGTTGTTTGCACATACGCATTAAAATGTTACAAAGCTAAACCCAAACTTAAAGTCTCCTTTTCTAGAGCTGAGTGTTTCTTCTGATGCATATTCAAATGTGAGACATGTCCTGCTGGTTTCTCAAGTCCCAGTTCATTTTCCTGTAATAACATAGCGCCAACATCCACATTTCTACACCGCACATTTACCAGGATGATACCATGGATTAAATGGTTGAGTTATGGAGATAATGTGATCTTCTATTTCATGAGTATTGGAAGCTGGTGGAAGATCTGAATGAGAAGTTTAATATGTTAAGCGGACCTGGTTGATAGATACTTACAAAAATTTGCCTTTGCACGGAGAATCTAGGTTACCAAGACATAGTCTAAATTTTGAAGTTGCTTCGAGGGGAATGAGCTTTGTTCAGATGTTGCTCATCGCTAGTTCACAGGAAGCTGTTAACGGTCTTCTAATTAAAGCACTGAGTTGAACAACAGAGCAGAGGTGTGACTGGAGGCTATAGTGTTTCACCGTCATAGGCTGCAGGAGGCTTAGAGGGAAGAGCTCAGTGATCAAAGTAACAAAGAGTGACGTCTGAGAATGATTACGACAATGGTATTGCTCTGTCAGATAGGAAAACTGGCTTCAGAAAGAGAGACATGGATGGATGATGCGAAAATGAATGGTGCTTATCATTACTTTCCAGAGTGATCCAAGAGTAATTCGGCAGCTCGGGTGCGGGAATGTGATGCTTGATATATCCTACTGAGATTTGGTTAAGTATAGCTCAACCAGTTGTGTGCAGAAACAATAATGGCAATTCCCTGATGAAATAGAGATAGATGTCATTGCAAGGGGGACAACCCGAATGGGAAACAGCAAAGTTATTCTTGGGAACAGTAGATTAAAGCTGGGGATAAGTTATTGGTTGAATATATTGCCAACTGCAGATGTTTCACGATGAACTGAAAGGAAGAGATGAGCCAGCTGACACTTTGAAAGCAGCTTCATCAATGAAAAGCAGACAGATTCATTTTTGCTTCCAAGAGGAAATCAATAAGGGAAGTGGGGAGCAATTTGTAAGAGTGTGATGAAGACAATAGACGTCGGGAATCCAGTTCATAAGTGGCATTGTATATTAGTAGCAGGCATTATGTGAAGGGAGGGGTTTACTGATCTCAGCATGGGACTGACATCAGAGGAGGGAAGGCAAACTGAGCTTAGATGCAGACTGACATCGGAAATGTAAGCAATCGCTCAATAGAGATTGGGAAACAATATTTAATGGTACATCATGCTGTAGAAGTTTAAAAATATATATAAAGGAGACTGAGGATGTCTACTGTAACAGCATCTTCATAAATTTGTTCCCCTCCTGCTGTAGCGAGTCGTGAGCCAACAATGCCCTGGAAGTCAGCAAGAAGGTTACCGTCTGTGGAAGCAAAATGGAAATAATTTTGATTGTAAGCATGTAATAACAATATTTTGTGAAATGCCTTACTTTCGGGAAATAGCATCACTTTATTGTTTTTTTGTAGCAGCATTCTAAGCTGCTGCAAGGGTGAAGTGTATTGATGATGTATAATATTACATAACCCACCAGTATCCAGTGGAACACAAGATATGATGTGTACCCAGAAAATAAAATTTCTTGAATGCTGGAAACTGGAAACAATTGGATTTGTTTCTTGAGCAATGCACATTTGGAGTTCATGCCTGATAGAGGATCATTCAATGTTATTTTAAACCATGTGTATGAAAATTGTTCTCCAATGATGTTGCTCAAGTGCGGATTGGTTGGCATAGCAATAGAGTCTAGAGACAGCGCAAGACAGGAACTGGTTTGCACAAACACAGGAACAGTTTACACCATGGGTTGTAGGTTGATCAGGAGCATAAACATTGACTTTCATACTCTCCCCATCCGCAATGTTAGATACGTGGTAGAGCCTCTGTCATGCCATTAACAACATGTCATATTTCCAAACTTCCGAATATGATATTTACTCAGTGTGGAATCGTTTGGAACTGCACTTTCTTTCCAAGATGGTCGATATGTGTTGCAAAAGTTGGCCGCCAAAGATCATCAGGCCTGATAAGTGAACTCAGAAACTGCCACATTATCTCGTGAGGACAAAACGATAAAATCCAGACTAGGAGATTTCACCTATCCACACCCTAAGACCATCCAAAGGACATTTTGAATTAAATTTGCCTTTCTGAAATAAAGTCAGCGATGGCCTCAACCCTTCTCATGATGAATGTCTTCCAACAAGAAACCAGGTTATGGGTAATTAAACCAACACCATATTTGGAAAGGGGAACTGAGAGAAGTCAAATGCTCGGTAGACATGTCTGCTCGGCTTCATCTTTAAGTGTTGTGTGCTGAGCCACAGGATCAGCAGAAAAGGCAGGGCGTTAAGAACTGGAGACTGTAAAACTATAAGGTCTTCAAGCCTGTTCTTTTTCAGGACCACCAACACTGAAAACTGATGTTCTGGTAAAGACACTAGAAACAACTACCTTCGTGCCCTGAAAAAAGTCAATCTCTTCAATAGAATCCTGATAACCAAATCAGCACGTGACTCCGGCTGTTGAACCTATTTTCAGAGCCTGAGGAGAACATACTTCATCTGATGTTTTAAAAAGTACATTGTTCATCGCCATGACCACGGATCATGGACCCGGATTACTTACGACATGTTGAACTTTTCAGTAAGACTTGAATTTCTTTAATGGGACCCACAAACATAAATTGGCTAGTACTGTAATGCCACCATTTGCCGGAAAATTACGATGTGGATTACAGTTGTCCGAATACCCCAGAGAACAGGGCTTGGCCTAAATAGTCAAGTGGTCCGTAGCAGCCCCCGCCCATATCCCACCACCTCATGTGATACTTGCCAAGGCACTGGACAAATTGAAGCTAATTTGACCCAGATCTTTGGTGTTCATTACGTGGCATTGGCTTATCATTGGAATCAAGAGTGAGCAAGAATCCGGAGCATTACTACTGTTACCTTAAATCAGCTTTCTCAGTTTGTGCTTTGTTTGCTTTCTGCAGGGGAGTCTTATGTTTTTGGCCCAAAACAACATCATTTTGCATAACGGGCCAAAGATGAACACTCAGTTCACAATATAATCAAACTACGGGTGTTATTCTCAACCGCACACCCCGAGTTCAACATCCTCAGTGGCAAGTGTTTAAACTGGACTCACGGGATAAGGTCATTTGTGAGCCAGCAGAGAAAAAATTGCCATAAAATTATTTTTTTGGTTGTTGTAAAGCCTGACTAGTTCAGTAATGCCCTTTCTGGCAAATAGCATTTCATCCCAATCACTCTATATCAGCCTACAAGTTTTGGCTAACACTGAATACTATGAGGACACCTGGAGATCACATTTGAACACTGCCTTGCCATGTGATATCCCTGTCTTGTGAAGAAATGAGAGACCTGACGCTGTGGATACTGAAACGATGGCTCCTCCTTGTGGGAGAGAGTGGATCAATGGGACACAGTTTTAAAATAAGGGTCATAATCAGTGCAGCCACGATCTTATTAAATAATGGAGGAGATTTGAAGGGGCCGAATTGCTTACTCCTGCTCCTGATTCGTATGAATGTTTGTTCTTAAATGGAAAATTGTACATTCTGTTTGCTTTTTTAAAAGATGGCAGATGACGTGTGAAATTTTCTTTCAACATACCTCATCAATTCATTGTAAACTGACCGATCCTGCACTTGTAATCCCTGTTAAAATTAATAAGGTATTTGTTTTTTTAGTGAACAACAATAGAGTGTGTTAAAAAAAACAAATGAGATGAAATATAGGATGAATAGTCAGTGAATGAGTTAAAAGAATGCACAGAATAATATCCTGACCATATAAGTAGATTCTTCCTCAAGTGGTTTTGTAGCTTGCTCCTGTAAAAATGCAATTTGAAAAACAAAATATAAGCAGGTACACAAGAAATCCATGTAATTACTTTATAATTTAGAACGATTAGAATGTCATATATCCCACAATAAAAGTTATACAAATTTACCTGAAATAACTAGCCTCAAATTAAATTTCAGGGGTGAATGTTTATTACTAACACGCAGTGAAAGAAGAGCAACCGCGCACAGAATATTCATTTCACTCAGCGCTCGGTTATCATTGTTGTGGTAAAATTGAAAATTGACGCCAATATTCCATGCTGCAACAGGAGCATTGCTTAGATAGAATTTTTTTTAAAAAAGGAACCGGTCCACTAACAGAGTAAGGCAAAGAAGACCGAAACTCCTACCCTAGTCTGACTTGTTGCCGAATCCAGTTTACTCCGACTGCATGATTATCATCACTGAAAGAATTCGCCAATGTGACCATGTATTAATACGATTGTACCAACCTTTTGCTTTCTTGGAATATTTTCGTAGGCCGATGCTGAATTCTCCCCTCTTGCAGCAGGGCTGCCTGTGAGAACGCAAAACAGTTAATCATATCTCCACATATAATCGCAGAATCATTCAATGAGAGAACACAATGGGAGGTCATTTAGCCCACCATGCTAGTATCAGCTCTTTGAAGGTGCAATACAATTATTCCCATTCCCCAGCCATTTTCGCACACCCTTGTAAGTAAACTTCCTTAAAGTACATATCCAATGTTCTTGTCAAACTGATATTCAACATGATTCCACCAGATGTTCATGTTATGCATCCGATCATAGCAATTCGCTGCCTAAAAATAAATTTCCGCGTCTCGCAATTGTCTTTTTTGGGAATTAGATTGCATTTTTACTAACTATTTACTGATCCACCTATGGCTGGTTACAGTTTCTCATAATTTCCTGTATCACGATATTTCGCGATTTTGAACACCTCTGTAAAATCTCCCATTAGCCTCCCTGCTTTAAGGAGAATAAGCCGAGCTACTCCCATTCCTCCACGGAACTAAAGTCCTACTTTTCTGGTGCTATTTGTGTAAATCTTCAGTAAACACTCCTCAAGACAGTAACATTAGTCCTGAATCATTGAACCATGTACATGCCAATAGAGTTAGAACGGTTGCTTCATGTTCTGAGGCATTGCAGCTTTTGTTTCTTATTTTTCTCTTTCTGGTTTCCGGTTCGACTCTCTTCGTACTAATTTAATGATTACTTGAGTTGTTAGGTCAATTTTATGAACTAAGGGTACACTTGGAACAGCCATAATGAAGGAGTGAAAATTGGTGGGAATCTAGTTCTACATTTTTCAATACAACTCAGGGGAGATATAAAATCGGCCGCTGGTTTGCCATCATCTATGCTACATTCAGAAAGATAGGCGAAACTGTGCTTGGTATTTCATCATGTGGGTGTTCCCGAAGCTGACAGATTCACACTTTGAGTACCCAAGTAGCAGAAAACACAATAGTTAGTTCCAGGCAAAACCTTGGTCTCAACAACAGCTCTGTATATGTACACAAATCTATTCGGTTTTGAACTTTCACGAGGAATGTACAAGTCACTGTAAAATGAGTCATTCGTATGAAAATAGATACAGAAGCATATATTGGATGTTATCAGTGTCAACGTACTTTCAGTCAGACATAATTCGCATGACCGAATGCTTCTTTTCACCATTCACAAGTTAGTGAAACCTGTATTAAACAGAATGTTGAGCGATATCCGTGGTGGGCCGAAATTTTTTTTTCAAATAGCATTTAGCATGTTGGGCACTTGTGCAGAAAAGCACTCAAGCAGAATTAGTTTATCTACATTGATGTACAAACGTAAAGCTTCATAAATCTGCCTGATGAATGCTTATTTGAATGAACTTCAAATCATGAAGCACTATTGACCCCTGCAACGATACAGTCAACATGGAAATGCTAAAGTATTTCACTTACTATTTTCTCTTGGACTAATGTTCGTAGCATTTTGCCCTTGCGTTGATTCTTGCATCCTAAAGAAATGTAGTGCAACATAATAAAATAAACCTTTTCAGGACAATATTGTATTGCAGTCATGATCTGAAACAGAAATCCCATTTGTTAATGTCTTATTATTAGTGAAAAATGTCTTCCTAACTGAAAGGAACAAATTTCATTCATGCTGGGCAACATCGACATTCTTTTATTCTTTTGCGGGACGTTGGCGTCGCTGGCTGAGCCAGCATTTTTTATTGCCTATCCCTAATTGCCCTTGAGAAGACGGTGGTGAGCCGTCTTCCTGTGCCGCTGCTGTCCATATGGCGGAGGAGCACCTAAAATGCTGTTTGGGAGGGAGCTCCAGGATATTGACCCAGCGACAATGAAGGAACATCAGGAGGGAAGCACAAATCGATTCAGGAAAATTGGGGTAGATTAAATAAATTGGCCAGAAGTAGGAGATATGAAATAGATCACCAGTATAAAGCCGTACAATTTTGTCCTTATTTTTAAACCAATCATTTACATTGCTACACATATTAAAGCATCGAAGTTCAGAGCTGATGGGACAGGAGAGCAAATTTGGCGGAAATTTAAAAGATTTACAGTTTGAGTAGTCGGAAGATGCAAAACTAAGTCACTGCATCAGCAACAGTAAAGGTGTGTTATCATACCAGAGTGGGGAGCTAATAGAAGGAGATTTCTGTCAATCAGAAATATAAACGATTATTATTGACTGTGTACACATGCCTTATAACTATATAGACTTGGACAGAGATATACACATATTTTGAAACAACCTTTCACGCATTTACTTTGATTCAATTCATCAGGCTACAGACAAACTACTAAAGGGGCAGATAACATTGACATACACTATTTACCAGCATGCTTTCTTTTTGATCAGCCACGCGCTTATCCCGCCGATCATTCCCAGAATAAGTAGAACAGCAATCACGATGCCTGCTTTGTGACCACTGCCTAATTCATTGGTGGAGAAATGCTGTTCTGAAAATGCAATGAGAACAGATATTGAAATTAATATCAAATGCCGGAATCAATTAAACTCCTGTAGCAATAGGCAGGTATTTAAAATTATTTTGTCATAGTGCTTGACTGTTGCTAAATTTCAACAATCCAAGGAATAGAAATGGTCATCACAGAGTTCTCTCGAGCCAATATGACACGACATTTAAATACAAGCCTTTTCAACTCCAAGGGCAACCAGGTAATTGAGGCTCTATGCTCTTGATCCCAAAACATTTTTAAAATTTCTCTCTACAGCTCTTAGTGGGCCAATCAAGTGCTGAGCATCAATGAATGCAATCCCGACTGTTGGCCGTGTTGTCTTCCAATTTTTCAGGAAGCGTTTCGCTTGATTCCCAAAAATATGAATTCCTTTCCTCAACTGAAGCCTATATTTCCATCTTGTCAACTTCCATTCTCTTCAGTCTTGAAATCAGGTGGATTTCCCTTGGCAATCTCCTCCTGTTTCTGATGTACCTGATGCATCAGTGACACAGGCCAAAACATATAGCTACATTTTATGGGGCGCAGTAGTCCCCACACCCAGGAGCGAGTAAATCGGGGGCCAGCCCAGCCGCACTGCTGGCCCCTGCATGGAATTTCCTATGCCGAGCAGACAGATTGTGAGACAGTGCAGTGTTGGGGTGAGAGAGAGGCTGCAGTGGACAAGCCAGTGTTGGGAGAGGAACAGGGAGACGGAAGACCTGCCGGTCCCTCCAACGCGCTATAAGATTGTCCAGATCTGCAATCTTGAAAACAGGGTTCTGGACATTTGCCCATCGTCCAAATGGATGCATTAACAGGCCGCATCAAATCTATTCCGCAGGGAAATGTTCACTGTGTATCGGGCCAAACGCCGCCACTTTAGGACCAGGAACGTGCACGTTCTACCTCAAATTACCCAGGATAGGCAACATTTCTCAAAACTTTGACCACGCGGAAAAGCAAGCCGTTTCCCGCTGCTACCATGCAGTGTCTCCGTGAGTGGTACTTTCCACTAACAGGATGCTGCCTCAGCTCAAAAAGAATGCTCTGCCTATCACACAACTGAGCACCGCCATGCATCAATTTCAGTGCCGTTGTGATGCCATGTGCGTAGGCCGTATGTCCCAGTGATTGGCTGATCGAATCAAGCAGCGTGTTATATTGGGTGTTCATAAAAGTGTTAAACGTTAAAAACAAAGGTAAAAGTACAGCTTAGGGAACAGATACTGGTATCTTGAAGCAGCAAAACTGAAAACTAAATATAATTTTGATATGCACAGTACGTCTTTAATCTGGAAATCTGTAATAGCAACGCTTTTTATTCCGACGATTCATTTGGCAACAACTCACTTTGCACATCCTCTTGTGTGCTGAGTTTCTCTGGGCCACTGACTAAATCCAAGTGACCCTGTCCTTCAAAATGAGAGCAGCACTAACACAGAACAACTGAACCCACAAATAACAAGGTGTATGGCGATAAAATGGGATTAGTGTCCCAGAATTGAGTTCCCACAGCTACATACATTCTTACTGCAAATGAGTGGTTCTCCCTCTTTAGTGTACTGGAGACGGACAGTGTATAGACATGCGATGGATTTCATGCCTTTGATGTTTTAGACTGCAGCACTGTATCTGCGAAATGCTGAGTCAAGCACAGTGGTTTGCTTATTGAAACCACACCCTGATTGCACCAAGCAAAGCAAGGGGTAAAACAGCCCAGTAATAATTATTTTTATATATATATTTGGTCACTCAAAGATCAAACGTAAGATTTTTCCCACAAGAAAATCAGCGCTTCTAATTTGAGGAGAAATATTTGTCGAAGCATGTCAGAAATATTTTTTTTAAAATAGCATTGGTGTGTGAAATCGGGAAATCATTGCATGAGCAATGTTTATTTGTATTTACGCTTCGGAGTCTTCAAACTGAGCCTGTTACTGCATAAATAACTGATGGTTATGCATTTCGGTAATAAAATGTCAGAGCCTCTCCATGCACTTGGAACCCGATTACCGAGATTCTGCTCATTCTTACAAACTTCACCAGTTCACCTCTTCGCAAAGTTCATATTCAAGTTAATATTAATGATGCCACATGCATTCGGGAAAAAAAAATCTAAGTTTAGCGAAGTTCCGGAGTTTCGGCAGCCATAGCACAATTTAAATAAATTCACAAGTAAACATCAGAATTGTGAAATTGAACCTGGGAGGCACGCAAACCAGGTAATATCATATATATTGCCAGTTACCAGCTTCGCACCAAATTCAGGTCCATTTGCGTATATAAAATTCATTATTGAACGTGGTAAATAAAAAGAGAGAAAGGCAACGCCAGCATCCATCCTTGTCCGGTCTAAAGTCCCTCGCTATTGTTGGCGCACTAACATTTTAGGATAAGTCGATTTCTACATGTTAAATATCCGAAATATGAGTGCATATTCAGAATTGTGTTATAGTTTATTACAGTCTATATCTATTCTGGTTGTGGTTGACTTGCAGTAACAGAACACAAGTTTGAACCATCCCTGCTTAATTCCGTTATTATTTGTAATAATAAACTTGCAAATACCAGTCAGCATGAATGCAGAAGAGACATAATCCTGCATGATCAACCTGGATGAAGCTATTTGTGAAATACCTTGTGAAAGGGCAATGCAGAGCTTTTCCTCGAACTGGAAGCAAGATTTGAGAAAAGTTCCAGTCAGAAGCAGTACAGTCAATTACAAGCATCGGGGCTACCGGGCATGGGTTACCAAAAGAATTAAACAGGCTGCAACGTTCAACAAGTTACGCTGACATTTTTTGAAACATGCAAGAAAGAAGACCATTCGACCCATCGTGCCTTGCAGACTCATTGAACTGTCCATCCAAATTGGCTCACTCCCTTGATCCTGCTCAAGCTGACCTTACAATGTATATTCAATTCCTTTACGGAAAAATAATATTGAATTTGTTTTCATCACTCTAAGACAGAACACTCCAGACTTCTTCAATTTTCTGCAAAGAAAATGATTCTCATCTCCCCTAGCAGTTTCGCCAATTATCTTAAATCTGTATTGTCCATTTGCCTATTCTCCTATCAGTTTCCCCTCATTCACTCTATCAAGCCTGGCATAATTTTGAAACCTCTACTTTACCTTATTCACAGGAAATCCGAAATTCTTTTGAGTGTGCACACAACTGAAGTTACTCATCCCATATATCATTCTGTTAGATGCCCCCTCCTACCTCCCCAAAAGATCAGCATACTTGGCAACGTGTGGTGCAGTGAAAGGGCATATAAATGTCAAGTGTTATGTACTGAATGTAGGAAGACAATGATAAATGGACGAACACGCCCTGCAAAGTATTTTGATGCAAATAGCTTAGCATCGAATTAGCGGAGTGAATGCAATAAAGTTGAATTTTCGCAGGAAGAACACGACAGTAGTATAAAATCAATAGAAAAATTCTAAAGGAGTTTGGGAGCAGAAGGGCCAGAGGTATATGTATGCATAAGTCATTGAATATGACAGGACCAGTTGAGTGAATGGTTAGTAAATATACCGTATCCTAGGCTTTATTAATTACGGCATTGAGCTATGTTAAACTTATATAGTACACTGGACCGGCCTCAGCCGCAGTATTGCGTCCGATTTCAATGTACAACACTTAAGGAAAGACTTGAAGGCATTAGAGTGTGTGCAGATAACTTTCATGAAATGGTGGCAGTGACGAGAAACTTCAATTATCTTGAAAGTTTGAACAGGTTTGGACTTACTGGGAGAATAGAAGTTGAGAGCTGGTTTGATAGAGGGACAAAAGTCATGGGGCACTGAAAAGCGTAGACAGTGAACAATGCTCCCATTGGTGGAAGGATTGAGGACAAAAGAAGCATCGAAGACATGAGGAAAAACTTTTCAAGCAGCTAGCGGTTGAGATCTGGAATGCATGACCATACATTGGGCAGAGGGAGGTTCAATCGAGCCATATGGTAACAAATTTGGAATTGTATTTCAGAAGCCCAGGC
Source organism: Carcharodon carcharias (assembly GCF_017639515.1). Lineage (NCBI taxonomy): Eukaryota > Metazoa > Chordata > Chondrichthyes > Lamniformes > Lamnidae > Carcharodon > Carcharodon carcharias. The sequence continues at coordinate 6,749,809 of NC_054495.1, read as the reverse complement.
GAACAGTATGAGATAGCGAGTTCAAATTCCACTGTAGCAGCCAGAGAAATTTTAATTCAACAAATAAATTTGTAATTGAAATCTAGAATCAGTCATGGTGACTATGAAAGCATCATCAATTTTCTAAAAAACCCATTTGCTTCACTCATTTTTAATAGGGAAGGAAATCTGCCAACCTGCCCTAGCGAACCGGCCCACGTTTTCTCGGTGTACCATGAAAGCCAGTCCAGCAAGCATCCGGTTCACTCAAAGATCTGTAGTGTCTGCGGGTGCGTTAAGATATACAAGCCATGAATGCTCCCTGGGTATCTAGCACAAACATGTATGGTCTGACTTCTTGATCACGAATAAGCTGGGCGTTCAGAAACTGAAATCCTCTCCAATTGATGAATCTCACAGGCGGCTGACAGGGAACTCACAGGGCTACATGTGTGCAGTAGATGGGGCCCTGCACTTGTGGGAAACCATATATCGTTGTGAATACAACATCTCTGGAGGCCTGGCTTTTGCAACCATCGTGGAACATACTGGTGAGCTCTATTCAAAAAGGTATCCGTCCCCTGCCTTATACGTTTGTGTGTCGCCAATTGTAATATTTCCCACATGACCCATTGGAGCCCTGGAATTATCTGCTGGCCAAAAAAGTGAAGTGAAGCTGTTACCTTCAAAGCCAGCTGCATGGGATGCACTCCAAATCCTTGCTGTATTAGTTGTTCACGGAGAAGGTGGCAAAAGTGAGCTACCAGGTTCCTGGACAAGCGAAGGTGACTGCAGCATTCTCATCTGTACATCCCCGTATATCTGCAGAGATTTCTATATACCAGTGGTGGGCCACTGGTGTTCAATGAATTATACTCTCTTTGGGAGCACTTAGGATTCTTGGGACGCCGCCACATCTTGCAGCTCATGTCGCTGCACACTCTGGGCCTGTACCAAACGCCAATGGGCCCTTCTTTTCCTCATTGCATTAGAGCTATAATCAAGGCCGGTTGCCTGCATCTGGCATTCTGCATTCTTAATTATCTCTGTCAATGAATGCATTTCAGAATTTACTGAAACTTTTCCTCCACAGGTTTCCTTCCACCTCTGGTCCAGGAGGCCAATGCAAAGATTTTGGCCTGAACTCCCCCTGGGTGTGCATCCTCAGGCCTCCCCATGAAAGTGTCGAACATCCTGGAGGACCACAAGTGGCCGATCCTGCCCTTCAGACATGACTGCGCATGACTACGACCATGTGCGAGAACAGTGTCATGAAGAGGTATTAATGTCTATAGTGTCATTGGAAAATATTTTAAAATTGCAATTGTAGTGCGATGTGCATCTACATGTGTGCCTATGCGTTTGCCTGCGTGTGTCCTAACTTGGTTAATGCCAGCTAGTCTGAGTGTTTTGATGCATGGTAGCTCAAAATGTTAATTGGATAAATAGGTGAAAGGTCATTTTCGATTTGCATTTGTTGAATAAAACATTAAAGTCTTGCACCCAGATGGGAGATGCCAAGTAATGCGTTTATATTGCTAATAAAATTGATGGAATGAAAGGATTATCGTTTAGAGAGGTAAAATTAAAAACCTAGCAACACAATAAAATCTCTGCATTCAAAGCAGATGCTAGGTATAAACAGAAAGAAGTTTGTATGTATAAGTCAGAGGCATTAAGATCTAACCAGCCTGTAAGCCAACAACTGTGTCTGCAAAGGAGGCAGATTGAAAGCATCCTCACTTTGAATTCTTAAGATCAAATGTGCTTTGCCTGATGTCTGTTTGAAGTCTCTGCATTATTAGTGCCTTGGTGAAGATTTACCTGCAAGTGATTAATGTTGGATTTGTGTAAAAGTTATTGTGCGAGTAATTTGTAGACACATATATGCGTTTAATTTGTTGTTAACTTAATAAACGTTAAATTTAGTTTTATACAAAAAAAAACCTCTTTAGGCCTGGTGGTTTTATTCCTGATTTCAGAGCTGCATTTCAAACACACGAATTAGAAACATAGGTCATGACCATTGTTCAAGTTTCCTTATGGGATTTAAACAACTCAGCCTTTACCAACTGCTGTGTCATAACAAACCCCCATCAGTGAATTGGCAGCAGGCCTCCCTGAGCCTGGACACTCTATGCAGATAACATATCCTTGTCATAATGGCAACAGTTTAAGCATTGTGCTTTGTAATCCAGGACCACTTAACTGGGATTAGTGAGGCTTGGAGTGTGCACGTAAAATGTACAGAAAGCCGTGGTCCTTGAATGATTCAACTGCCATCCACTCCCATATGCCTTTGGGAGGAACAGATGGCTAAACAAAGCAACTCAAATGGAGCTACAAACCTCAATGGATTCTCACATGAATGCTCACCCATTAGTCAAGGAGCAATAATCAATGGGCATTTAACCCCAAAAGCCAGGTCTCAGCTGGGTCTTGTACTCCATGGCTTGAAGAAACAATTAAAAAGGTGTCCCATCCCTCTGCCCAAAGGATTATCCCTGACTTCCTCCCAGACACCTCTCATATCGAGATTTTCACGTTTGTTTTTCAACTGAATCCTTACTGAGTAAAGATAAAGATGGTTATTCTAACGCTTGTGAATATGAACATCTTCCAACCTCCACTGCCAACCACCAGGTCCCTCTGTCCTCCTGCATAGCCACTGCCTCCTAATTCCACACCGTCGTGTGACCAGTGTATCTTCCATTATTACCCTTCACCCCATTATAGTTCATATGGATATCCCTATTCTCCTTCACCCCACAGTTTCCTTCAATATTCATATCCCGACGTTCGTTGTTAGTGTGACCCCTTCCCTTCTCGAGGCAACAGAAAAAGTTAGTTTCCGAGATGCCCACCCTCCACCATGAGACCATCCAATTACCAGCTGGAAATGCCTTCCTTGAACATGGCTGAGCCCTCTGTATCCCAGTAGAATGCCCTGAAAGCCCAGGACCAAATACCTGAGATGAACAGCCACATCCTGCACACTTTTCCCAGAATGACAGCCATTGCCCATCGAAACCTACCCTGATGCAAGACCGGGACCAATACATATGTCACACGGACGGCCCTTTAGCATGGCCTGGGCACAGTGGCCTCATTCCCTGGACACCCTGGTCCACTCCTCCATCACCCCCTACTCCTCAACCCCCTCCTATGGCACCACCCCATGCCCACGCAAAAGATGCAACACCTGCCCCTTCACTTCCTCTCTCCTCACCGTCCAAGGACCCAAACACTCATTTCAAGTGAAGCAGCATTTCACTTGCATTTCCCCCAACTTAGTCTACTGTATTCGTTGCTCCCAATGTGGTCTCCTCTACATTGGAGAGACCAAACGTAAACTGGGTGACCGCTTTGCAGAACACCTGCGGTCTGTCCGCAAGAATGACCCAAACCTCCCTGTCGCTTGCCATTTTAACACTCCACCCTGCTCTCTTGCCCACATGTCTGTCCTTGGCTTGCTGCATTGTTCCAGTGAAGCCCAACGCAAACTGGAGGAACAACACCTCATCTTCCGACTAGGCACTTTACAGCCTTCCGGACTGAATATTGAATTCAACAACTTTAGATTGTGAGCTCTCTCCCCCATCCCCAACCCCTTTCTGTTTCCCCCTTCCTTTTTTTCCATTAAATTATAAAGATTTTCCTTTTCCCACCTATTTCCATTATATAAAAAAAAACACCCCCACTAAAGCTATACCTTGAGTGCCCTACCATCCATTCTTAATGAGCACATTCGTTTAGATAATATCACCAACTTTAACTTTAACACCTATGTGTTCTATTGTACTATTGTCGTTGACATCTTTTGATGATCTGCTTCTATCACTGCTTGTTTGTCCATACAGCCACAACCCCGCCCCCCTTCCCCTCTCTCTCTCTATCTCTCCGCCCCACACACACACACCTTAAACCAGCTTATATTTCAACTCTTTCTTGGACTCGAACTCAAGATCTGTCGAAGGGTCATGAGGACTCGAAACATCAACTCTTTTCTTCTCCGCCAATGCTGCCAGACCTGCTGAGTTTTTCCAGGTAATTCTGTTTTTGTTTTGGATTTCCAGCATCCGCAGTTTTTTTGTTTTTATCATTCCCTGGACAGTCTCTTAAACTTGTCCCCTGAACAATGTTTCACCCTTCCCCAGGCAATCTCTTAAACTTGCCTCCATGGACAATCATTCACCCTTCCCCTCTCATCCACCTGCAATCCCTCTTCCCCAAGCCCTGCCACCATCACACACTTCACCCTTTGTCGGGCCCCCTATACCCAGCCTTGGCGCAGTTTATGCGATAGGCACCTGAAATATATCAATAACAGAGTAAAAGGTAGACAAAAGCATCATCTACTACCCTTTCAATTGTGAACGCAGTGAGAGAACGCCAGTTCCACGCTAGACATTTCCATCGTAAAACAGAACAACCAATTATCCGCTTTTAGGGAACTAAGTTTGGATGGGGAACATGATTTCAGCATGCCTTTTAATAAGCATTCATAACATTCTAATTAATGCAGATGGGGATCCCCCACGTTGCTAATCCGGAAACCTGACCTGCCTTTAACCTGCCTGCAATGTTGGGAGAAGAAAATCCCAAATTTTTTGCCTGCTGTCGGGAAACTGTTCTTGGCCTGTGACTGAGAAGCTATGGGATCAGTAAGGCAAGGAGATGGCTCCAGAATCTAGTGATGTTGCCCAGGATCTAGTGATGTTGCCCAGGATCTAGTGATGTTGCCCTGCACTCACAATGCCGAGAGGTTGAAGCTGGCCAGAAGGCCATGTTTGGACAATGTGTAAGAAGTCTCCAAAAAGTGACCCTGAGGAGGGAGTGGGAGCATGTGGCAAGGATCGTGAATGCCCAAAGCATCTCACCACTGACCTGGCAGCAGTGCCAATAAAGATTTAATGACCTTACTTTGGGCAAGTTGGGAAATGGATTAGCACACAGGTCTGGTAACCACAACAATTGACACCACTCATCGCTTCAGGCACCATGTCCTGACATTCAGGGCTCATTTCTAACATCCTTACATCGACATCTCAACCAAACACACCTCAAAGCCATACCAGCTACCCACATGGTAGACACGGCCACCATATACTTCCATTGATTCAGCTACTGCACACATCACACACACATCTAATGCTGACCTGGCCTCTCTCCTGCAGGAGAATACAACCACAACAATTGGGAAAGCCAGTGGACCAGAAGACCAGTCCAAATGCAGTCCCTCAGTGCTAAGGGGGGATTTACGTTCGGAATGTGGGCAGAATTGCAACTGAACCAGTGGCATTTGGCGCAGTGTATGCCATCCTAGATGATGGTAAGTTGTTGCCTTGTGCACTTTGCCCACTAACTTCCTACTCCCACCCTGAAAGATGACATGAAATCAAAACTTGCAAATTTAGTTACAATGGACAACACAGATTCCTTTCTCTTATCCTTACTAACCGCCCCCAATAGTTTTCATAATCCAAAAACTCTCAGCTGCTCAGCCCCTCCACAGAGAATAAGCTTTGAAGAGGAAACACAGTCACTGAACCTGACGATCGCAGCCACCAGCCCGGATATTTGCACACTTGCATAACTTAGAGGCTAGTTTCAGAATCAGAATCTGCATGTGATAAGTCATTAGGCATGCGTGGGCTGCAGCCAGGACAGAGAATAGGTGAGCTCCTGTGCACTCTCATGACGCCCATGACACCTCCATTGTCCATTCATAACGCTATGACCCCTCATATCTACCAGGCTTCACATGCACTGTGCATAACCATTCATCCAGTATCCACATTGTGCAGAGCACATGAGACAAGTGATGCCAAACGAAAAGACTTTCAAATGCACTACAAAAAAATTGCATCTCTTACAAGCACAGAAAATGTCAACCAAACGTGCATCCATTCATAATCCAGAGATAAAACTTCAGTCCTAATGGCATAAAGAAATCTCTTAAGTGGTCATTAAGTTGTGAAATTAAACAACCACCCATTGAAAAAAAATGCATTAAAGAAACTGAAACCAATGGCATGAGCATAAAACAGTCAGTTCGCTTCACAGCTGTGTCAACAGATCCCCTGATGAGCTCAGTGGTTTCTGAAACTCAGCCAAGTATTCATAATGGGCTCAGCTGCAAAAACAGACTATTACAGCTGAAAACAATTATCACTTTTGAAGTAAAAGGAATGGATGGAGAGGTTTTTTTCTCAAAATTTCAGTTTAAACCAGGAACAGATGGCCAGATTTTTTTCAATCTTCATATCACTAAAACAGGCTCCCCTTCTCACATTCTTACATGTTTTTGAATGCATAAGTGCAAGTTCCGCAATGAAAATATACACTAATGCATCTCAATACGTAACCAGTTCTGGTCAATGTAATTGTCAACTTATCTTTTAAGGGCAGATATTTCTGATCAATCATTGTATTAATGTAATAATTAAAGTGATACAAAAGCCATGAACACACAGTTACACGGGTACACGGTCTTTAAAAGCACATATTATCTTACACCATCTGAACACCATTGAACATATGTGTCAAAACGTTCAGGATGGGTATCTGAGAATCGGGCCCCGCCCGCCAATTTTATAGACCTTCTGACTCGGTACCACGGCACAAAAATCCAGCCCCATGTGTATGAATCTGCATTTAAAATCTTGCAATGAGCCTACTGGACAAAATAATCCGCGTTGTGAAATGTTGTTCAGGGAAGCCTGAAGTTACAAGATATATGCAATAACCTGTATAAAAGGTTTGGTAAGTAATCATGGGGCCTGGTACACTATGTAACACCAGAATTGGTTGATGCTGTCTATATATTTGGGTAATGTTGTTTGTAGCATTGAACCCAGCCTATGTGAAACTACCACCCTACTGCGGTCTGACACTACTCTCCTGATTTACACAGTACTTTCCAAATACAGACCCACAACAAATTTGAGGTCTGTCACTCCACTTTTACTGCAATTATAGTATTAGTCATCCATTCAAATAAAAAACGTGCCTCCACAATATACAGGGGACCACATTGTGAGCAGCAAATGCAGTAGACTAAATTTAAAGATGTGTAAGTGAATCGCTGTCTCCCCTGGAAGGCATAATTGGGTCCTTGGAAGGTAAAGAGGGGGGAGATAAAGGGGCAGGCGTTAGGCCTTCTCTAATTCCATGCAAAGGTGTCATGGTAAGGGGATGAGGTGTTGGGCATGTTAGAAGAGTGGACCAGGGTGTAAGGGAGGGAAATGTTCCTACAGATTGCTGACAGGTGAGGAGATGGATTATTAAAGTGAAGCTTGGGATTTAGGAATATAATTAGGATGAAAGTTTTCTGCAAGTATGAAATGCTTTAAAATGCAACATGAAATAAAATGACAAATAGATTTCACCATCAATGTGTCTCCCATTCAAAGATATCAAAGTGGAAGTCTTCATTTGGAAATATACATGGAAGAAGGCCATGGAAAGCAGTTCAAGGGTTAAAACAATTTGATAGTTCGATACTTCATAGTATCAAAGTAAAGGTTATTTGTGAGCGCAACAAGTGCAATGTTACCCCCAATTCCATCAGCAAAACTAACAGGACCAAAGAGCTGCACGTTCTTTCTGAATGATCTATTAAAGTTCATTCTATTCATACAATTAACTACTAAATAACTTGACCTTTGCATGGGTGGAATATAAGTTAATAAAATAAGATTCAGAAATGTGTTACTTACCTATTACAACTTTTTGTTTATTTGAGGCGCTGTACCTTTTTGTTAAACTGTTAAAGGGCTGACAGGTATATGTTCCAGCGCCATTCAAAGTAATGCTAGAAATGATAAGTTGTTGCCCTTTTTGCTGCAGAGAGGCATTGTTGATAAACTATTCCAATTCTGCAGGTGGGTTTGAGTCCATAGAACATGAGAAAGTAATGCTTTTTCCAACAAAGTAAGCGGGCAAATCGGTGTCTATGGATATGTTAAGGAGATCAGGTCTATCTAAAGTAAGTGCACAAATATATTATAATAAATATATGTTAAACTGATAAGCAGCAGTGGACTATACATTTATAGCAATCACCAACATCAGAGAAACTACGCACTCTTGTGTTTTATGCACTCCATCATGCAAACTTAAGTTAATAAGTTGTGCCATTTTCCCCAGTGCTCAATGGTGGGATCCAATGTCAGTTTTTTATTAATTCGTTCATGGGAGGTTTCCATCACTGCTAGGCCAGCATTTATTGCCCATCCCTAGTTGCCCTTGATAAGGTGTTGGTGAGCTGCCTTCCTGAGACACTGCAATCCACGTAGAGCAGGAGTACCCACAGTGTGTTTGAGAGGGTTGGGTGTGGTGGTGGGCTGGTGTTTCCAAGATTTTGTCCCAGCAACAGTTGAATTTCCAAGTTACGGTGGTGTATGGCTTTAGGTTGGGGGTTGGAGGGGTGGTGGTGATGGAGGACGTCCTGGTGGTTGTCTTCCCACTCGTCTGCTGCCCTTCTCCTCCGAGATAGTAGGGGTCCTGTGTTTGGGATCTGCTTTCTAAGAAGCCTTGGTCAGCTCCTGCAGCGCATCTTGTAGATGGGTACACACTGCTGCTACTGTGCATTGGTGGTGGAAGAAGTAAATGTTTGTGGATGAGGTGCCAATCAAGTAAGTTGCTTCGTCCTGGATGGTGTTGAGTTTCATGAGTGTTGTGGGAGCTGCATTCATCCAGGCAAGTGCGGAGTATTCCATCACACTCCTGACTTGTGCCTTGTAGATGGTGTACAGCCTTTGGGGAGTCAGCAGCTGAGTTACTCGTCACAGAATTCCCAGCCTCTTACCTGCTCTTCTCACCATAGTATTTATATGGCTAATCAGTTCAGGTTATGGTCAATGCTAATCCCGAGGTTATTGGCAGTGTGGGATTCAGCGATGGTAATGCCTTTCAATGTCATGAGGCAGTGAATAGATTTTCCCTTTTTGGAGAGGTTCCTAACAATTGTGTGGCACAGATGTTACTTGCTACTTGCCAGCCCAAACCTGGATATTGTCATGGTCTTGCTGCATTTGGACATGGACTGCTTCAGCATCTGAGGGGTCACGAATGGTGCTGAATTTTGACAATCATCAGCGAACATCCCTCCTTCTGACCTTATAATGGGAGGAAGATCATTAATGAAGAAATTGACGATGGATTGGGAGAGGGGATTATCCCGATTAAACCATGCAGCGATGTCCTAGAGCTGATATGATTGACCTCCAACAACTAGAGCCAACTTCCTTTGTGCTAGGTATGACCCCCACCAGCGGAGTGCTATCCTCCTCTTACCCATTGATTTTACTTTTGCAAAGGCTGCTTGAAGCCACATTCGGTCGAATGCAGCCTTGATGTCAAGGGCAGTCACTCACACCTCACCTCTGGAGTTCAGATCTTCTGCTGATGTTTGAACCAAGGCTGCAATGGTTCAAACCATTACAGGAGATGAACGATTTTTGTGGAACCCAAACTTGGCATTATTGAGTTGGTTATTTCGAAGCAAGTGTTGCTTGATAGCACTGCTGGTGATCCCCTACATCACTTTTCTGATTGTAGGGAGAAAACTGTTGGCGCAGTAATTGGCTGGGTTGGATTTCTCCTGCATTTTGTGCAGCGAACATACCTTGGCAATTTTTCACAATGGCGGGTAACGCCAGTGCTGTAGATGCCAATGCTGCAGCTGTACTGGAACAGCATGGCTAGGGTCGCAGCAATTTGAGAAACATAAGTCTTCAGTTCTGTTGCCAGAATATTGTCAGGGCCCAAAGCCTTTGCAGTATCCAGTGCCTTGAACTGTTTGTTGATATCTCATGTAGTGAACTGAATTGGCTGAAAACTGGCACCTGTAATGCTGGGGAACTCCGGCGAGGCCGAGATGGATCATCTTGGCACTTATGGCTGGAGATTGTTCCAAAAGCCTCAGCCTTATCTTTTGTATTCTCGTTTTGGTCTTCCCCATCATTGCAGATGTGGATTTTTGTGGAGCCTCCTCCTCCAATGAGTGGTTTAGTTGTCCACTACCATTCACAATTGGATGTGGCAGGACTGCAGAGCTTAGATCTGATCCGTTGGTTATGGAATTCTTTAGCTCTACCAGGTTAGCAATGGTGGCACCAGAATTGAACCTGGGGAGATTGTAGTGCAGTACCATTAACTCTGTATTCGTAATTCAAAGGCCCAGCATAAGGCCCTGGGGACATAGGTTCAAATATTACCACAATATCTAATGGATTTTAAATTAAATTAATAAATCTGGAATATAATGCTAGTCTCAGTAATGGTGACTAACCAGGGCAATTATCATTCATAGACTGATAATCAATCTGGTTCACTAATGTTCTTTGGGGTAGGAAATCTGCGGTCCTTAACACTTCTAGGTTCCAAACCAACGGAAATGTGGTTGACTCTCAACTGCCTTCTGAAGTGGCCTAGCAAGCCATTCAGTTCTAGGGCAATTAGGGATGGGCGGCAAATGCTGGCCTAGCCAGTGACACCCACGTTCCATGATTTTTTTAAAAAATAAATGCCAATGTCTCCTGCTTCTGATGATTTCTAATCACTTTTGTTGAATATATATGTACATTTGGAGTTCAGGGATGGAGAGGATATGATTCCTGCTGTGAGCTGCAATTTTAAAATGTGAGATCTGTACAAACCTGCTGGGCACATACAGCAGTATGGTTGCATGAAAATGTATTGTTCTGAGAAAAAAACTATTAAATTTTGAGTTGGACAATTATGATTCTTTCCCTCAAACCAGTCTGAATTTAATCTTTTATCGGATTTAAAAATAAACTAATTAACTTCATTGAAAATATTCGTAATGAAACCCGAATTTTCACTGAAGCAACACACAACTGTTCAATACTACGTACATTAAACTCGTATGCGTTACATCATCTGGTATTCCCACTCGTAGAATTAAGATTGAGCCGTTATGTCTAATGGCTTCTGGGATCAAACCACAATAGGTTCCTCACCCCCAAAAGTTAATTCGTTTAAGATTAGTCTGTAAACAAAGAAGTGTATAGCCAACACAAACTGTTCAATACTATCAATTATCAATGAACATATATTTTATTACGAGTGCTGTCTCAAAAACATCTAAGTATTTCGAGCATACTTATTTAAATAAATAATCTCTGAGGCAATTTTCCTTGGCAATGTAAAAGTGATGAGTTATTTGTTTACATGTTTCAATAAATAATCCTTATATGCAAACAATCATTTATTTCCCTTTTCCAATCTGAAATGTAGCAGGTATGGTGATAAGTTACAAAAATAATGATCCGTTGGAGCACCTGCAGCTACCAATTAGATTGTATAGGTCACTTGTTACTCTGCTAAAGGAGTTGAATGCATAGCACTTGAATCGTCCATCAGACCTAAATACTGCAGATATAGTGAGAGTTCTATTACCACCACTTAAATCAAAGCTGCTATCCGTAATAATATCACGATTATCCTCAAGCCAGTGATATGAAACTGCAGTGCCTGATACGATGCATGTCAGAGTCATGGTGTCATTGTATTCGACTGGGTTGGTGACATTGGTGATAATATTAGGCTTGTAAAAAGGTTCTGTCAAAACACAGGAAGGTAGGTATCACACCTGAAAAGTAAGTTTGGAGGATGGTGGATTTAGCTCCAAGTTCTAAAGGCAGCATTTCTTTTTGAATTTTCATCTGTTGTTTCCTTTAGGTAATAATTCCTGTCATGCTAGTGTTAAAACTTCTACCATTTTTACCCCCACCCCACTACCCCACGCAACCCCCACCTCCCCCTCACCACACCTGCCCCGCACCCTCACACCCTCCGCCCCCAATGAGGTAAACCTGTCCCCTTGAATTTACTGCTCACTTAGAATATCAACTGAAAGAAATTTCCAATCATGAAAGGAATATAGCCTCCTAAACCAATTACAGACTCGGTCCTTAAATTAAATGTCCTCTCCCCTAAGAGCCTCCAACCTAATGAATTTATCTTAGGATAGAACATGCCTAGAGGTATATTATAGTAGACTGAACTATTGTGGAGTTTCCCATGATCAGCTCTTCGGATTCTAACTTCGACTCCTAGAATATTTTCATCATGTTTGTGGGCTCACGAGAGAATATGTATTGGAGACTACAACTCTTGGACACTTACATAATACATTTTTTAAATCAAAGCCAATTATATCTTACAGTTATTACATGAGACATATAGATGATAACTAAATCTAATGATATCATGCCAATAATATTTAAGGGAAATAAATTTTAACCCACCATAGTCAGCAGTTTTTTGCATCAAAAACAAATAACGATTAAAGATAATCATACGCACAATCCAGTGTAATTACTCAAGATTCTGCACTGTCTTGGTCTCAAATATATGGAATCCCAGCTTAGGCTGATAGTCATTCTGTGGCTGCAAAGACGGCCGAAAGAATGTTGACCTATGGGCCCCGTTGCCATCTGTCTGTTCACAATCAACGCAGCTGAATTCAAAAAGGCTTTCATTATGAATTGGTGCTTGTGATTCCAAAAAAAAGGCACTGAGTAAAAACAAGCTAAACAACCAAAATGAAATATTTCCCCATTCTCTGCACTGAACTTCATCTTCCACCTGTCTGCCCATTCCACCAACTTGTCCATGTTCCTTTGAGGTTCTACACTGTCCTCCTCACAGTTCACAACAATTCCAAGTTATGTGTCATCCGCAACTACTTTCAGCAATTGTAGGCCATGCTCATACTAGGCAATGTTTAATTATTTAGCTTTGAACTCGTTCATAAATAGTACAGAACAATGTTTTATTTTTAAATTCATTCACGGTGGTTGGGCATCTCTGGCAAGACTAGCATTTATTTCCCATCCCTGATTTCCCCCGAGAACATGGGCCATTGGACGTATTAAGGTTTCTGGGCACTTCAACTTCAACAAAGCCACAGATTCTTGAAATTCTCCACCCTTGATGGGGTATGAATAAATCAACACCGAGACCGTGAGTACTGATCCACCCGATAATAGGAAGCCCGTGCAGTATCCATTCTCCAGGTGTTCCTCAAAAGCAGGAAAGCAGAATATTGCGACATTTGAACCATTTGTTTGGAAATGTTCGAGATACTGGGACATTTCACACAAAACAGCCGGGAGCACCCCAGCTAAACCGGGTTTTGGTCACCCGAGGGCAAAGATCAGTGTGATGTTCAGTCTCGACCCCCAGCAACCATGAGTGCGCGCAGAGCAAACGATTCATGAACAATCCTCATCCCCAGGGCGGCCAAAAGTTTAAAAGCAAAATACTGAGAGCGCTAGAAAACCTAAAACAAAAATAGAAAATGCTGGAAAAGATCAGCAGTTCTAACAGCATCGGCGAAAAAAACTCCAATTAACATTTCGAATCCCTGTGACTCTTCTTCAAAGCTCTCGTTGGTGGAAGACCTGATGAATTGTTCCAGGATTTTCTGTTACTGTAGTTCTTAGTTGAACTCTCCCTTATTTAACTGTTCGCCTTGTGCCTCCTTAGGGATGCCTTTCGACCCTAATTTCTAGAACACTCTGTGAGACACTTACCGTGAGAGTTTAATCTTGTATCCCAGCCCACCCCCTTTGTTTTTTCTGTGCCCATACCACCAGAGTTAGGTATCATCACCTGCACAGCCATCTCTCCCCCCAACCCGCCGCAACTCCCACTCCTGTCGCGACCAGAAACGCTCGCCCACCGACCCTCCCCACCCCTCACCCTCATCCCTCATCCCCACCGCATCCCATGCTGGAAATCATTCGTATTTAATTTCAGAAGAGTTTGTCACCTTTCCATTCCCAAAAAAAACGGGATGTCTTGCAAATCGAGTCCAGGGCAGGCAGTGCATACGCATTTTGCTCCTATTGACGTCATCACGCTTTGTGGCATCATCGCGCGCGCGCTGTGAGACAAGACGGGCCACTTACCAATGACGTGCAGAGCAATGGTTGCTGTTGCTTCACTGCCATTTACTGGAGTCATGCTAATAGTGTAATCTCCACTGTCCGAAAGTGTCACTGACTTCAGCAGGAGTGATCCGTTAGAGAGTAAGATCTCAGCCCGTGCTGTGTACTCTTTAACAAAATCAACAGTTGTCCTGATCCACCGACCGACATTTATCCCTCTGAAATCCCAGTTTCCAGCCCTCACCGCGCCTGACGGCTTCACTGAAAATAATGCGTTTCCTCCTTCGGCCACATTAATCCGACTGTTTTCTGTCAGGATAGTGAAACCCTGGGACTCAGCTAAAGAAAGAAAATCAGAATTAAGGACGAAGCAACCAGAAACTCGACACAACATCGAATTTTCTAAGATATCATAACACCATCCCCTGATTTTCTCTGACAATCTCTTCCTGTCCTGTTTCTCCAGTCCGTAAAAGAACTGATATGAGAAAGTGATCCTCACCCACAGATATCAATAAGCAAACAGCGACCGCTTTAAGTGTCAGTCTCTACATCCTGAGGGAACCGCGTTCGTCCCTGTTACCCTCGGCAACTTCTCCGCTCTTCCTGGTGTACAGATCCACTCAATCATTTACTGAAACGGCAACTGCTGACAAGGGCGATCCCATTGACCCTGGCAAATTGTCTAAAGTGCTCATGGAAGGATTGTGGTCTGCAATGAGGCGGAATTATCTGGAAACCCATGTGTGTAAAGTATGGCCAGCAGCATCTTGAACGGTTTCATCCATCAGCACATAAACACAGGGCGGGACTGGAGTAGTAAAAGCCTGCAGCAAGCCGGCAGCAGCCCGCCGTTCGCATGTAGGGTGTTGATAGGATGGCACAGATGTCCACCCCTATGTCGTCAGTGGCCAGGCTGCCCCGATGCCCCGACCCCTGCCTCTCACTCCAGCGCGTTTATGGGCCGGCAGCTACTGCAACGCCAACTGGGGAATTAGCAAAATAACTTTTCCAACAATTCTTCGGTGCGACCGCCGTGCACCAGGGCTGTGCTGGGGAGCGCTACCTCGAAACAGGAAGTGCTAAATGTTACCCGCACTGCGGCAAGGCCATAGAGACCTAGAATTTAAAGTCCGAGCTGCGCACACACTCCCCCTCCCCCGCCACCAGTGAACACACAGAAAGTCACTATTGTCACAAGCATAGCAAGGTGATATTCCGGGTCCGGAGCCACCCCACATTAGTCATATCACCTCTGATCCAGCATTTTCAAAATGCCACAGGCACTGCTCCAACATGGGCCACTGGACGTATTAGGATTTCTGGCCACTTCAACTTCAACAAAGCCACAGAAACTTGAAATTCTCCACCCATGATGGTGTATGAATAAATCAACACGGAGACCGTGAGTACTGATCCACCCGATAATAGGAAGCCCGTGCAGTGTCCATTCTCCAGGTGTTCCTCAAAAGCAGGAGAGCAGAAAATTGTGACATTTGAACCATTTGTTTGGAAATGTTCGGGATACCGGGACATTTCACACAAAACAAAGGGGAGCATCCCAGCGAAACCGGGGTCTGGTCACCCGAGGGCACAGGTCAGTCTGATGTTCAGTCTCGACCCCCAGCCACCCTGAGAGAGCGCACAGCAAACGATTCATGAACAATCCTCATTCCCAGGGCGACCAAAAGCTTAAAACGAAATTACTGCGGGCGCTGGAAACATGAAATAAAAACAGAAAATGCTGGAAACGTTCAGCAGTTCTAACAGCATCTGTGAAGAGAAATACAGAGTTAACGTTTCGAGCTCCTAAGACTATTCTTCAAAGCTCGGGTTGGTGGAAGACCTGCTGAATTCTTCCAGCATTTTCTGCTTCTGTGGCTCTTGGTTTAACTGCCCCTTATTTTAACTGTTCGTCCTGTACCTCCTTTCGACCTTAATTTCTGGAACAGCCTGTGAGACACTGACCGTGCAAGTTAAATCTTGTATCCCAGCCCACCCCCTTTGTTTTTTCGGTGACCATACCACCAGAGTTAGGTATCATCACCTGCACAGCCATCTCTCCCCCCACAACCGGCGCAGCTCACACTCCTGTGGCGACCAGCAAAACTCGCCCACCCCTCATCCCATGGTGGAAGTCTCCCTTATTTAATTTCAGAAGAGTTTGTCACCTTTCTATTCCCAAAAAAACAGGATGTCTTGCAAATCGAATCCAGGGCAGGCAGAGCATGCGCATGTTGCTGCTATTGACGTCATCACGATTTGTGGCGTCATCGCGCGCGCGCTGTGAGACAAGACCGGCCACTTACCAAGGACATGCAGAGTGATGGTTGCTGTCGATTCACTGCCATTTACTGGAGTCATGCTAATAGTGTAATCTCCACTGTCCGAAACTGTTAATGACTTCAGCAGGAGTGATCCGTTTGGGAGGAAGATCCCAGCCCGTGTTCTGTACTCAGTACTGAAATCAACAGTTGTCCTGATCCACCGACCGAGAGTTTCCCCCTTGAAATCCCAGTTTCCAGACCTCACCGCGCCTGACGGCTTCACTGAAAATAATGCGTTTCCTCCTTCGGCCACATTAATCCGACTGTTTTCTGTCAGGATAGTGAAACCCTGGGGCTCAGCTAAAGGAAGAAAATCAGCATTAAGGACGAAGCAACCAGAAACTCGACCCAACGTCGACTTTTCTAACACCATCCCCTGACTTTCGCTGACAATCTCTTGCTGTCCTGTTTCTCCAGTCATTAGAAGAACTGATGTGAGAAAGTGATCCACACCCACAGATATCAATAAGCAAACAGCGACCGCGATAAGTGTCAGTCTCCCCATCCTGAGGGAACCGCACCAGGCCCTGTTACACTCGGCAACTTATCCGCTCTTCCTGGCGTACACAGCAGATCCACTCAATCTTTTATCGAAACGGCAACTGCTGATATGGGCGATCCCATTGCCCTTGGCAAATTTTCTAAAGGATTGTGGTCTGCAGTGAGAGGGTTTTATCTGGAAACCCATGTGTGTAAAGTATGGCCAGCAGCATCTTGAACGGTTTCATCCATCAGCACATAAACACTGGGCGGGACTGGTGGAGTAAAAGTCTGCGGCAAGCCGGTAGCAGCCTGCCGTTCGCATTTCGGGGTTTGAAAGAATGGCACAGAGGTCCGCCCCTATGTCGTCAGTGGCCAGGCTGCCCCGCCCCCTGCCTCTCACTCCAGCGCGTTTATGGGCCGGCAGCTACTGCAACGTCAAATGGGGAATTTGCAAAATAACTTTTCCAACACTTCCTTCGTGCGACCGCCGTGCACCAGGGTTGTGCTGGCGAACACTACCCCGAAACAGGAAGTTCTAAATGTTACCCACGCTGCGGCAAGGCCGTAAAGACCGAGGATTTAAGGTCTGAGCTGCGCAGTCCCTGCCCCTACCCCGCCATCAGTGAGCACACAGGAAGTCACTATTGTCACAAGCATAGCAAGGTTATATTCCGGGTCCGGGGCCACCCCACACTCCGTCATATCACCTCTGAACCAGCATTGTGACAATTCCACAGGCACTGCTCCAACATGGGCCACTGGACGTATTAAGGTTTCTGGGCACTTCAACTTCAACAAAGCCAAAGATTCTTGAGATTCTCCACCCTTAATGGTGTATGAATAAATCAACACCGAGACCATGAGCACTGATCCACCCCTTAATAGGAAGCCCGTGCTGTGTCCATTCTCCAGGTGTTCCTCAAAAGCAGGAGAGCAGAAAATTGTGACAGTTGAACCATTTGTTTGGAAATGTTCGGCATACCGGAACATTTCACACAAAACAAAGGGGAGCAGCCCAGCGAAACCAGGGTCTGGTCACCCGAGGGCAATGGTCAGTGTGATGTTCAATCTCGACCCCCAGCCACCCGGCGTGCGCGCACAACAAACAAGTCATGAACAATCCTCATCCCCAGGGCGACCAAAATCTTAAAACCAAATTACTGCGGGCGCTGGAAACCTGAAAGAAAAACAGAAAATGCTGGAAATGATCAGCAGTTCTAACAGCGTCTGTGGAAAGAAATACAGAGTTAACGTTTCGAGTCCCTATGACTATTCTTCAAAGCTCTGGTTGGTGAATTCTTCCAGGATTTTCTGTAGCTTTGTCTCATAGTTTAACTGTCCCTTATTTTAACTGTTCGTCATGTGCTTCCTTTCGACCCTAATTTCTGGAACCGCCTGTGAGACACTGACCATGGAAGTTTATTCTTCTATCCCACTCAAACCCCCTTTCTTTTTTCTGTGCCCATACCACCAGAGGTAGATATCATCACCTGCACAGCCATCTCTCCCCCCACCCCCGCCGCAACTCCCACTCCTGTGGCGACAAGCAAAACTCGCCCACCCCTCATCCCATGGTGGAAGTCTCCCTTATTTAATTTCAGAAGAGTTTGTCACCTTTCTATTCCCCAAAAAACAGGATGTCTTGCAAATCGAATCCCGGGCAGGCAGAGCATGCGCATGTTGCTGCTATTGACGTCATCACGCTTTGTGGCGTCTTCGCGCACGCGCTGTGAGACAAGACGGGCCACTTACCAAGGACGTGCAGAGCGATGGTTGCTGTTGCTTCACTGCCATTTACTGGAGTCATGCTAATAGTGTAATCTCCACTGTCCGAAACTGTCACTGACTTCAGCAGGAGTGATCCGTTTGGGAGGAAGATCTCAGCCCATGTTCTGTATTCATTATTGAAATCAACAGTTGTCCTGATCCACCGAACGAGAGTTTCCCCCTTGAAATCCCAGTTTCCAGACCTCACCGCGCCTGACGGCTTCACTGAAAATAATGCGTTTCCTCCTTCGGCCACATTAATCCGACTGTTTTCTGTCAGGATAGTGAAACCCTGAGGCTCAGCTAAAGAAAGAAAAGCAGCATTAAGGACGAAGGAACCAGAAACTCGACACAACATCGACTTTTCTAACACCATCTCCTGACCTTCTCTGACAATCTCTTGCTGTCCTGTTTCTCCAGTCACTAGAAGAACCGATATGAGAAAGTGATCCTCACCCACAGATATCAATAAGCATACAGTTACCGCGATAAGTGTCAGTTTCCCCATCCTGAGGGAACCGCACCAGGCCCTGTTACACTCGGCAACCTCTCCGCTCTTCCTGGTGCACGCAGCTGATCCAGTCAAACATTTACCGAAACGGCAACTGCTGACACCCGCGATCCCATTGCCCTTGGCATATTTTCTAAAGTGCTCATGGAAGGATTGTGGTCTGCAGTGAGACGGTTTTATCTGGAAACCCATGTGTGTAAAGTATGGCCAGCAGCATCTTGAACGGTTTCATCCATCACCACATAAACACAGGGCGGGACTGGTGGACTAATAGACTGCGGCAAGCCGGCAGCAGCCCGCCGATCGCATTTAGGGGGTTGATAGGATGGCATAGAGGGCCGCCCCTATGTCGTCAGTCACCAGGCGGCCCTGATGCCCCGCCCCCTGCCTTTCACTCCAGCGCGTTTATGGGCCGGCAGCTACTGCAACGTCAAAAGGGGAATTTGCAAAATAACTTTTCCAACACTTCCTTCGCGCGGCAGCCGTGCACCAGGGTTGTGCTGGGGAGCGCTACCCCGAAACAGGAAGTGCTAAATGTTACCCGCGCTGCGGCAAGGACATAGAGACCGAGCATATAACGTCTGAGCTGCGCACTCCCTGCCCCTCCCCCTGCTCCAGCGAACACACTATTGTCACAAGCATAGCAAGGTTATATTCCGGGTCCGGGGCCACCCCACACTCCGTCATATCACCTCTGAACCAGCATTTTGACAATTCCACAGGCACTGCTCCAACATGGGCCACTGGACGTATTAAGGTTTCTGGGCACTTCAACTTCAACAAAGCCAAAGATTCTTGAGATTCTCCACCCTTAATGGTGTATGAATAAATCAACACCGAGACCATGAGCACTGATCCACCCCTTAATAGGAAGCCCGTGCTGTGTCCATTCTCCAGGTGTTCCTCAAAAGCAGGAGAGCAGAAAATTGTGACAGTTGAACCATTTGTTTGGAAATGTTCGGCATACCGGAACATTTCACACAAAACAACGGGGAGCAGCCCAGCGAAACCAGAGTCTGGTCACCCGAGGGCAAAGGTCAGTGTGATGTTCAATCTCGACCCCCAGCCACCCGGCGTGCGCGCACAACAAACAAGTCATGAACAATCCTCATCCCCAGGGCGACCAAAATCTTAAAACCAAATTACTGCGGGCGCTGGAAACCTGAAAGAAAAACAGAAAATGCTGGAAATGATCAGCAGTTCTAACAGCGTCTGTGGAAAGAAATACAGAGTTAACGTTTCGAGTCCCTATGACTATTCTTCAAAGCTCTGGTTGGTGAATTCTTCCAGGATTTTCTGTAGCTTTGTCTCATAGTTTAACTGTCCCTTATTTTAACTGTTCGTCATGTGCTTCCTTTCGACCCTAATTTCTGGAACCGCCTGTGAGACACTGACCATGGAAGTTTATTCTTCTATCCCACTCAAACCCCCTTTCTTTTTTCTGTGCCCATAACACCAGAGGTAGATATCATCACCTGCACAGCCATCTCTCCCCCCACCCCCGCCGCAACTCCCACTCCTGTGGCGACAAGCAAAACTCGCCCACCCCTCATCCCATGGTGGAAGTCTCCCTTATTTAATTTCAGAAGAGTTTGTCACCTTTCTATTCCCCAAAAAACAGGATGTCTTGCAAATCGAATCCCGGGCAGGCAGAGCATGCGCATGTTGCTGCTATTGACGTCATCACGCTTTGTGGCGTCTTCGCGCACGCGCTGTGAGACAAGACGGGCCACTTACCAAGGACGTGCAGAGCGATGGTTGCTGTTGCTTCACTGCCATTTACTGGAGTCATGCTAATAGTGTAATCTCCACTGTCCGAAACTGTCACTGACTTCAGCAGGAGTGATCCGTTTGGGAGGAAGATCTCAGCCCATGTTCTGTATTCATTATTGAAATCAACAGTTGTCCTGATCCACCGAACGAGAGTTTCCCCCTTGAAATCCCAGTTTCCAGACCTCACCGCGCCTGACGGCTTCACTGAAAATAATGCGTTTCCTCCTTCGGCCACATTAATCCGACTGTTTTCTGTCAGGATAGTGAAACCCTGAGGCTCAGCTAAAGAAAGAAAAGCAGCATTAAGGACGAAGGAACCAGAAACTCGACACAACATCGACTTTTCTAACACCATCTCCTGACCTTCTCTGACAATCTCTTGCTGTCCTGTTTCTCCAGTCACTAGAAGAACCGATATGAGAAAGTGATCCTCACCCACAGATATCAATAAGCATACAGTTACCGCGATAAGTGTCAGTTTCCCCATCCTGAGGGAACCGCACCAGGCCCTGTTACACTCGGCAACCTCTCCGCTCTTCCTGGTGCACGCAGCTGATCCAGTCAAACATTTACCGAAACGGCAACTGCTGACACCCGCGATCCCATTGCCCTTGGCATATTTTCTAAAGTGCTCATGGAAGGATTGTGGTCTGCAGTGAGACGGTTTTATCTGGAAACCCATGTGTGTAAAGTATGGCCAGCAGCATCTTGAACGGTTTCATCCATCACCACATAAACACAGGGCGGGACTGGTGGACTAATAGACTGCGGCAAGCCGGCAGCAGCCCGCCGATCGCATTTAGGGGGTTGATAGGATGGCATAGAGGGCCGCCCCTATGTCGTCAGTCACCAGGCGGCCCTGATGCCCCGCCCCCTGCCTTTCACTCCAGCGCGTTTATGGGCCGGCAGCTACTGCAACGTCAAAAGGGGAATTTGCAAAATAACTTTTCCAACACTTCCTTCGCGCGGCAGCCGTGCACCAGGGTTGTGCTGGGGAGCGCTACCCCGAAACAGGAAGTGCTAAATGTTACCCGCGCTGCGGCAAGGACATAGAGACCGAGCATATAACGTCTGAGCTGCGCACTCCCTGCCCCTCCCCCTGCTCCAGCGAACACACAGGAATTCACTATTGTCACAAGCATAGCAAGGTTATATTCCGGGTCCGGGGCCACCCCACACTCCGTCATATCACCTCTGAACCAGCATTTTGAAAATGCCACAGGCACTGCTCCAACATAGGCCACTGGACGTATTAAGGTTTCTGGGCACTTCAACTTCAAAGAGCCCCAGATTCTTGAAATTCTCCACCCTTGATGGTGTATGAATAAATCAACACCGAGACCGTGAGCACTGATCCAACCCATAATAGGAAGCCCGTGCTGTGTCCATTCTCCAGGTGTCCTTCAACAGCAGGAAAGCAGAAAATTGTGACATTTGAGCCATTTGTTTGGAAATGTTCGGGATGCCAGGACATTTCACACAAAACAACGGGGAGCACCCCAGCGAAACCGGGGTCTGGTCACCCGAGGGCAAATGTCAGTGTGATGTTCAGTCTCGACCTCCAGCCACCCTGAGTGCGCGCATAGCAAACGATTCATGAACAATCCTCATCCCTAGGGCGGCAAAAGCTTAAAACCAAATTACTGCGGGCGCTGGAAACCTGAAAGAAAAACAGAAAATGCTGGAAATGTTCAGCAGTTCTAACAGCATCTGTGGAGAGAAATACAGAGTTAACGTTTCGAGTCCCTATGACTCTTCTTCAAAGCTCTGGTTGGTGGAAGACCTGCTGAATTCTTCCAGGATTATCTGTTTCTTTGGCTCTTAGTTTAACTGTCCCTTATTTTAACTGTTCGTCCTGTGCTTCCTTTCGACCCTGATTTCTAGAACCGCCTGTGAGACACTGACCATGGAATTTTATTCTTCTATCCCACCCAAACCCATTTTCTTTTTTCTGTGCCCATACCACCAGAGGTAGATATCATCCCCTGCACAGCCATCTCTCCCCCCACCCCCCCACCCCGCGCAACTCCCACTCCTGTGGCGACCAGCAAAACTCTCCCACCCCTCATCACATTGTGGAAGTCTCCCTTATTTAATTTCAGAAGACTTTGTCACCTTTCTATTCCCAAAAAACAGGATGTCTTGCAAATCGAATCCCGGGCAGGCAGAGCATGCGCATGTTGCTGCTAATGACGTCATCACGCTTTGTGGCGTCTTCGCGCACGCGCTGTGAGACAAGACCGGCCACCTACCAAGGACGTGCAGAGCGATGGTTGCTGTTGCTTCACTGCCATTTACTGGAGTCATGCTAATAGTGTAATCTCCACTGTCCGAAACTGTCACTGACTTCAGCAGGAGTGATCCGTTTGGGAGGAAGATCTCAGCCCATGTTCTGTATTCATTATTGAAATCAACAGTTGTCCTGATCCACCGAACGAGAGTTTCCCCCTTGAAATCCCAGTTTCCAGACCTCACCGCGCCTGACGGCTTCACTGAAAATAATGCGTTTCCTCCTTCGGCCACATTAATCCGACTGTTTTCTGTCAGGATAGTGAAACCCTGGGGCTCAGCTAAAGGAGGAAAATCAGCATTAAGGACGAAGCAACCAGAAACTCGAACCAACGTCGACTTTTCTAACACCATCCCCTGACTTTCGCTGACAATCTCTTGCTGTCCTGTTTCTCCAGTCATTAGAAGAACTGATGTGAGAAAGTGATCCTCACCCACAGATATCAATAAGCAAACAGCGACCGCGATAAGTGTCAGTCTCCCCATCCTGAGGGAACCGCACCAGGCGCTGTTACACTCGGCAACTTATCCGCTCTTCCTGGCGTACACAGCAGATCCACTCAATCATTTATCGAAACGGCAACTGCTGATATGGGCGATCCCACTGCCCTTGGCAAATTTTCTAAAGGATTGTGGTCTGCAGTGAGAGGGTTTTATCTGGAAACCCATGTGTGTAAAGTATGGCCAGCAGCATCTTGAACGGTTTCATCCATCAGCACATAAACACTGGGCGGGACTGGTGGAGTAAAAGTCTGCGGCAAGCCGGCAGCAGCCTGCCGTTCGCATTTCGGGGGTTGAAAGAATGGCACAGAGATCCGCCCCTATGTCGTCAGTGGCCAGGCTGCCCCATGCCCCGCCCCCTGCCTCTCACTCCAGCGCGTTTATGGGCCGGCAGCTACTGCAACGTCAAATGGGGAATTTGCAAAATAACTTTTCCAACACTTCCTTCGTGCGACCGCCGTGCACCAGAGTTGTGCTGGCGAACACTACCCCGAAACAGGAAGTTCTAAATGTTACCCACGCTGCGGCAAGGCCGTAAAGACCGAGGATTTAAGGTCTGAGCTGCGCAGTCCCTGCCCCTCCCCCGCCATCAGTGAACACACAGGAAGTCACTATTGTCACAAGCATAGCAAGGTTATATTCCGGGTCCGGGGCCACCCCACACTCCGTCATATCACCTCTGAACCAGCATTGTGACAATTCCACAGGCACTGCTCCAACATGGGCCACTGGACGTATTAAGGTTTCTGGGCACTTCAACTTCAACAAAGCCAAAGATTCTTGAGATTCTCCACCCTTAATGGTGTATGAATAAATCAACACCGAGACCATGAGCACTGATCCACCCCTTAATAGGAAGCCCGTGCTGTGTCCATTCTCCAGGTGTTCCTCAAAAGCAGGAGAGCAGAAAATTGTGACAGTTGAACCATTTGTTTGGAAATGTTCGGCATACCGGAACATTTCACACAAAACAAAGGGGAGCAGCCCAGCGAAACCAGGGTCTGGTCACCCGAGGGCAATGGTCAGTGTGATGTTCAATCTCGACCCCCAGCCACCCGGCGTGCGCGCACAACAAACAAGTCATGAACAATCCTCATCCCCAGGGCGACCAAAATCTTAAAACCAAATTACTGCGGGCGCTGGAAACCTGAAAGAAAAACAGAAAATGCTGGAAATGATCAGCAGTTCTAACAGCGTCTGTGGAAAGAAATACAGAGTTAACGTTTCGAGTCCCCATGACTATTCTTCAAAGCTCTGGTTGGTGAATTCTTCCAGGATTTTCTGTAGCTTTGTCTCATAGTTTAACTGTCCCTTATTTTAACTGTTCGTCATGTGCTTCCTTTCGACCCTAATTTCTGGAACAGCCTGTGAGACACTGACCATGGAAGTTTATTCTTCTATCCCACTCAAACCCCCTTTCTTTTTTCTGCGCCCATACCACCAGAGGTAGATATCATCACCTGCACAGCCATCTCTCCCCCCACCCCCGCCGCAACTCCCACTCCTGTGGCGACCAGCAAAACTCGCCCACCCCTCATCCCATGGTGGAAGTCTCCCTTATTTAATTTCAGAAGAGTTTGTCACCTTTCTATTCCCCAAAAAACAGGATGTCTTGCAAATCGAATCCCGGGCAGGCAGAGCATGCGCATGTTGCTGCTAATGACGTCATCACGCTTTGTGGCGTCTTCGCGCACGCGCCGTGAGACAAGACGGGCCACTTACCAAGGACGTGCAGAGCGATGGTTGCTGTTGCTTCACTGCCATTTACTGGAGTCATGCTAATAGTGTAATCTCCACTGTCCGAAACTGTCACTGACTTCAGCAGGAGTGATCCGTTTGGGAGGAAGATCTCAGCCCATGTTCTGTATTCATTATTGAAATCAACAGTTGTCCTGATCCACCGACCGAGAGTTTCCCCCTTGAAATCCCAGTTTCCAGACCTCACCGCGCCTGACGGCTTCACTGAAAATAATGCGTTTCCTCCTTCGGCCACATTAATCCGACTGTTTTCTGTCAGGATAGTGAAACCCTGAGGCTCAGCTAAAGAAAGAAAAGCAGCATTAAGGAGGAAGGAACCAGAAACTCGACACAACATCGACTTTTCTAACACCATCTCCTGACCTTCTCTGACAATCTCTTGCTGTCCTGTTTCTCCAGTCACTAGAAGAACCGATATGAGAAAGTGATCCTCACCCACAGATATCAATAAGCAAACAGTTACCGCGATAAGTGTCAGTTTCCCCATCCTGAGGGAACCGCACCAGGCCCTGTTACACTCGGCAACCTCTCCGCTCTTCCTGGTGCACGCAGCTGATCCAGTCAAACATTTACCGAAACGGCAACTGCTGACACCCGCGATCCCATTGCCCTTGGCATATTTTCTAAAGTGCTCATGGAAGGATTGTGGTCTGCAGTGAGATGGTTTTATCTGGAAACCCATGTGTGTAAAGTATGGCCAGCAGCATCTTGAACGGTTTCATCCATCACCACATAAACACAGGGCGGGACTGGTGGACTAATAGACTGCGGCAAGCCGGCAGCAGCCCGCCGATCGCATTTAGGGGGTTGATAGGATGGCACAGAGGGCCGCCCCTATGTCGTCAGTCACCAGGCGGCCCTGATGCCCCGCCCCCTGCCTTTCACTCCAGCGCGTTTATGGGCCGGCAGCTACTGCAACGTCAAAAGGGGAATTTGCAAAATAACTTTTCCAACACTTCCTTCGCGCGGCAGCCGTGCACCAGGGTTGTGCTGGGGAGCGCTACCCCGAAACAGGAAGTGCTAAATGTTACCCGCGCTGCGGCAAGGACATAGAGACCGAGCATATAACGTCTGAGCTGCGCATCCCTGCCCCTCCCCCTGCTCCAGCGAACACACAGGAATTCACTATTGTCACAAGCATAGCAAGGTTGTATTCCGGGTCCGGGGCCACCCCACACTCCGTCATATCACCTCTGAACCAGCATTTTGAAAATGCCACAGGCACTGCTCCAACATAGGCCACTGGACGTATTAAGGTTTCTGGGCACTTCAACTTCAAAGAGCCCCAGATTCTTGAAATTCTCCACCCTTGATGGTGTATGAATAAATCAACACCGAGACCGTGAGCACTGATCCAACCCATAATAGGAAGCCCGTGCTGTGTCCATTCTCCTGGTGTCCTTCAACAGCAGGAAAGCAGAAAATTGTGACATTTGAGCCATTTGTTTGGAAATGTTCGGGATGCCAGGACATTTCACACAAAACAACGGGGAGCACCCCAGCGAAACCGGGGTCTGGTCACCCGAGGGCAAATGTCAGTGTGATGTTCAGTGTCGACCTCCAGCCACCCTGAGTGCGCGTATAGCAAACGATTCATGAACAATCCTCATCCCTAGGGCGGCCAAAACTCTGGGGCTCAGCTAAAGAAAGAAAATCAGCATTAAGGACGAAGGAACCAGAAACTCGACACAACATCGACTTTTCTAACACCATCCCCTTATTTTCTCTGACAATCTCTTGCTGTCCTGTTTCTCCAGTCATTAGAAGAACCGATATGAGAAAGTGATCCTCACCCACAGATATCAATAAGCAGTTACCGCAGTAATTGTCAGTCTCCCCATCCTGAGGGAGCCGCGCCTGATACACTCGGCGACTGATCCGCTCTTCCTCGTGTACAGAATAGATCAACTCAATCATTTACCGAAACGGCAATGCTGATGGGCTTGAGCTTTGTTCACCTGACTGCAACTTGTGGAATTGGAGCTGTTACATACCGTTGTCCCATTTAGAATATTGCTTGTCTGGCCGAGCTGCTATTTCGGCTTTTCGTGGACCCGGGTTCGATCCTCACCTCGGGTGTCTGTCGGTGCGGAGTTTGCACGTTCCGCATGCTCCTGTTTCCCTTCACACCCTCCGTTCACAGACGTGTGCAGGCCACGTTAAATTGCTCCTGAGTGTGACCTATAATGGACTGACATCCCGCCATGGATATACACCGCCTAGCGCTCGTTGCCTGTCTCCAGAGGCTCTGAAACCCCGCGGCCCTGAATCTGAAGAAAAGATTCTGGAAAAGAGGAAGTGCTTGTCTGGCCCTTTACCGTTCCGTCTCCTTGGTTTGTTTTTTGGAGCCGGAGACACGAGATATTTCTCCCAGATCAAGAACTGGCACGTTGCATGCTGCTGCGCCAACCCAGTTTAGTGTGACCGCTGATCGTCTACCGCTCCAGTAATGTCCCAAATTTGAAAAGGTTAAATGGCACTAAGCCCGAGTCACCTCTTAATCTCCGTGAGCCCCTTCTGCCCCCTGAAATCACTGTGATCCTCCAATTCTGGTCATGAATTACCCCGAACATTAATCACTCTTTCATGGGCGGACATGCTGTTCACCTGCCTCAGTCCGAAATTCAAGAAATCCGAGCCTGAACATTTCTACTTCTCGACCTCTCCCTGTTCAACAAGCTACTAAAAGCCTTTCCGTTTGACCGAGGTTTTAGTCACGAGGTGATCAAGTCCAATGTTTATCTCCCCTCTCTATTCCGTCGACAGACTGACCGATACCTTTCTCCCTGAATACTCAGTTCCTATTCCCCGCCTCAGCTGACGGCTCCACAGGGGTGCGGGGGTGGGGGGGGGGGGGGCGCGCGGGGTGGAGATGATTTGCCTCCGACTGTCACATTTATCTGACTGTTTTCTTTCAAGGTACTTAAACCCTGGGGATCAGCTGAGGAAAGGTGATCACATCAGTGAAACGAAGCAGCCAAACTCCACACGGCATGTGCTTTTCTAAACTGATAATGCCTGTTATATTTTAACCTGATTCTCTGACAAGCTCTTTTTTCTTCCTTCTCTATCTTTAAAAGAATTCATACGAGAAATTGATCCTCACCTTCATCCATTAATAAGCAAAGAGCTACCGCAGTCAACAGCGGTCTGATCATCTCGAGAAAACCTCGCCCACTGCCACACTCTCTGTACAACTCGGTGACTGACCCGCACTTCCGGGTATGCAGAGCAGATCAGTTCAATCATTGGCTAAAGCGGCAAAGCTGATTGGACCGATTGTTTTTAACTCGACCAGAAACCTCGCTGCACAGAAAAGCAGCTGCATATACATTAGAAATTATTGAAAATATGCAGCGAAGTCGGTTTATTGTTCGTTGAGCAATTAAAACATTGTTCCTTTTCTTCTCCAGGAATGTATTGTCTGAAAGGTGAGTTTCAACTGGAAATGAGTATTCCCCGGCCGATAATTTTAAACTAACTTGATAGTCCATTCAAAGGTTCCGGCCGATTGGCCTCCTTCTAAAGTGGAGGGGGCCGGGGGAGGAGGAAGGTGGATGGTGTCATTTATTCATTATGTTTTGTGACTTAATTGGCAGCACTCCCGCTGCTGAGTCGGAACGTTGTGGGTGCATTTCCCACTCCCTCTGTCCGTGGAAGGAGTGTTCACCGCGCCGCTGTTATTCGGCCTGCAGTCTTTCCAAGTCTCCACACGGGGGCACGATTTTGAAGATAAACAAAGAGACATATATTCATGTTCAGACGCTGTGTTTTTGGCGTTGCTGTTTTCTTCCCCCCGAGATATCATACCAACATCCTTCGGGAGACAATTAAAATCGACCACAGATTAGGAGAATAATGAATTCGTGGCAGTTTGGCAAAATCTGAATCAGAGGGTATCAGGGAACTACAATAGAAGATTTTGTCCTAAAATTTCACCAGCAAACATTTGGGCAGCAGATCACCCATGACGAGACACATCCGGAATCCAATGTTCAGGTGCAGGAAGTTTGGGGGATGGGAAAGGATTGAACAAGGGAAGGCCCTCAGATTATTCACTCCTTGTTTCTGCGTTAAACCTGTACTTCGACCTACATTTTATACAATAGTTGTCTATAGATGCCTTATTACAGACAGCATACTTGTCCTTGCACTCGCTCTCTGAAAAACCAAATTCACTTCAGTCACTCTTCTTGTCAGACGTTTGTGCCCATTGCATTACAACATGCATTGTTTCCAAATAATCGTTCGGCAGTATCGAACTTGAGTATCGCTGAAAAATTGACATGCTATCAAAGCGTTGCCTCCTGCACTCATCAGGATAGCTCGTAAGAATTGGAATGGGGGAAACACAACTTAGACTGCATGAGAAGAGAGTGATGAATGGTTGGCAATAGGTCTCTGATTGGTGGAGGCGTTGCCATGGAGAATGCAGCATGGAACTGCTCAGCTTTGTTCAAAGTCAAGCCAAGCAGGTCGACTCTGATTAGTCTAGATGTTGCCCTGGGTGATGAAGCAGGGAACGACTGTTCCATAAACTTATGTTTAGTTGATAAAAGGTGCAATATGTGGAAATATTCATTTTGGTTTCAAAGGACAGGAACCTGTGTGTGAATATATGTGAGCTTTAGCACGCACAAGTGAGCCACACTGCAAGCCTAACAGATAATGTTAAATTGCATTTCAGTGTAATTCTTCGCACAATCAGGATTATTTGGCAGCTGTTGTCCAAACGTGGAATTACGTGTTATGTTCGACACTATTTTCTGAGGGTTTTGCAAGCCC